>NC_136523.1:27818862-27891362 GCF_053919585.1 Euprymna scolopes
ATAAAAGAAACCCTACCAGCATCAGCATGATAATCATCATCTCTAAACATCATAATCATCATCATCATCATCATCATGAATGCCGTCGTCCCAATTATCCTGCTTATTAAACACCTTCCTGCGTCTGTTACATCCGTCAATTACCTTTTAACGGCATCTTTATCCTAGCATTTAATATGCTTTACCGCTGTTTTATTGCCGCCCCCACCCCTGACCTCCCCCCCACCACCACCAATGCAACGCGTTTCGGGTTTCCCTTCTTTTCTTCCCCCTTTTTTGCCGTCATACGTACATTTCATTTTACACAAATACTAGAACGATCTAGTTCTTTACACGCATGCACGGACCCCTCCCCCACCTCCACCCTTCGCGTTTGACACCCAACACGACCCTAGTGCACAACCTCACATAATCATCCAATAATAAATGATATTCTTATATTAAGAGTATGGTTTACCAATCTCGCATCATTTCGGCTTTGTACAAAAATATAACGAGCGCCCAAATTGTTATTTTATTTTCTTTGCGCCAAACGCACAGAATATTTTACATTTTTTAAGAATGTCGGCCTAATGGTTGGTTGCTTGGTTGCAGGGGTTTACGGCATATCAACCGCTGCTATATAATTTTACGAAGAAATTACACTCATTTTGCTTCAATTCAAGTGAACGGCAGTCCTCTTGAGGAAACAGCATATTTTGACAACTAAAATGGAGTACCGTTGCCACATCTATGCAAGAGCTGCTCGGCGCGTCATACCTTGCCCTAATAGAGTCAAAACCAGCTTCTAAACTAGTAGGTGATGCCCTTTTCTCTTATATGCAACCTCTTTCCTACAGAAGAGACGTTCCGAGCCTGCCTCTGCTCTATCGTTATTTTCATGGCAAGTGCTCGTCTGAACTCCAATCTATGGTCACCCTCTTTCCAAACTTTCACATAAATCACTCGACTAGATACAACCACGATCAAGAATTTCCCCACTCTCTATCTATGCCTAAATCTAAACGCAGATTCCATGAACAAAGTTTCTTTCCTAGAACTTTCCGCATGTGGAACACTGTTTCATTGGACTGCTTCCCGACTGGTTACAATATGGTAGTTTTCAAATCCAATCTAAACAAGTTCTTCTTTACCTGTCCCCTTAAATAATCAAATTCTGCCCAATCTACGCCATTGTTGATAAATAAACTATCACCTTGCATTCATTAATCCTAATCTTCGAGTGGCCTTCGGGCCTTGATAAATGGTGACTAGCTTGTTAAAAATGACTCATAATTTGGAATCAAATATACAAAAATCGTAAACCAAAGACCAGAAATAAGACACGTCTCGATATATATATAAAATACGTATAATCCAAAGTAAAATTCGAGCACAGCAAATCATTAAAAAAGAAAAAAAAAGGTTTATATCTGGAGATATAGCTTAGTGATAGAGCATTCGACTACAGATTGAATGATCACCTATTCAAACCCGGGTGTACTTCGCCATCTTAGTTTTTTTCTTATTAATGAGTTGAATTTATGATAAAAGAAGAGTTACCATTGTGTCTTGATAATACCGATACCCTCTTATATTTCTCTGATGACTGATGAATATTCTAGACATTTTGCATTTAACGGCTGACTGAAATAAAATATATTAGATAAAATTAATCCAAATAAACAGTGTAATAAGGACAATTTAGCACTGAAATATCTTTTTAAAATACCGGTCGGTAGTTTCCACGTGTTCAGATATTCATTAAACTTATTTCTTCTTTGCCAAAAGGCACCACCATCGCGTTGAATCGTCAAATATGTTTTAAGTCTTGAGAGTTCATATAGAAACGTTGTTTGAATAAAATAAAATAAAATAAAATAAAATACGCAGCGGTTGTATTTTGAAATGTTTGAACTGTGCGTAGGCAACGCGAGAATAACATCAAGGATGAAGAAAGGAGAAAAGGAAAAAAAGAAACAAAACAACACACTGAAGATGGAGTATACCTCTGAAATATATTTGTGATAAATTTTAAACAAGTAAAATATTTGTTTATTTTCCTAATATAGCGTTGTTATTTGGCTTTCAAGCGCACTTGATGTGTATTTTATTTTATTCAAATTAAAACAACGTTTCTATATGAACTCTCATCCTTGACTTTATTCTCGCGTTGCCTACGCACAGTTCAAACATTTCAAAATCCAACTGCAAGATACAACGCACAGCTCTTTACAAAGAGACTTCTTTCTCCAACTTTACAACATGACAAGGAAGAAAAGGAAAAAAAAACAACATACTGAAGATGGAGTATACCTCTGAAATATATTTGTTATGAATTTCAAACAAGTAAAATGTGTGTGTATTTTCCTAATATTACGTTGTGATTTGGCTTTCAAGCACACTTGATGCGTATCTTATTTTATGTTTTGTAGTCCATTTAACTAATCTTTCTAATTTCTTGATTTATATACTTGTTGGTGAGAATTAAAAATAAAAGCACACGCAGTTAGTTATAAAAATATTTTTTTTATTTGTAAATATAATTTTTCTGTTTTCAATGACAGATTGACAAGTCTATTGGCGTGCGTGACGGGGTTGGTGTAATGGTGAAGAAGAATGTGTTGCTAGCACCCTCTCGTGTCGCTGTCTCGACGCCGTCTCTCAGTTTTCCTCTTTGTCTCTCTCTGTAATTCTTTTTATTTGGCTCAGATGACGTTAATATTCCATATGGGTCAAATTCGCTGACCGGACACTTCACGTCCTAGAATTTGACCCTCCTTTAACGTCATCTCCCGGGCCTTGTATCCAAACTTGTGACCGACTTTTGTTTGCCGTCACTCCAGGGTGATCTGGATATCTATTTTGTCCGATGTTACAACTTCTCATTAATTTTTTTAGAATTAAACAAAGGGACATAACTTTTCATGATCCAAGATCACTTCGAATTAAATTTTAATAATTTTTAAGAACTGCCTGAACGTAAATAGACAGTAAGCAGTAAGCAATGAACTTACTCCACCGGAAAGTCCGGTGGCAAGGCCTGGGAGGGTGGACCTCCTAGGTATTACCCAGGCGGTGTACCTCAGTCCGATAGGTGCTGGGCCGGTTCCCGGCCCCTCACCTGTCGGGCTGAGTGTCAAGAACGGATCCTTGACGAGTACTTCTACCCTGTCTCCCTGCAGCCGAAGCCGCTAGGAGCCACATCCCATCATAACGGGTTATAATGGGTTATGATCCCACACAGTCGGACGATTCTATTTATAAACGATGCTGCTAGGAACTGACCAATCGAATTAAATCACATTTTGCTACCAACCAATCAGAAACCAGAATTGCTCCATAAATATTAAATCTTTCCTTAGCAATTTCGCATATATTTTCTCCGTCTCAATCTTTTGCTCTGTGGATTCCAACTGCAGTTCTGTCTCCTGCAAACCAGGACTTGTGTAGAACAACGAACCATCCGAAACTGTTCTGTCTACTGCAAACTAGTCACCTCCCAGGACATGTGTAGAACAACGAACCATCCGAAACTGTTCTGTCTACTGCAAACCAGTCACCACCCAGGACATGTGTAGAACAACGAACCATCGGATACTGTTCTGTCTACTGCAAACCAGTCACCACCCAGGACATGTGTAGAACAACGAACCATCCGAAACTGGTCTGTCTACTGCAAACCAGTCACCTCCCAGGACATGTGTAGAACAACGAACCATCCGAAACTGTTCTGTCTACTGCAAACCAGTTACCTCCCAGAACATGTGTAGAACAACGAACCATCTGAAACTGTTCTGAAACTAAACATGGCTTACACTTCTAGACATTTCTTCCTCTTTTTCTCAGAAGAGATGTTGTAAGTCTGTCTCTGCTCTCTCGTTAGTTTTATGGTAGTGCTCGACTGAGCTTCAGAGAGAAAGAAAGGCGCGTGGGAAGTTGTCGGCGGAAGCGAAAGATGGCGGGCTCACGGACAAAATAGCAGCAGCAGTAGCCGAAAACGCGCATATGCAAATTAGAAAGTGTGCGCAAGAAGAAGAAGGAAAAAAGTCAGAAAGATACAGCATTTTTTCGGGAGAGAAAGAAAGTCGGCGTCGAAGAGAATGGACGAGTAATGTCGAAGGCGAGAATGACTGGCTGCGGCAGGTATGAAGTCGGAGAGGAAAAGTGTACACTGGGCGAGATGGGCGATGATGAGAGCCTTTTTAGTGTTGTCGAAACAATTATAATAGTCATAAAAAAACTTTGTTAAAAAGAAAAATGCCGACCCGGATTTTTATTTGTTTGTTTTGTTTGAGTGCAACGGCCACGTTACGACAGGGAATGTAAAATTAATTCTGTGAACAGAACAGTTTCGCGCAACTTTTCTAGCACAGTGTAATGAATAAAGGGTTCGGTTCGAAAATCTGTGCAGATTCCCGAGTCCATAATCAATTAAAGCAATGTAAAAATAAAATTTGGTACTGGTGCATAATACGAACCGAATTTCTGTAAATCCCCGCCCGAGTTCGATCGGCACATGAGGTAAACCGCCGGAATATGCAGAGCACCAATAAAATTTTAAAAGCGCTAGGAAACCTGATCAAATTACAAAATGCTAAGAAACAGAAAATGATATTTATTGGATAGTAATTAAAAATTAAAAAAAAATAGACAAACAATAATATTACAGCAACCTACAGATTTCACACACAGAGATATATAAATTCGCATGTCAAAATCATAAACTGCGGTCAGTATGGACCTCAAGGCTAACTGGCAAACTGAAAAGGCAGTTATTCAGAGCAGTAGTGGATTCTGTCCTTGTTTACGGTGCTATAACCTTGATACACACCAAAAGATTGAAAAGAAAGTTAGACGGCACGAACACATGTATGTTACGAACATTGTTAAATATATCTTGACAAGATCATCCCACAAAGCAGCAACTTTATGGCAACCTACCTGCCATATCTACTACCATCAGAGAGCAACGTCTATACGATTTGCCGGCCACTTCGAGAGGGGCAAGCAAGAGTTGGTGGGAAAGGTATTGCTGTGGACTACACGGGCGCACGAGCATAGGACGACCTAGATCGACGTACATCCAGCAAATTGCACATGACGTTAACTGTGATCCTGAAGATCAGAGGCAACTGGTAGAAGAAAGAGAAATCAGAAGAGAGAGAGAGTCACATTGGTCCGGGCAAGGAGCCCGACCAAATAGATAGATAGATAGATAGATAGATAGATAGATAGATAGATAGATAGATAGATAGATATTGTTATATTTTTTTCGCGTGGTTAAAATCTAAAGTACTGTTACTCTTTACGCAACGGTTATGTTTTTAGGATAGGGTTGGGTTTTTTTAGATGAATGGGGTTAGGGTTTGGTTTTGGGTAAGGATCTAGGTTTAGTGTCTTGATTTAGGTTAGGATTTAGCATGTAGGACTTGTTCCAGCGTTTGTAATATTTTATTTATGCTATTATTGTTATGACTGATTAAAATTTTAAAAAATAATTTTTTTTTACGTTTCTAAATTTTTGAGACGAGGATTGATTATTTCTATTATTTGAATTCTTCGCGCTATTCTTCTCATTTTCGATGTCATTTTCACAACGTTTCGGCCGATGTAACCTCCGACCTTCTTCATTTTTTTAGATGAAAATTGATAATACGGATTATTTGGATCATTCGAGCTACTGTTCTCATCTTGAGGACACGTGGCGCAACGAGTAGCATAATCGGTAAAATCTGGCCATAAGTTACAATCTTCTGGCGGTTGAAGGTTCAATCCTCAGTGCGGGCGACACTCAAAAATACAGTTGCGAATTACTTAGGCTTCTACTCGGTCATGGCTGACGCAATGTATGAATTCTAGCACCATGGATTAAATAAAGGGTTCCATTCGTAAATCTGTGCAGATTCCCGAGTTCGACAGAAAAATTCTCAAGTTCGACAAGATACATACAAGGAAGGTCTCAAAGACCCGTGGATAAAGTGCTTGGAAAAATTCAGTTGTAATTTACACTCTCTTGGAGGTGGAAGGTTCAATCCCGAGTGCGAGCAACACTCAAAATACAAATGCGTTGGGAAGTTAATGCAGATTCACAAGTAAACAGAAAGATTCTCGAGTTTGACAAGCTACACCTGAAGAAGGTCGGAGGTTACATCGACCGAAACATTGTGAAAAATAACACTCAAGATGAGAACTGTAGTCTGAAGAATATATAATGATACTAATGAAATGAAAACGTTTTATTTTATTTATTTATTTATTTATTTTACTATGTGGATGTTATTTAATGTTAAAATGTTATACTTATTTAAAACATTTATTGTATACTCATAATTTAACACAAGTTGCTAGTTTACAGCTAACTGTAATTTAATCGTGGATTCATATATTTTCAATCTGAAGCAGCGTTCTTTATTAGTAGTATAATCTACATTATATTTTCTCTTAGTCTGTCTATCTATCTGTTCAATTTTTTCACGAAAACTACTGGGCCGATGTGAGTGAATTTTTAAATGAACCTATGTTATAATAAGGTGCAGCGAGCTAAATATTATGGTATCCGTTGGATGCACAGTTATTAATAAGTATTGATAGCGATTAGTTATCATAATAGCACATTTACTTAAGAAGGTTTCTCAGAAACTAGCGCGCCGATCGGGTATAAATTATGCATGCCTATAATAATGGAAAGCGAACTAAGTATTATGGTGTTTGTTCTATGTACAGTTAGAGATTAATATTTAATGATCACAAATTTTACCATATTCAGCCATCAATTTAGCATAATGCACTCATTCTATGTAAACTGGCTAAAATTCTACTATATACTACACTACCCGTGACCCGTTGGGTCAGTATGTTATATTAGTTATGGAATTAATATATACGCGTGACACTTGTGACGTAAAGAAAAGAGTTTTTTGTGACATAACAGAAACATTTCTATGAAAGTATATTAAAATGAAAAAAAATATAGATAGATTCCTATGAGTCGATCTGTTTATAATTGTTTATTTTTGAAAAGAAAAACTAAAAAAAAGGAAGGCGGTGGATAAATCGCCGTTGTAACATGCTCTTACAGTTGTCAACGGGTTCAAGTAGATTTATTTATAAGAAAATTGCGTCAAAATAACTTAAACGTAATACGGAAATGAACGATGTAATAAAAAGCAGAAAGTATTAAAAATTGTTTATTTGGATAATTTAAAGTGAAAAAAAACTGAGACGCTGAAAACGTACACAGTAAAACAAAACGTTTTATTGCCGCATTGATTATTTAGTATAATATATATCGTATACATGAAACAGGTCGATGGTTATACGTATAATTTGCAGTCACGTTTTCCGTTTGCTTCCAATACCTTGAAGTTTTTCATTCAATAAATTTAAGATATTCGCTTTTCTAAGGACGTCCGTTTGTTCAAACTAAACTGGTCCAACGATTTGTGTTTATTTGTTTACGCTGTTATGGGTTTATGTTTATATGTACGCATGCGCAACCGGAAGTCGTAAATCGGATGTTGGGTTACAACACTCGTGACAAGGTCATTTGGGTTTCATAATTATATATATATATATATATATATATATATATATATATATATACGAGGGTGCGGTGTGTGCACACTGACAGACGGGTTGGAATGTCTATGGTAGGTTAACGAGTTTATTTCGTGCCAACATCAATATATATATCTATCTATCTATCTATATATATATATATATATATATATATATATATGTGGGGGGTGCGCCTATATCGTATATATGTACACATATACATATAGTATATATATACATATATATATATATAAATATATATATATGTATATATATATTCTATGAATATAGCGTATATATATGTATATTAATATATATATACGCTCTCTCTCTCTCTCTATATATATATATATATATATATACATACACATACACACGTATATAGAGAGAGAAAGAGGGATAGAAAGCGAGACAGACAGACAGACAGACAGACAGAGACAGATACAGGCAGACAGAGAGAGAGGAGGAACAGAGAGAAAGAAAGATATATATCCAGTAACGGCTTCTCCTATAATGACTTCCGGTCGGAACATTTGCCCAATTACTCTTGCCCCATCGGTCGTTGCACACGCTAACATATGCTTGAAAGAAAGAAAGCAAAGAAGGCGGCAACATGTTTTTTTTATGTGAAATGAGAGACGGAAGATTTAAATAAAATATAAACAAAACATTAAAAGGGTTTTTTTGTTTTTGCTTTAAACAAGGAAGAATCTCACGGCTTCTTTTTAACGATTACGACATTTTTATTTGACTTCGGTTATATTTTATTTAATTGGACAATTCATAAATAAAGTTGAAGCAACAACAACAACAACAACAACAACAATTGTAACAACAACACCAACAACAATAATAATAATAATAATAATAATAATAATAATAATAATAATAATAATAATAATAATGGCCAGACATCCACTGTATATGTGTGAAGAGAACTGGGACCTTGGAGAAGCTTATTGCCATTCAAATTCCAGTAAAAACCAATGGCCGCTGCCAAAGAGAAATCAATGGCAAGAAGCTATTGCGATAATGCAAATTTATTTGCAAATTTTATCGAAAGAGGTGGGGAACACTGGAAAATCTGGGGAGACTTGTTGTCACTCGGCTTTAAGGGAACACCACAGGCTGTATTCAATGAGATCTTTGATGACTTGTGTGAAAGCTCCTTGTGGGCCAATAATAATAATAATAATAATAATAATAATAATAGTCAACGTAAATGATAAGTCTTACCAGATTGTAGACTTTGTCGTTCCAGCAGACAATAGAGTGAAAAACAAGGAGACACAGAAGCGGAGCAAATACATAGAACTTGCCAGAGAGCTCAAACAGATCTAAAAAATGAAGAAATTGAAGATAATACCACTAATAGTAGGATCACCAGGAACAATACCGAAAAACTTTGGAAAGAGAATGGGAGAGATTGGAATCAAAGGAATGGCTGAGAAAATACAATGATGAAAATGCCTGAAATATTAGGAAAACCCCTTTTAATACAGGGATTAACAGACATGAGCCGAACATATAGAAACTGCTACAGATGTTAAGCATGAAGAAACATCGCATGGAATCATGAAAACTGAAACTGTATAATTGTAGGTTAACACCCCTGTGCTGTTTTTATTTATTTTCTTTTGTGTGTGTGTGTGTGTGTGTGTGTGTGTGTGTGTGTGTGTGTGTGTGTGTGTGTGTGTGTGTGTGTGTGTGTGTGTGTCTTGTCATAAACTGGCGCTACACCAAATAAATGAGGGTCAAGGAGGATAGAAACACCGAGGAAAGAGAGCACAAACCAGACCTCCACTGGATAAGTGCAAAGAGGGCTGGGACCTTGGGGAGGTATTATTGTCACCCAAATTCTACTGAAGATAAATGGCCTCTACCAAGGAGAAATTAATGGAAAACGGTTGTTGCGATAACGCTAGCTAATTTTCAAAATTTATCGAAAGAGGTCGTGAGTACTGGAAATCTGGAGAGACTCACCCAGACTCTAGGGAACACGACAGGTTGTTCTCAAAGAGAAATCTTTGATATTAACTTGTAGGAAACCCCCTAGTGAGTTGACAATAATAAAACACTTGAATGTGGAGATGAAATTTTAGGGAAACCTTCAAATGCGGAAACAAATCATATGAACAATCGTACAAACGTTAATAAGTTATATAGAAACTGCAACAGAAGAAAATAAAAAAAGAGAAACCAGAAAAACTGACACTACAAAATCGTAAGTTAACTATCACCCGCAAAAATTAATGGTAGCAACGATTGGCACCAAATATTCAAGGAGGATGGAAAGACCGAAGAGAGGACACTAACCAGACCTCCACTGGACAAGTGCGAATGAAAACAGGCTGGAACTTTGAGGAGACTTATTTTCACCCAAATCTCAGAGAAGACCAATGGAAACCGGCTGTTGCGATGAGGCAATTTCATTTGCAAACGTTACCAACATAGGTGGGGAGTACTATAAATCTAGAGAGACTTGTCATCCGGACTTCTGGGAACATGAGTGGTTGTTAATGAGACATCTCTGATGATGACATGGGTGAAAACTCTTACGTAGTAGTAGTAGTAGTAGTAGTAGTAGTAGTAGTAGTAGTAGTAGTAAATATTCAATGGAAAGAAAATGAGCTGAAAATATATAGACAGGAAGACAAGGATAACGATGACAATGTTTGGAGCTTTTTACGCAAAGAGTAATGTCGATATGTGAAAAGATGATGATGATTATGATGATGATGATAGAGAAGATGATGATTAAAAGGTGTCGAACGATGTGTAAAAGAAGAAGAAAAGAGTTTGAAAGTTTACGTCTCCAACTGTAAGGAAAATTTTATAAACGACGTATAAAAATTTTAAATATTGCAAGAGAGTGACTGTTGTGGAGACGCCTACTAATTAACATAGGCGGCTGAGTGAGATATGTAAAGGTATCAATCACCAATACCGGGGGAGTCCGGCACCGACCGTCAAATAGGCAAGACGCGTATGCTGCCTCCAGTAAGACATGGAACACGCCACCTGCCGGAATATCTCCAACTGAAGTATATCTGAAGACATGTAAATATGTATATAACTTTTCTTCCTAATATATTATTGTATACCTTTACTTTCGTGTTCTTGTTAATTATGTGTGCAGACACAACAGTGACCTTGTAAGAAACAAGGAATTCAAGGCAATAAATGAACAGAAAAAAGAATGAAAGACAAATGCATTGAAAATAGACAATTCAGTAGAGATCTACCAGAGATCAGTTCACAAGGGAAGAACTTTTGCGATGATTATCAAAATGTGACTTAAAGGTTGAGACAGAAGCCCTAATATGTGCTGCGCAGGAGCAAGCGCCCAGGATACATTATGTGAAGTATCACATTGATAAAATGGTTAAAAGTCGCAGATGTCGATTGTATCGACAGAAAGAGGAGAATGTGCAACACATCATCAGTCGTTGTGAGAAGTTAGTTTAAACGGAATACAAGAGACGGCATGACAGTATTGCGAGAAAGGTCCATTAGGATATGTGCAAGAAAAGTGAGTTGGAATGCAGTGAAAAATGGCACAAACATGGTGAAAATGCAATAAAAAAGGAAAGAAAGATGAGATATATGCAAGAAAAGAGGGTTTAAATGTAGTGAAAAATGGTATGAGCATGTTTCAGAAAAGGTGGTGGAGAGTAATAACGTGAAATTATTGTGGGATATGAATATCCAATGTGATAATGTGATTGAAGCCAGGAGACCAAAAAAACTTTTTAAATATTGCTTCTTGTTGGTAATAACAACAGCCAGACACAAAATGTGACAACAGAAATAATAATAATAATAATAATAGTAATAATAATAATAATAATAATAATAATAATAATAATAAAAAAAAAAAGAAAATCAACCTAATACCAATAATTGTAGAAGCATTAGGAACAGTTCCAAACAACTTGGAAACAAGACTAGGAGAAATCGGAATCAACGGACAATAATGCTGAAAACAGCTGAATTATTAAAGAAAATCTTTGAATGCTGAACGTAATCGACTAGAATGACAATCGCCAACCGGGCATATAGAAAATGTAAGAGAAGTTGGTTGGTTGGTTGGTTGGTTGGTTGGTTGGTTGGTTGGTTGGTTGGTTGGTTGGTTGTTTTTGCTTTACGGCATATCAACCCTTTTCGGGTTATTTAATGCCGAATCCAAAGATTTTGAAGAAAAAATTTTTAATAGAATATATTTGTTGTTTTCAAGTCCGTTTCTATTTAACCCATAGTTGGAACCCTAACAGGTACTACCACTCCGAGTCAGAGTGGACCTGGGAGCAATGGTAATTAAAGGGTGGCTCCACACTCCCCAAAGCCCACAAGCTGGGGCCTCACCACTGGATATAGTTTAAGGTCATATCCAGGACCCCCATTGGGGGACTTTTACTCTCTGCATGGGGGGGGGACGTCGGTGTATTCTAATGCCCCACCGACAAGGCCGTAAGAGAAGTAAAGCAAAAATTAAATCAAGAAAATTGAAGCTGCGAAGTTGTAGACTGACTACTACCTCCCCTCCCAGGGTTTAAATGTAGTGAAAAATGGTACCAGCATGTTTCAGAAGGGGTGGCGGAGAGTAATAACGTGGAATTATTGTGGGATATGAATATTCAATGTGATAATGTGATTGAAGCAAAGAAACCAGGTTTAGTTTCGTTGGAAAAAAAAGAACACAGAAATAATCATTGAAATAGCAATGACAGCTGGATGTGAACGTGAATGAAAAAGAAAAGAAGAACAAAAACAATGGAAGTTGAAGAAGGTAATAGTTGTACCTTTTGCGATGGAGTTCTGGGAGGTTATACAAAAGAATTTAACAAGTGGATGGAGAAAACTGAGATCCATTGCAATGTTGGAGTACTTCAAAATACTGCCTTGTTTGGAATCGCCAGAATCTTGTGGAAAGTGCTAGAAGACTGAGACCCAAAAAGATGCTGATAGCCATTGTTCATTTGTTATGATCCGCCCGTCTATATAAAATTGGCAATACCAACAGTCAGAGAAAAATGTGAATAATAATAATAATAATAATAATAATAAGTAGGGTCAAGGAGGATGGAAAGACCGAGGAGGGAGCACTGGCCAGACCTCTGCTGGACAAGTGCGAAGAGAACTTGGATCTTGGGGAGGCTTAGTGCCACTCAAATTCCAGTATAAACCAATGGCCACTGCCAGCGAGAAATCAATGGTAAGAGGCTGTTGCGATGATGCAAATTTATTTCCAAATGCTATCGAAGAAGGAGGAGACAGCTGGACGTCTGGGGAGACTTGTTGTCACTCAGCTTCCAGAGAACACCATAGGTCTCCAATCAGATCGTTTGCTGACTCGTGTGAAAGCTCCAGGTGAGCCAATAATAATAATAATAATAATAATAATAATAATAATAATAATAATAATAATAATGTGAGTGTCACCATAAAGAGGCACCACACTTAATAATGAGGGTTAAGGAGGAGGGGAAAATTATGTGGCTAACAGAGTTCTTAGATAGGTTTTGTATCGGAATGTTTTCGATAAGTATCGAAATAAACCGATGAAAGCAGGAACAGGCGATTTTGACCAAAGTTAACACCTTACAAAGCCTAACATCACAAATGCATTTAAGAAGTTTTATTACCACACAAGACGGAAGGCTCGATATATAAAATCAACAGTAGATTATTTGATATGGCAGGGGCACGTTAAAAGAATATTTCTGTTTAAAGCACAACTGCATTATGATACTTGACATTTTCATTTTAAACTTAAATTCAAGCCATTATCCCCACACAAGCAGTAAGACGAGGCATATAAAATCGACAGTAGGTTCTTTGATATGAAAAGAGCGCGTTTGAAATGAATGTTTCTGTTTTGAGCACAAATGAAGCATGATACTTGACTTTTGCATTTTAAACTTTAATTCAAACAATTATATATATAAAAAAAAAATAAAACTTGAAATTAATATAAATTGCTCAGTCATCTGGTGTTTTGACTTCCTCACTGCTCCCCAATATCTCATCATCACTCACATACTTTTTGCCTTCCTTGAATCTCTTATGCCACTCAAAAACTGATGCTAGATTTATGCAAGATGGTCTAAAAGCAGTGTAAAGTATTCTATACGTTTCTGTGGAATTTTTTCCAAGTTTAAAACAGAATTTTATTGCATATATTTCTTCTAAAGTGTCCTCACGTCTAGATTACATTTTTTTTTAATTCACCAGCTGTGACAATCAGGCTTTAGTAGGATGTATTCCAATTCCCGTAGTAGTTGTTCAAAATAGCTCAGTTATTAGTAAATGCCTATTCAAAAAGTTTGGAGACACCTCATATATATATATATATATATATATATATATATATATATATATATATATACATATATATATATATATATATATCAATAACTACAAGAAACCTTCTCTACCACCAATAGCAATGGCCAAGAACACATTGCCTGAAAGTACTTCTTTTAAACTCCTCGACCTAACGATTACAGGTAATATGAACTGGAATAGATACATTGAGAGCATTGCCAAGGCTGCTGCAAGGAAGGTTGGCTCCCTCTACCGTGCTAGAAAACTACTTACGCCTGACAGTATCCTATACCTCTATAAGGCCACCATTCGCCCATGTATGGAGTACTGTTGTTACATCTGGGCTGGTGCATCTTCTGATTGTCTCTCGCTCCTGGACGGGGTTCAAAAGAGAGTCGCCAACCTGATAGGTCCTGAACTGTTATCTAGGCTTCAGCCTCTGTCCCATCGACGAGATGTTGCATCCCTCTGCCTGTTCTACAAATACTTTAATGGTGAATGCTCTGACGAACTGCAAACACTTGTACCTCCCCGACGTAACTACCCCCAACAAACCCGACAAACTACTAAGTCTCATCCCTTTACAGTAGAGATCCCTAGGTGCAAAAAAGCCTTTTACTCCAATAGTTTCTTCCCCAGAACTGCGGGTCTTTGGAACTCCCTTCCGGGATTCTGCTTTCCCAACTGCATTGATATGCAGAAGTTCGAGTGTAATGTTAACAAGCATCTTTCTACTCATCTCCCTTCATAATGACCCCGCAAATTAAGTCCCTGATAGTAGCCCCTGCTTCAAAGTGGCACTGTGCCTTGTTTGGGGTGAAAATTGAATTAAAAAATATATATATATATGTGTGTTTGTGTGTGTGTGTGTTTGTGTGTGTGTGTGTGTGTGTGTGTGTGTGTGTGTGTGATTGATTTGAAATTGACATATTTAGGCAGCATTTTTTCATTCAAGCAAATATTATTAAATGCAACGGAGAAACTTTGCTTTATGATTCTTTTTTTCATTTTTCGATTTTCTGTGTAATCTTTTTTGTATCAAAATCAAAAATGTTGCTGTCACGAGCGATTTCGATTCGTCCACGAATCATCATAAGGTGTTGAAGTAAAAGTCCGAAGAAGCGAAAATGAGAATTAAAAGTGAAAACTAAAATGTACAAATACGATAATTTTTAATCGACCTATATTTTTAATCGACTTTTCATCGACTCTATATATTTTAACTTATCGCCGTTTACTGTATATTTTAGTTTTCACTTTTATTGAATACTTTCGAAAATAATGTTTTATTTTGATAGATGAGGACTTATTTAATACACACAAACATACATATATATATATATATATATTTATATATATATATATATATTTATATATATATATATATATATATATATATATATATATATATATATATATATATATATATATATATATATATACGTTTTATTTTTTATTACCGTATCTTTCTGTTAAGTTACATTATTGTTTCGGCTACACGGCCGTGTTTTTGGCCGTCTGTAGCGTCCTCAGACTTTTACAAAAATGCTCGCTATTTTGGGATGAAAGAGTGAAAGAGTGAATGAGGTCAGGGGGGGTTCATCCCAAAATAGCGAACATTTCTGTAAAAGTCTGAGGACGCTACAGACAGCCAAAAAAAAAAACGGCCGTGTAGCCGAAACAATAATGTAACTTAACAGAAAGATACGGTAATAAAAAATAAAACGCATATTTGCTCTACAACAGTATTGAGCACTTTCTTCAGTTTTGATTAATTACCACCTCCACTAAACTATATATATATATATATATATATATATATATATATATATATATATATATATATGCGTGTGTGTGTATGTGCGTGTGTGGTTGTGCGCGCATGCGTGTGTGTGTGTTTGAGAGAAAGAGGGGAAGGGAGAGTGAGAGGGAGAGGGCATGATATATCATATATTGCTCTATTTCCGATGATCAGTTTTCAGTCATCAAAAACCGGTAAATAATTGTATACGACTGAATGCTTTGGACTCTCTTCATTTCCCAAACAATTGAGAGTGAAATAAACACACTTAATCGTAAGCTAAACAAGATGGCGACAAACGAAACAAACAAAAACAAAACTTTAGATCGTCCTTTTGTTTCATTGTTTTTATTCTTTTTTTTGTTGTTTTTTTTTGTGTTTTTAATTTGTTATTGCTGTTCTTTGTATGTATCTTTGTTTGCTTGTTAGAGAGTAATACGTGACAGGTAGTACACGAGTACACATGACAAATGAGAACGGTTAAGAAAAGAGTGGATTATGTTCGCCATTTGTTGACTTCCGTCATCGGCCATTATACAAGATGGCATCGCTTGGCAAATACGATAGAAAAGAAACAGACGGAAAGGAAGAGGCAGAGAGGATAAAGAGTGTAGGGGTGTAAGGGGGTTAAAAGAGAAAGATAAGGGGAAAGGAACGGCGAGAGAATTACAGAAATACATACTATTTTTACGGAGACTTTCCAACGTAGTACAATTAATACCCGACACTTCTCAAGTGGAAACGGCTAAAAATGGACAATTCAAAACTCTTATACAAATACAGTTATAATGGTTATATATGGTGATTCTCTCTCTCTCTCTCTCTCTCTCTCTCTCTCTCTCTCTCTCTCTATATATATATATATATATATATATATATATATATATATATATATATATATATATATATATAAATATATATATATATATCCGTAGATCGTCATATAATGACTAGATCACTCTGACTGACGTTAAAAGCATTTAAAAAGTATAAATCTTTAATTTCAACTGTATCCCTCGTGGTTGTCGGTAGACAAATGGTTCGGGTCCTTGCTAATGAAGCCAGATATGACTTGTTTTGCCGGGGTTCGAATCTCTCAACTGGCGTTAATCGTGACATCCTGTACTGATGATTCCCGAAAGAATGAAACACTAGTGTCTATAGGTATTTAATTCTTATAGTAAATAATTATATATATATATATATATATACCGTTCTCTCTCTCTCTCTCTCTCTCTCTCTATATATATATATATATATATATATATATATATATATATATATATATATATATATATATATATCAGTACGGGGGGCGGCTTTGAATAAAGTAAAAATACGCTCAAATATGATATTTTAATTTGTCGAGATTTTTTATATATTATTAGAGAGTCATGATTTCAAAAGTAAAAAAAAAGTATCAGCTGGAATCGAAACCGAAAACATAACTGTAGCATTCAACGCTGTTGACGTTACTACTGTACCGACGTCACACGCACAAAGACGAATGTACAAAATGCATAACGATTTTTTTCAGTTTTGATCAATTTTAGATTCCTTAACAACTATTATAACCGATTAAAGACCCATAAAAGAACAATCTGTAAAAAATTAAATCGTTGGATGCATGTAGCACCGCTCTTCGACTTTTAGTTTCGAAGGAGATAGAGTTAGAACATATGGGGACAGACAGAAATATAGCCTATTTTTATAATATATTTTTTTAATAAATGTTATTGCATAAATAAATATCAAATATCAATATATAGATATTAATGTATAAATAGATCTGTTTGTGTATTGAGCACTATTATACGGGGTGTGGCAGAAATATCTCTCACATTTTGACATGCGATCTTCCCAGTCGCGCTCGTGCAGTTTCTAATCAATCATTAATTTGTATGGACGGAAATGCATATCAGTGTGTAGAATTCTTCTTACTGTTTAATCAAGGCCGAAGCTTGTTTGTGAGCTGAACGCGTAGGTTGTTGGTTGGTTGTTTTTGTTTTACGGCATATCAACCTTTTTCAGGTTATTTAATGTCGAATCTAGTTATTTTGTGGAACGATTTTTAATGGAGTATATATATATATATATATATATATATATATATATATATATATATATATATATATATATATATATTTTAAGTCAGATTCTATTTAACCCATAGTTGGGACCCTAACAGGTACTACCACTCAGGGTCAGAGTGGACCTAGCAGCAACGGCAATTAAAGGGTGTCTCCACACTCCCCAAGGCACACAAGCTGGGGCCTCACCATCGGATATAGTTTTAGGTCATATCCAGGACCGAACGCGTACTTCCTCATCTTTAATTGCCATTGCTCCCAGGTCTATTCTGACCCGGAGTGGTAGTACCTGTTAGGGTTCCAACTATGGGTTAAATAGAATCCGACTTAAATATATATATATATATATATATATATATATATATATATATATATATATATATATATATATATATATATATATATATATATATAGTAATTGTCCGTATTTTTAAGATGAGGTGTTTTCATTTATTGAGATTGTCGGACTAACTTCCTCATCTTGGTTGTTAACAACAAGCTCAATAAATATATATATATGTGTGTGTGTGTGTGTGTGTGTGTGTGTGTGTGTGTGTGTTACGGCGGAAATATCGTCCACATTTTGACATGCAATCTTTCTAGTCGCTCTCGTGCAGTTTCTGAGCAATCATTAATTTGTCCGAATGAAACTGCATAGCAGTATATAGAATTCTTCGAACTGTGTCGTCAGATAATTCCAAAGCCAAAGCATGTTTGCCAGCTGAACGTATAGGAGACCGAGTAACAGAAAGCCTCACAGCTCTTATACTTTCTGGCATTCCAGTTGGCTTTATTTTAAGTGTCTAGCCTTCAGCTCTGAAATTTGCAGCCCATAGCTCTATTGATTTTCTATCTGGAACAGCGTCATGACGTCTTCGCTCGGAATGAACTCTGAAAGCTTTCTGTGTCGCAGTTACAGATTCAACATACTTCAAAAACATTTATAAAGCAAAAGCACTAACCCAAACCATATCGCTTGATGTCGGCATTTGAAACAATGACAAGCTATTAGATAAATGAATACATCATTGACATTTACAGAAATGCGTTAGCAACATATAGTAGAAAGTTTAAAATGTAGGAGGTATTTATGCCGCAGCTTGCATAAATCCAGTAGATACTCCTTGGATTTGATCCACGAATACGTTCTTAACCTGCAATACATATACTAGCTGGCAGCCCGGATTTATATATGTATATTAAACATGAACCAATAGCTACTAAGTTACGCATGCATCTTCTTAATGCCTTCGTTCGACCTTCACCTGGCAAATTGCATTTTTTAAATTTTCCCACATTTGCATTTTTTTTTTTTTTTTTGTGTCCCCTGACAAAAGGAGGTGGACTTGTAAATTCACCTTGTCCCTTCGTCGGTTCGTTCGTTCGTCTGTCCGCACTTCTTTCTTTTCTGAACTCCCCATTGGATTTTTTACAATTTTTCACAAACATGATATGAGTAAAAATGTAACAGAACGGATTTTCCGGGAAAACGAAGTTTGCCCCCCCCCCTAGGGGCGCGTTTATGGTTAAAATTGACACTTTTGTGCTTATCAAAAAAAAAAAAATATGCCTTGGATCTTTATAAAACTTTCTGAAAAATGTAACTAACTCATTTCTATATAATTTTGTTTGTCTATACTTCGCGATTACTCTTGGGTGCGCCCCCAGGGGCTGTTTTAGAGCTAATAAAAACACTCCATTTTTGGACACTATTTTACTATATTTGTCCCAAATTTTCTGTGTATATTTATTTATCAATTTTGCATGGTGTTGAACTCAAATTTAAATATGTTAAGGTCTTGGGGACTTTTGGGGCTAAATGAGGGGGGGGCAGTCATTTCTTTTTTTTTTTTTTTGCATAGTGCAGAACTCAAATGTACATATGTTAAGGCCTAAAACTGCGCCGTTTGTTCATTTTTACCAGGATTTGACGTCTCGTGAGGACTTTTGGGGCAAAATGGGAGGGAGGGAAATGCTGAACTTAGTCATTCACTGTGTACTCACTTGGGGACCATGCATGCTTTGCTTGTTAATATGAATATCGATGCACAAAAAACTTTCTTTTGTATTTTATATATTTATTTTTGCTCTTGTTGTTTGTTAGGTATTTCAATTTACAATGCGTGTTTTTTTTTTGTTGTTGTTTCTCTTTTTATTTTTCTATTCTGTTTTTTTTAAGCCGTGTAATCTATATATCTATAAAAGTGAACGTGTGTGTGTGTGTGTGTGTGTGTGTGTGTGTGTGTGTGTGTGTGTGTGTGTGTGTGTGCGTGTGTACATTTCCCTACGCAATAACTATGTCAAACTACAGACTTGAAATTTTATATACAGGGTACTGAGATTTGCGAAAATCGATGTGATCGATTTTGGGCCAGAAATTTGGCGATTAAGCGGTCAAAGTTCAACGATTTGACCTTTGAGATCTCTACCAAACTCCTCCGACAATTTTGGGTCTACGCACTTGAAATTTTAGATATATGTTCCTTGGACATGGATCTAACTTAATAACGTGATTTGAGCCCAAAATAATAAAGTTTAAGGGGTCATAATAGGGGTCAAAATTTAAAAAAATACCTCTGCGGTCTCTTCCAAATTACTCAGACAATTTCTGGTCTAAATATTTGAAATTTTACATAAAGGGTATTCAGAGATAGAAAAAGCGTTTTCATCAGTTTGGGTCGAAAATATTTAGTTACTAATATATAAATGTATGTATGTATGTCTGTTTCCATGTATGCCTTAAACTTCCAATACCAAGATCAGCATCGTTTTAAAGTTCGACCTTTCATACTACAAATATCGAACAATTGGCTAAAAACATTAATATCTTCCCCTTCAACTAGGAACTTTTCTACAGGGGGGGTCACTTTTTTCGCCGATATTTTTTAAAGTTATCCTCTCCTTTAAATTATCTAGCCTTAATTTTTAAAAATGTTGCTTCCGGTTTGGCGGTGGTTGTAACAGCATAAACGTTAGGATTTACCCCCCCCCGTTCTTTTCCTCCTTTGCGGTACGGGTTCGAGCTTGCCTTCCTACTAACACTTTTTTTTTTTTTTTTTTGCTCAACATACACATCCAAACACCCGGGAAACGCCGGGCTGAAATGATAGTCTAAAATATTTTGAAAGTGTGAGTGAACAAATATATAATGACTAGGGATATAACAACAGCATATTCTTTTCATTGTTTTGACTCTCGAGTCTATATCCGACACAGTGAGACACAGTAAAGCAACCAAGAACCACATAACTATACAAAAGCATGTAAGATACACACTCGAGAGCCAAAGCAATAAAAAGAATATGTTTTTGTCTTTGCTCTAATAAAGAGTCCGTATTTTCACATGAATTTTTAACCATATATCTTAGCGTTTGGACAATTAATCAGAATTGGGAATCGAAAACATCAGAACTTTTTCGGGTATCGGAATCGGAAATAATTTTATTTATCATAAGTTCCAATTTCATCGTCGTGTTTCAATTTTTGGCATGATTTTTATTTTTTTTATTCTGTTTTTAGCTTAGTCCTTCATGAGGAACCAAGATAAGGTTGCCAACATCTATAAGCGAAAATATAGCTATGGAACAAACCCTATTCGATCTTCTAATACCCGGTTTGTAAGTCACCGACTTTATAAACTCCATTGCAACTCTCTGGGTCTTTAAATAAATAACACAAACAATAGGTTTCCTTCACTTTTTAAATCAAAATGAGGTTCTTTAAAAAAACATAAAAAATGGGAAATAAAGGTGAAATTAAAAGAACCGTATAATTTCATTTGTTATTCTCGCATTTTAATGGCGGACATTTCATTTCTAATTTCCGCATTTAAATGCATGTCTTCAAGAGAAGAAACGTTCATTTATTTTAAGAGATGCGAACAATTACAGGAAGTTTAAATGACTGTGGTTGTTTTGGCCATTTTATTTACTCGATATAAAGTCTCGAATAAATCTCGCCGAAAGATAGCAAGTCTTAAAAGGAGAAACAAATTGAAAAGAAATAGTGATATAATTTCAGGTATTAAATACAAGACAATCTTCCTCTCCCCCTTCTCTCTCTCTCTCTCTCTCTCTCACACACACACACACACACACACACACTCTTTCTATCTATCTATCTATCTGTTTGTCTATCTATCTCGGGCGAGGAAAAAGGGAGGCAATAAATGTGGCAGAGGTAGAGATCAGAGCACAGAAATAGGGGGCAAATTGTGGCTTTTTAAAAATGAAAATGTTGATTATATGGTGAGATGGCTTAATGAATAAATAGAGTGTTTTAAACCGACGATTTCGCTCACCGGGGACTGAAAAAATATGTAATAGAACATATACTACACTTTATTCGTAGCCAAAAGCCAACAGCGACGATGAGATCGATGATGAGATCGCCGGCGAGGTGTCAAAAACGCATGCAATTAAATAAACTTAAACCAATTCGGAATCCATTTTTAAATTTTGCTCACGAATAACTTAACCGGATGATATTAGGCTGGTGCAATAATAATGTCGTTTCTATATATACATACATACACTTGTGCCCGATATTATTCATACCCCTCGGATCTTTGAGATTTCTATAAGAATATTGCTCAAACGAGAAGGTAGACAATATTAAAGGGATTTCAAACAATAAATCAAGCATAAGCATTTAATTTAAACTCAACAAATAAATAAATTATGCAAGTTTGAAACATTATACAAAGAAAAACAATAATGGCACTAGTTCAAAATTATTCATACCTCTCTTACTAATAGTCAATAGCATGCCCTTTATTCTTAATAACTGCCTATAACCGTTTTGGATATTTATCAACAAGGTTTTTACAAGCATCAACACTGATTTTTGACCATTCTTCAATGCAGTAGTTCTCCAAATCCCGCAAATTTCTAGGTTTCCGCTTTTTAACCTCAGTTTTCAATATGTGCCAGAGGTTTTCGATAGGGTTCAAGTCGGGACTCTGGCTAGGCCATTCCAAAACATTAATTTGATTATCCTCAAACCATTTCTTGACTATTTTGGCAGTATGTTTTGGATCATTATCCTGTTGAAGAGCCCAGTTTGGTCCTAAATGGAGCTTCTCCGCATCCTGTCTAATGTTTTTCTGGAGTATCTCCAAATATTGCTCCTTCTTCATGGTTCCATCTATCTTGACCAAACTACCTGGACCACTAGCCGAAAAGGAGCCCCAAAACATTAGGCTACCACCACCATGTTTCACCGTGGGTATGGTGTTCTTTGGGTTGTAAGCTTCTCCTTTCTTCCTCCAGACGTAAGAGGCATCCATATGGCCAAACAATTCAATTTTTGTTTCGTCAGTCCACAAAATAATTGAGAAAACGGACTCGGGAGAATTCACATGGGTCCTAGCAAACTTTAGACGTGCTGCAAGGTGTTTTCCGGTGTGCAATGGAGTCCTTCTTGGTCTTCTTCCTTTCAGACCATTTTCATGCAGAGTCCTTTGCAATGTTTGCCTTGATATTTTTATGCCAGAAGACTCCAGATTTTCTAAAATGTCCTTAGCAGTGGTGGTTGGATTTGCATTAACACTTCTTACAATATTCCTGGTGGCTCTAGCAGACAGTTTTCTTTTCCTTCCTCTACCAATCAAGTTGTTTGTTGTGTGGTGGCTCTGGAATTTTTTTGATGATGCTCTGTACTGTTGCTGTAGGGACCTCAAATTTCTTGGAAATTGACTTGTAACCTAAACCATCCTTATGTGAATTCACAATTTTAGTCCTAAGATCATTACTAAGCTCTTTTTTCTTCCCCATTCTAATAATTTTTATTCTTTTATTGGTTTTCAGTTGATATCATTTTAATTTCTGAAAAATGCAAAAAACGAAATAAAATTAATCAAAGGTTGTATAAAAGCATTCAAAATAAGAATCAAACAGGAAACAAACAGTCAGAAACTCGATTAATACTGAAAAAATAAGGGGGTATGATTATTTTTGAACATTGCAGATTTTATAAATAGCTGTATATTTCTTTTATTACAAGTATCCCGAGATTTTAAAATGACGAAAATGATCAGAAGAGGTTTATTAAGAATATGTATCAATATGGACGTAAACAATAAATTCTTACAAAGTTACACCTAATAAACTCAATTTTCAAGGGGGGGGGTATGAATAATATCGGGCACAAGTGTATATATATATATATATATATATATATATATATATATATATATATATATATATAGTTGAACGTCAGAAAACGACATCATTTTTGCACTAACCTAATATAAACGAGAGAGAATGAAAAAAGAAAAGGGGAACACAATAAATGAAACAGAGGCAGAGAGAAGAGCACATGGTATATGTTCGCTGCGGTCAGTCGTTCAATGTTCTTTTCGGCCTAAATTGACTTTTGTCACTGGTCTATATACACACTGATAGCGAATAAAACACAGCACAGCTGATCTATCAAAATATTTTGTTTTTGGTTTCACACTGACAACAGTTTTGGATTAAGTTCTGATGGGTTTTGACATCAGTGAAGGCACGTGGCGGCGGTGTGGTGCAGATGTTTGGCAGTGGAGAAATTTGTCGTTTTGTCCTTGCTCTGTGTCCGACTGTTCTGTGTCTGACTATTGCTCGCTTTCTGTTCTGTCGATTTATATAAGCATTCTTTAATACAGTGTAAGATATTAGCCGGATAGAAGCAGTTATCTATCTATCTATCTATCTATCTATCTTGTGGAGTAAACAACAGAGAGTTTGAATACTGGCATGTTTTGACAAGTATCAAATTTTGTTGACTGGTCAGTTTTTACCGGAATTATGCAAACGGGGATTGGACGTAAGGTGTCAGGTGCTCATAGTTGAGTAAGCCGAGTTAAGCTTGGTTGAGTTGGAGCTGCGACGTCGAATAAGCACAATGGGTTAAGAGAGTCCCCGCAAGCCAAAGATCATCGGTCATTCCATTTCTGCTGTCGGGATGCCTTGGAGTATATATATATATACATATATATATATATATATATATATATATATATATATATATATATATATATATAACACAAACAAGAACGGTTTGTGAATTCCCACAGAAGCGGAAAGCAGCAGACAGGTATTTGTTTTATATGTTGACTCACACACCTACAACACTAGCCGAGTCACAGGCCGTTAAGAGAGACTTTTAGGACAGAAGAACTACAGTCTGTTATATATCGAACAACGTATATATATATATATATATATATATATATATATATATATATATATATATATATATATATATATATATATATATATATATATATGGCCCGTTAATTAAGAATACATGAACACAATTTTGAGGGGAAAAAGGATGAACGGAGGAAACAAAAGGAAAACGTCCAGTCTTTAACGGAATGGTTACGTTCAATGCTGCCAAGACTAAGCTCTTTTCTTTTAATAATTACAGGAAATCTTCTCAACTACCAACAGCTAAGGCTAAAAATACATTACCTTAAAGTACTTCGTTCAAACTCCTCGGCTTAACATTCACAGAGAACATGAGTTAGAACAGATACATCGAGAGCATTGACAAGGCTGCTACGAAAGTGGACTCTCTCTCTCTCTCTCTCTCTCTCTCTCTCTCTCTCTCTCTCTCTCTCTCTCTCTTTCTCTCTCTCTAACGTACTAGAAAACTATTTACGCCTGAAAGTATCCTGTACCTCTACAAGACCATCATTCGCTCATGTATGGAATATTGTTGTCACATCTGGGCTGGTGCATCTGCTACTAGTCTCTCCCTTCTGGACAGGATTCAAAAGAGAGTCACCAACCTGATAAGTCCTGAACTGCCATTTAAGCCTCAACCTCTGTCCCGTCAACGAAATGTTACATCCTACTGTCTGTTTCACAAGTATTTTAATAGTGAATTCTACGACGAACTTAAAACACTTGTGGCCCACTCGACATAAATACACCCGACAAACCCAACAAGTACCAAAGTTCCACTCCTACACAGTAGAGATCCATAGATGTAAGAAAGCCTTCTATTCTAATAGTTACCCCAGAACTGCTACAGTTTGGAATTCCCTTCCGGCTTCTTGCTTCATTGACTGTACTAACAAGTGTAATGTAAAAAGACATCTTGCTGCTCACCTCCCTACATAGTATATCTGTAATTTATGTTTCTGATAGTAGCCCCCTACATCAAAGTGTCACTGTGCCTTATTTGGGATGAAAATGTAATTAGAAAAAATAATAGCAACATCACATCGATTTAGTGAGAATAACACCGGGAATGGTTACGATTTCCCATTGTCTATTGTCTTTATCCTTTGCTCTATATTTCTGGTCAATTATGCATTCCTATAGACAATAGTGGGAAGCTTCGCATTCCTTACATGGAATTGATCAGCATGTGTGCAACGCATCGAATGCCTCTCTCTAGGATCAAATATCACAAATAATTTGAGATAGAGAAAGATAACCCTAACCCGCTGAAATATCACAAAGAATTTGAGATAGAGAAAGATAACCCTAACCCGCTGAAATATCACAAAGAATTTGAGATAGAGAAAGATAGAAACATTGTGGAAATTTAAAAATGAAACGGTTTATTTTGAGGTGAGATCACTTAATGAGTAAACAAAGTGTTTTAAAACATGTCTTTCGCAGATCGGGAACGAAAAACAAATAAAGTGTACTATCAATACAGATACTTCACTTTGCTCTCAACCAAAAGCCAACTGCGATTCAAAGCCGGTGAGATGGCGGACGAGGTGTCAGAAACACATGCAATTAAATAAAATTAAACCAATTTGAAAGCCATTTTGAAATTTGCTCACGAACAGCTTGGACGAGCGATAAAAACGAGAAAAGAGGACAGATGAAGAAGGGGAAGATACCGTGACAACGATGGAAGAAGATCTGGAGAGACAGTGACGATGACAGAGGAAGAAAGGCAGATGGTGAGAGAATAGGGAGAGGCAAATTGTGGCCGTGTTAAAGTGAAAATGTTGATTATAAGGTAAGATCACTTAATGAGTCAAATTCGCAATTATCCTTGTTTTAAGCCGACGGCCGCCATATTAGTTGGCTTAATGTGGAACACTTATGCAAATTGGAACATAGTTTCTTCTGTTTATGAGTGTTTTAAAACAACAATGTCGCTGTTTATAATAGCAATAAATATGGTGGGGAAAAGAGGAAGAGAGGAAATGGCGAATGATCAGAGCTTCGTTTTCGGAAAGATTTTCTAATCTCCGTTTGTAAACAACGATTTGATTCGTTTTAGATTTGGCTTTTGAGTGGATAGTCATCTACGTCTATATATATATATATATATATATATATATATATATATATATATATATATATATATATATATATATATATATATATAAAAGAGTGTAGCCAGCACGTTGACACGCCGGTTCCCGCTGGATCACCGAAGTTAAGCAACAACATTGAACCTGGTTAGTTCAAAATGGATGACCATTTGGGACTTCCAGGTGCTGTATGTGCTCTCTGCTTATCTCGGCATTGTTTCCAGTCGTCCTGGACTTATTCTTGCCACCGGACTCAAACAGTGTCTTTCAGGAGAGGTGTAGTTAGGAATTGCGCAACCCCTGCCACACAATTATATGCGCAGCTGCCCCCACAGGGGGTATCCTCTGTCTTTCGAGACTGAAGGGAGGCATTGATCGATCGTAGACAGTAACAATTGTTAGTTTTTTAAGAGTTTTATCATTTTTTAATATTTTTTAACATTTTCATGACGCGTTTCGAGCCTTCTTCAGATATTTTCAAGAATTTTATCATTTTTTAATATTTTTTAATATTTTCATGACGCGTTTCGAGTCTTCTTCAGATATTTTCAAGAATTTTATCATTTTTTAATATTTTTTAATATTTTCATGACGCGTTTCGAGCCTTCTTCAGATGTTTTCAAGAATTTTATCATTTTTTTAATATTTTGTAATATTTTCATGACGCGTTTCGAGCCTTCTTCAGATATTTTAAAGAATTTTATCATTTTTTAATATTTTTTAATATTTTCATGACGCGTTTCAAGCCTTCTTCAGATATTTTCAAGAATTTTATCATTTCTTAATATTTTTTAATATTTTCATGACGCGTTTCGAGTCTTCTTCAGATATTTTCAAGAATTTTATAATTTTTTAATATTTTTTAATATTTTCCTGACGCGTTTCGAGCCTTCTTCAGATATTTTCAAGAATTTTATCATTTTTTAATATTTTCATGGCGCGTTTCGAGCCTTCTTCAGATATTTTCAAGAATTTTATCATTTTTTAATATTTTTTAATATTTTCATGGCGCGTTTCGAGCCTTCTTCAGATATTTTCAAGAATTTTATCATTTTTTAATATTTTTTAATATTTTCATGACGCGTTTCGAGCCATCTTCAGATATTTTCAAGAATTTTATAATTTTTTAATATTTTTAATATTTTCATGACGCGTTTCGAGCCTTCTTCAGATATTTTCAAGAATTTTATAATTTTTTAATATTTTTTAATATTTTCATGACGCGTTTCGAGCTTTCTTCAGATATTTTCAAGGGTTTTATAATTTTTTAATATTTTTTAATATTTTCATGGTGTGTTTCGAGCTTTCTTCAAATATTTTCAAGAATTTTATCATTTTTTAATATTTTGTAATATTTTCATGACGCGTTTCGAGCCTTCTTCAGATATTTTCAAGAATTTTATCATTTTTTAATATTGTTTAATATTTTCATGACGCGTTTCGAGCCTTCTTCAGATATTTTCAAGAATTTTATCATTTTTTATATTTTGTAATATTTTCATGACGCGTTTCGAGCCTTCTTCAGATATTTTCAAGAATTTTATAATTTTTTAATGTTTTTAAATATTTTCATGACGCGTTTCGAGCCTTCTTCAGATATTTTCAAGAATTTTATAATTTTTTAATATTTTTTAATATTTTCATGGTGCGTTTCGAGCCTTCTTCAGATATTTTCAAGAATTTTATCATTTTTTAATATTTTTTAATATTTTCATGACGCGTTTCGAGCTTTCTTTCAGATATTTTCAAGAATTTTATAATTTTTTAATATTTTTTAATATTTTCATGGCGTGTTTCGAGCCTTCTTCAGATATTTTCAAGAGTTTTATAAGTTTTTAATATTTTTTAATATTTTCATGACGCGTTTCGAGCCTTCTTCAGATATTTTCAAGAATTTTATAATTTTTTAATATTTTTAATATTTTCATGACGCGTTTCGAGCCTTCTTCAGATATTTTCAAGAATTTTATAATTTTTTAATATTTTTTAATATTTTCATGACGCGTTTCGAGCTTTCTTCAGATATTTTCAAGGGTTTTATAATTTTTTAATATTTTTTAACATTTTCATGGTGTGTTTCGAGCTTTCTTCAAATATTTTCAAGAATTTTATCATTTTTTAATATTTTGTAATATTTTCATGACGCGTTTCGAGCCTTCTTCAGATATTTTCAAGAATTTTATCATTTTTTAATATTGTTTAATATTTTCATGACGCGTTTCGAGCCTTCTTCAGATATTTTCAAGAATTTTATCATTTTTTATATTTTGTAATATTTTCATGACGCGTTTCGAGCCTTCTTCAGATATTTTCAAGAATTTTATAATTTTTTAATGTTTTTAAATATTTTCATGACGCGTTTCGAGCCTTCTTCAGATATTTTCAAGAATTTTATAATTTTTTAATATTTTTTAATATTTTCATGGTGCGTTTCGAGCCTTCTTCAGATATTTTCAAGAATTTTATCATTTTTTAATATTTTTTAATATTTTCATGACGCGTTTCGAGCTTTCTTTCAGATATTTTCAAGAATTTTATAATTTTTTAATATTTTTTAATATTTTCATGGCGTGTTTCGAGCCTTCTTCAGATATTTTCAAGAGTTTTATAAGTTTTTAATATTTTTTAATATTTTCATGACGCGTTTCGAGCCTTCTTCAGATATTTTCAAGAATTTTATCATTTTTTAATATTTTTTAATATTTTCATGACGCGTTTCGAGCCTTCTTCAGATATTTTCAAGAATTTTATCATTTTTTAATATTTTTTAATATTTTCATGACGCGTTTCAAGCCTTCTTCAGATATTTTCAAGAATTTTATCATTTTTTAATATTTTTTAATATTTTCATGGCGAGTTTCGAGCCTTCTTCAGATATTTTCAAGAATTTTATCATTTTTTAATATTGTTTAATATTTTCATGGTGTGTTTCGAGCCTTCTTCACATATTTTAAAGAATTTTATAATTTTTTAATATGTTTTAATATTTTCATGTCGAGTTTCGAGCCTTCTTCAGATATTTTAAAGAATTCTATCATTTTTTAATATTTTTTAATATTTTCATGGTGTGGTTCGAGCCTACTTCAAATATTTTCAAGAATTTTATCATTTTTTAATATTTTTTAATATTTTCATGACGCGTTTCGAGCCTTCTTCAGATATTTTCAAGTGTTTTATCATTTTTTAATATTTTTTAATATTTTCATGGCGAGTTTCGAGCCTTCTTCAGATATGTTCAAGAATTTTATAATTTTTTAATATTTTTTAATATTTTCATGGCGAGTTTCGAGCCTTCTTCGGATATTTTCAAGAATTTTATCATTTTTTTAATATTTTTTAATATTTTCATGACGCGTTTCGAGCCTTCTACAGATGTTTTCAGGAATTTTATAATTTTTTTAATATTTTTAAATATTTTCATGACGCGTTTCGAGCCTTCTTCATATATTTTCAAGAAGTTTACCATTTTTAAATATTTTTTAATATTTTCATGGCGCGTTTCGAGCCTTCTTCAGATATTTTCAAGAATTTTATAATTTTTTAATATTTTTTAATATTTTCATGGTGTGTTTCGAGCCTTCTTCAGATGTTTTCAAGAATTTTATAATTTTTTAATATTTTTTAATATTTTCATGACGCGTTTCGAGCCTTCTTCAGATATTTTCAAGAATTTTATAATTTTTTAATATTTTTTAATATTTTCATGGCGCGTTTCGAGCCTTCTGCAGATATTTGCAAGAGTTTTATCATTTTTTAATATTTTTTAGTATTTTCATGACGCGTTTCGAGCCTTCTTCAGATATTTTCAAGGGTTTTATAATTTTTTAATATTTTTTAATATTTTCATGACGCGTTTCGAGCTTTCTTCAAATATTTTCAAGAATTTTATCATTTTTTAATATTTTTTAATATTTTCATGACGCGTTTCGAGCCTTCTTCAGATATGTTCAAGAATTTTATAATTTTTTAATATTTTTTAATATTTTCATGGCGAGTTCCGAGCCTTCTTCAGATATTTTCAAGAATTTTATAATTTTTTAATATTTTTTAATATTTTCATGGTGTGTTTCGAGCCTTCTTCAGATATTTTAAAGAATTTTATAATTTTTTAATATTTTTTAATATTTTCATGGCGAGTTTCGAGCCTTTTTCAGATATTTTAAAGAATTTTATCATCTTTTAATATTTTTTAATATGTTCATGACGCGTTTCGAGCCTTCTTCAGATGTTTTCAAGAATTTTATAATTTTTTTAATATTTTTAAATATTTTCATGACGCGTTTCGAGCCTTCTTCAGATATTTTCAATAATTTTATCACTTTTTAATATTTTTTAATATTTTAATGACGCGTTTCGAGCCTTCTTCAGATATTTTCAAGAATTTTATAATTTTTAATATTTTTTAATATTTTCATGGTGTGTTTCGGGCCTTCTTCAGATGTTTTCAAGAATTTTATAATTTTTTAATATTTTTTAATATTTTCATGACGCGTTTCGAGCCTTCTTCAGATATTTTAAAGAATTTTTTAATTTTTTAATATTTTTTAATATTTTCATGACGCGATTCGAGCCTTCTTCACATATGTTCAAGAGTTTTATAATTTTTTAATATTTTTTAGTATTTTCATGACGCGTTTCGAGCTTTCTTCAGATATTTTCAAGGGTCTTATAATTTTTAAATATTTTTTAATATTTTCCTGGCGAGTTTCGAGCCTTCTTCAGATATTTTCAAGAATTTTATCATTTTTTAATATTTTGTAATATTTTCATGACGCGTTTCGAGCCTTCTTCAGATATTTTCAAGAATTTTATCATTTTTTAATATGTTAAAATATTTTCATGACGCGTTTCGAGCCATCTTCAGATATTTTCAAGAATTTTATAATTTGTTTTAATATTTTTTTATATTTTCATGGCGCGTTTCGAGCCTTCTTCAGATATTTTAAAGAATTTTATCATTTTTTAATATTTTTTAATATTTTAATGACGCGTTTCAAGCCTTCTTCAGATATTTTCCAGAATTTTATCATTGTTTAATATTTTTTAATATTTTCATGACGCGTTTCGAACCGTCTTCAGATATTTTCAAGAATTTTATCATTTTTTAATATTTTTTAATATTTTCATGACGCGTTTCGAGCCTTCTTCAGATATTTTCAAGAATTTTATAATTTTTTAATATTTTCATGACGCGTTTCGAGCCTTCTTCAGATATTTTCAAGAATTTTATCATTTTTTAATATTTGTTAATATTTTCATGACGCGTTTCGAGCCTTCTTCAGATATTTTCAAGAGTTTTATCATTTTTTAATATTTTTTAGTATTTTCATGACGCGTTTCGAGCTTTCTTTCAGATATTTTCAAGGGTTTTATAATTTTTAAATATTTTTTAATATTTTCATGACGCGTTTCGAGCCTTCTTCAGATATTTTAAAGAATTTTATCATTTTTTAATATTTTTTTATATTTTCATGACGCGTTTCGAGCCTTCTTCAGATATTTTCAAGAATTTTATAATTTTTTAATATTTTTTAATATTTTCATGACGCGTTTCGAGCCTTCTTCATATATTTTCAAGAATGTTATCATTTTTTAATATTTTTAAATATTTTCATGACGCGTTTCGAGCCTTCTTCAAATATTTTCAAGAATTTTATCATTTTTTTTAATATTTTTAATATTTTCATGGCGCGTTTCGAGCCTTCTTCAGTTATTTTCAAGAGTTGTATCATTTTTTAATATTTTTTAATATTTTCATGGCGAGTTTCGAGCCTTCTTCAGATATTTTCAAGAATTTTATCATTTTTTAATATTTTTTAATATTTTCCTGGCGAGTTTCGAGCCTTCTTCAGATATTTTCAAGAATTTTATAATTTTTTAATATTTTTTAATATTTTCATGGTGTGTTTCGAGCCTTCTTCAAATATTTTCAAGAATTTTATAATTTTTTAATATTTTTTAATATTTTCATGGCGAGTTTCGAGCCTTCTTCAGATATTTTCAAGAATTTTATAATTTTTTAATATTTTTTAATATTTTCATGGTGTGTTTCGAGCCTTCTTCAGATATTTTCAAGAATTTTATCATTTTTTAATATTTTTTAATATTTTCATGGTGTGTTTCGAGCCTTCTTAAGACATTTTCAAGAATTTTATCATTTTTTAATATTTTTTAATATTTTCATGGTGTGTTTCGAGCCTTCTTCAAATATTTTCAAGAATTTTATCATTTTTTAATATTTTTTAATATTTTCATGGTGTGTTTCGAGCCTTCTTCAAATATTTTCAAGAATTTTATCATTTTTTAATATTTTTTAATATTTTCATGGTGTGTTTCGAGCCTTCTTCAAATATTTTCAGGAATTTTATAATTTTTTAATATTTTTTAATATTTTCATGGTGTGTTTCGAGCTTTCTTCAAATATTTTCAAGAATTTTATCATTTTTTAATATTTTTTAATATTTTCATGACGCGTTTCGAGCCTTCTTCAGATATTTTCAAGTGTTTTATCATTTTTTAATATTTTTTAATATTTTCATGGCGAGTTTCGAGCCTTCTTCAGATATGTTCAAGAATTTTATAATTTTTTAATATTTTTTAATATTTTCATGGCGAGTTTCGAGCCTTCTTCGGATATTTTCAAGAATTTTATCATTTTTTTAATATTTTTTAATATTTTCATGACGCGTTTCGAGCCTTCTAGAGATGTTTTCAGGAATTTTATAATTTTTTTAATATTTTTAAATATTTTCATGACGCGTTTCGAGCCTTCTTCATATATTTTCAAGAAGTTTACCATTTTTAAATATTTTTTAATATTTTCATGGCGCGTTTCGAGCCTTCTTCAGATATTTTCAAGAATTTTATCATTTTTTAATATTTTTTAATATTTTCATGGTGTGTTTCGAGCCTTCTTCAGATGTTTTCAAGAATTTTATAATTTTTTAATATTTTTTAATATTTTCATGACGCGTTTCGAGCCTTCTTCAGATATTTTCAAGAATTTTATCATTTTTTAATATTTTTTAATATTTTCATGGCGCGTTTCGAGCCTTCTGCAGATATTTTCAAGAGTTTTATCATTTTTTAATATTTTTTAGTATTTTCATGACGCGTTTCGAGCCTTCTTCAGATATTTTCAAGGGTTTTATCATTTTTTAATATTTTTTTAATATTTTCATGACGCGTTTCGAGCTTTCTTCAAATATTTTCAAGAATTTTATCATTTTTTAATATTTTTAATATTTTCATGACGCGTTTCGAGCCTTCTTCAGATATGTTCAAGAATTTTATAATTTTTTAATATTTTTTAATATTTTCATGGCGAGTTCCGAGCCTTCTTCAGATATTTTCAAGAATTTTATAATTTTTTAATATTTTTTAATATTTTCATGGTGTGTTTCGAGCCTTCTTCAGATATTTTAAAGAATTTTATAATTTTTTAATATTTTTTAATATTTTCATGGCGAGTTTCGAGCCTTCTTCAGATATTTTAAAGAATTTTATCATCTTTTAATATTTTTTAATATGTTCATGACGCGTTTCGAGCCTTCTTCAGATGTTTTCAAGAATTTTATAATTTTTTTAATATTTTTAAATATTTTCATGACGCGTTTCGAGCCTTCTTCAGATATTTTCAATAATTTTATCACTTTTTAATATTTTTTAATATTTTAATGACGCGTTTCGAGCCTTCTTCAGATATTTTCAAGAATTTTATAATTTTTAATATTTTTTAATATTTTCATGGTGTGTTTCGGGCCTTCTTCAGATGTTTTCAAGAATTTTATAATTTTTTAATATTTTTTAATATTTTCATGACGCGTTTCGAGCCTTCTTCAGATATTTTCAAGAATTTTTTAATTTTTTAATATTTTTTAATATTTTCATGACGCGTTTCGAGCCTTCTTCACATATGTTCAAGAGTTTTATAATTTTTTAATATTTTTTAGTATTTTCATGACGCGTTTCGAGCTTTCTTCAGATATTTTCAAGGGTCTTATAATTTTTAAATATTTTTTAATATTTTCATGACGCGTTTCGAGCCTTCTTCAGATATTTTCAAGAATTTTATCATTTTTTAATATTTTGTAATATTTTCATGACGCGTTTCGAGCCTTCTTCAGATATTTTCAAGAATTTTATCATTTTTTAATATGTTAAAATATTTTCATGACGCGTTTCGAGCCATCTTCAGATATTTTCAAGAATTTTATAATTTGTTTTAATATTTTTTTATATTTTCATGGCGCGTTTCGAGCCTTCTTCAGATATTTTAAAGAATTTTATCATTTTTTAATATTTTTTAATATTTTAATGACGCGTTTCAAGCCTTCTTCAGATATTTTCCAGAATTTTATCATTGTTTAATATTTTTTAATATTTTCATGACGCGTTTCGAACCGTCTTCAGATATTTTCAAGAATTTTATCATTTTTTAATATTTTTTAATATTTTCATGACGCGTTTCGAGCCTTCTTCAGATATTTTCAAGAATTTTATAATTTTTTAATATTTTCATGACGCGTTTCGAGCCTTCTTCAGATATTTTCAAGAATTTTATCATTTTTTAATATTTGTTAATATTTTCATGACGCGTTTCGAGCCTTCTTCAGATATTTTCAAGAGTTTTATCATTTTTTAATATTTTTTAGTATTTTCATGACGCGTTTCGAGCTTTCTTTCAGATATTTTCAAGGGTTTTATAATTTTTAAATATTTTTTAATATTTTCATGACGCGTTTCGAGCCTTCTTCAGATATTTTAAAGAATTTTATCATTTTTTAATATTTTTTTATATTTTCATGACGCGTTTCGAGCCTTCTTCAGATATTTTCAAGAATTTTATAATTTTTTAATATTTTTTAATATTTTCATGACGCGTTTCGAGCCTTCTTCATATATTTTCAAGAATTTTATCATTTTTTAATATTTTTAAATATTTTCATGACGCGTTTCGAGCCTTCTTCAAATATTTTCAAAAATTTTATCATTTTTTTTAATATTTTTAATATTTTCATGGCGCGTTTCGAGCCTTCTTCAGTTATTTTCAAGAGTTGTATCATTTTTTAATATTTTTTAATATTTTCATGGCGAGTTTCGAGCCTTCTTCAGATATTTTCAAGAATTTTATCATTTTTTAATATTTTTTAATATTTTCCTGGCGAGTTTCGAGCCTTCTTCAGATATTTTCAAGAATTTTATAATTTTTTAATATTTTTTAATATTTTCATGGTGTGTTTCGAGCCTTCTTCAAATATTTTCAAGAATTTTATAATTTTTTAATATTTTTTAATATTTTCATGGCGAGTTTCGAGCCTTCTTCAGATATTTTCAAGAATTTTATAATTTTTTAATATTTTTTAATATTTTCATGGTATGTTTCGAGCCTTCTTCAGATATTTTCAAGAATTTTATCATTTTTTAATATTTTTTAATATTTTCATGGTGTGTTTCGAGCCTTCTTAAGACATTTTCAAGAATTTTATCATTTTTTAATATTTTTTAATATTTTCATGGTGTGTTTCGAGCCTTCTTCAAATATTTTCAAGAATTTTATCATTTTTTAATATTTTTTAATATTTTCATGGTGTGTTTCGAGCCTTCTTCAAATATTTTCAAGAATTTTATCATTTTTTAATATTTTTTAATATTTTCATGGTGTGTTTCGAGCCTTCTTCAAATATTTTCAAGAATTTTATAATTTTTTAATATTTTTTAATATTTTCATGGTGTGTTTCGAGCTTTCTTCAAATATTTTCAAGAATTTTATCATTTTTTAATATTTTTTTATGTTTTCATGGCGAGTTTCGAGCCTTCTTCAGATATTTTCAAGAGTTTTATCATTTTTTAATATTTTTTAATATTTTCATGGTGTGTTTCGAGCCTTCTTCAAATATTTTCAAGAATTTTATCATTTTTTTAATATGTTTTACTATTTTCATGACGCGTTTCGAGCCTTCTTAAGACATTTTCAAGAATTTTATCATTTTTTAATATTTTTTTATATTTTCATGGCGAGTTTCGAGCCTTCTTAAGATATTTTCAAGAATTTTATCATTTTTTAATATTTTTTAATATTTTCATGACGAGTTTCGAGCCTTCTTTAGATATTTTCAATAATTTTATAATTTTTTAATATCTTTTAATATTTTCATGGTGTGTTTCGAGCCTTCTTAAGATATTTTCAAGAATTTTATAATTTTTTAATATTTTTTAATATTTTCATGACGCGTTTCGAGCCTTCTTAAAATATTTTTATAACGCGTTTCGAGAGCTATCTTCAGATATTTTTAGTTAAAAGTTTTTTCTTTTGATGGTGAAAACTTTATGGGATTTCTTTTAGGAGATCATTTTAGTTCGGCTATATATATATATATATATATATATATATATATATATATATATATATATATATATATATATATATATACTAACAAAAGTACGCGTCGTTGACTGGGTTCAAAAACAGCCTACGGAAATGGACTCTGATTTTTGAAAGTATGATAGGTTATGAAAACGAAGGGTTGTAAATTTGGGTTGAATTTGGGGGTATCAAATCCAAAGCATAATATGATGAAAGTAAAAATAAAATAGATAAACCCATAATTTATTATACCATACCTGTTCACACTGAAACACTTATCACAATATTCTGTGGATCTATATTAAAAAAACCTCGTTGAACGTTGTGACACATTTCCATTCTATGGAGGTCATGTGCGAACGAACATCTCATAATTGTATTATACCATATTTCTTCAAGCTGAAACATAATTATCAAAGTATACTTACGCAGATAGATATGAAAAGTCTTTATTAAAGTTTGTGCCTATTTCCATTCCGTTGATGCCAGGCGCGAACGCAGATCCCACAATTTTATCATACCATCCCTATTTAAGTTAAAACATACTTATCAAAGTATTCTTATGTACGTCTATATCAAAAACACTTGTAAACGTTTTGTTTTTTATTTTAAATTTTTTAATTTTTTATTTTCATACTTTGTGGTCCAAGCGCGAACGCCACAATTTTAATCAACCACTGTCTGCCAGATCAAACATACTCATTCCTGTGTCTCGATACATCTTCTATCATTATATGTAATCAGTTTTTTAAAATAGTCAACCATATAGGAGCCTATTCGTGACCAGACACACACACACATTCAGATTTATATTATAGAAGATATATATTTTTTATATAAAAAATAATTTTTTCTTTTAACCTTATTCCTCAATTTTGTATTTTATTTTATTTCATTTTATTTTATTTTATTTTATTTATCAACATAAAATTCATAACTTAGTTTTTTTTTTATTTTCTTTTTAAATATTTCCAAGAATATCTGCCTTACTCACGACTAAAATGCTAGTTTAATTTTGGTGTCTTTAACTTCTTCCCCCCTCCCCTATTTTGGATGATGAGCAGACTTTTAAAGGACAAAACATTTGTCAAATCATTGTCAATACTTATTGTCAGTTTCGATAAAATGATTTTTATGAAATTTCACACGAAGTTATTTTGTTTCTGGCAGTGTTCTTAGATACGTTTTGATAAGTATCGATTATTGATAATCGAAAATATCCGATGAATGAAGGAACAAGCAATTTTTACCAAAGTTAACACCTTATACAGCCTAACATCACATCGTTTAAGAATTTTTATTACGAGACACGCCAAAAATCCCAGCATATAAATCAACAGTAGCTTCTTTGATATGACAGGGGCGCGTTCGAAATGAATGTTTCTATTTAGAGCGCATTTGGATAATGATACTTGACTTTTTCATTTCAAAGTTTAATTCAACCCATTATATATAAAAAAAAAAAAAAACTTTTATAAAATCAACCGTAAGTTCTCTACATTGGAATCTAGATTACAATCTGTTGATTAAGTCACGGTGACAGGTTTATGGAGCTTCATTCTTGTGTACCGCGATGGGTCCCCAACTAGAGCAGGCAATCAATTGATTTGATTTTTTTTAAATAGACGATTTTACTAATTTCGATGACAAAAAAAAATATGGAAAAAAATACTCCAGCAGTAGTCGGTTATCATACTTTTGTCCCAGCGACCTTGGTAGCGTTCTTCCATGATCTTTAGGTATTGGTGGAACCGCTCTCCTTGTTCGTCACTCACAGCCCCCAGGTTTTCAGGGAACTGATCAAGATGGCTGTTCAAAAAATGAAGCTTGATGCTCATATTGCACATGAGAGCACGAAAAGCGAGGCGCATTCTGTTCACAAGTTCATTGTAGTTCTCTGCCTTGTTGTTTCCAAGGAAGTTCTGAACGACTGCCACAAAGGATAACCATGCTGCCTTCTCCAAGGCGGTCATCTTGGCAACAAACTGATCATCACAAATGAGGGTTCGAATCTGTGGGCCATCAAACACACCTGCTTTGATCTTCTCGAATGACAACCCTGGTATAGCTGTGATGATGTGTTGGAAACATTCACCTTCGGTATCCAGTGCCTTGACAAATTGTTTCATCAAACCTAATTTGATGTGCAGAGGAGGAAAGATGATCCTATCTCTGTAAACAATTGGGTCATCTGTGATATTTGGCATGCCTGCTTCAAGGGTTTCACGAACTGGCCAGTCCTTCTGGACCCAGTGCCTGTCTCGTGCTCGACTGTCCCACATGCAGAGGTAACATGGAAACTTAGTGAAACCTTTCTGTTGACCAAGAAGGAAGTTTACAATTTTCAAGTCTGCACAAATGATCCAGTTGTGCTCACGATATTTTAAGAAGTCCATGACCATTCTGATGTCATCATAGTCTTCCCACAGATGAACTGAATGACCGACAGGCACTGCTCCGTAAACATTGCCATTATGCAAAAGAACACACTTGAGACTGCGCTTAGAACTGTCTAAAAAGAGCCGCCATTCAGTTGGATCATAGTGAGGAACACCCAGTTCTTTGAGAAGACCTGGGATATCATGGTAGTGAACAAACTGTCTGTCTTCTGAAAAGAAGGTCACAAAAAGCTGGTTACGCTTTCTGTAATATGATACTTTAACAGTGTGATCAACAAGATTTTTGCCTTGTAATCTTGATGCCAAAAGCTCAGCTGCTTTCTTTGAAAGACCTAAATCCCGAACTAAGTCATTCAGTTCATTCTGGTGAAGAGGCTTGGGGACTGGGGGAGATTCAGTCTCTGAAGAACATTCCTCGGGTTGTTCCCACTCAGTTTCTGGTAATTCATTGTCACAACTGTCTTCCTCGTCCGTGTCATGTCCAATGTCTTTATCGTTTAATGAAGGTAAACCTTTGAAAACTGGAACAAGAACCTCTTCAGAGTGCGGAGCAGGCCGAATAGCTGAGGAAATGTTCGGATATACGATCTTATGTCTGTTTTTCTTGCCCACACCCGCTGTGTTTACCATGAAGAAGTAGCAATCAGTTACATGGTTGGTGGGTTCTCGCCAAATCATTGGAACTCCAAAAGGCAGACCATTGCGTTTTCCTTTGGTCCAGCTTCGGAGCATTTCCTCACAATTGTGGAACACAACATGAGGAGCCCATTGCTTGTCTTGGTCACCAAGATGAACTTCAAAATAAGCCTAGTAGGCTCGCTTCACAAACAAGGATATGTTACGTCTCTGATGATGGAGTGTGTAGCAACCACAGATGTAACAGAAGGCATCAGGCTTGTTTCTACAATGATGTCTCGATGAGGAAGCCATGTTTGATCTGGAAAAAAGAAGGCAGATAAAAATATTAGAATCTATCTTTGTATATAATCTCAAAATGCTTAGATTTGGGTTACGTAAGTTCATATTTAGACTATTTCATCTATCTCAAATTGCATGAAAACTAGAGCTTATGGAGAAAAACTAATTTCAGATTTGAAATCATCGCCTAAAAATCCTGCAGAATCAGTTAAAAAATCAAATGCAACAGAAAGTTAAAAAAAAATAGTGTTTCCAGTGTTATCATTCAATCGCGGGCAAAGTCGGGTCTAACTTCTAGTATATATACATGTGTGTGTGTGTGTGTGTGTGTGTGTGTGTGTGTGTGTGTGTGTGTGTGTGTGTGTAATTGAAAACGTTACAGGAACAAGTCACCTGATTTAATAAACGCGCTGGCCGTGTAAACACAGCTGGTTACTTTCTCTCTTAAACCTGTCTCCTTGTTTCTGATAGACCAGTCGCGTGTGACACGGTCACAAAGAATACACGTTTTTATTCTATTACAATCTCTCACACACACACACACAAACTTACTCTCTCTCTTTCCTTCTCTCTCTGACACACACAGATAAACCCTCTCTCTCTCTCTCTCTTTCTCTCTCTCTTACTCACAGTCTCACACACATACATTCCCTTTCACTTTCTTTCACTTTTACTTTTATTTTCTCCTAAACTCCCCAATTTTCCAATTTCTCTAACTCGCTCTAAATTCGTACTAGAGGCCATGGCATAACTGATACAGACGTTCGTAAACTAAAATAAAAATCACTTACGTAGCGTTGCAAATAGACAAACGAATAAAAGAAGAATCGAAAGAAAGAAAGAAAATCTGAGTCGGCATTTTTTCATTTTTTCATTTTTTTAACAAAAGCATTCATTACCATTACTTTCGGACACCATTTTTAAAAAAAAAAAAAGTCTCTTGCTACCACATGTTTATTTTAGCCTGACAGGTTTCTCCTTCTTCCGACCGCACGCCGTGCACAGCCGGATAATTCTCGTCTGCGACATCACACGTACATTCCCTTCGTCGTTGTCTTTCTTTCTCCCGCCAGCACGTGTTGCATTGTTTCTCCATTTTATTCCATTTTGCTCTCGCGCACACTTCCCGATTTGCATATGCGCATTTCTATGCTACTACTGCTGCTACTACTAATCACCCCACAAGCCAGCCATCCTCTTCCTACGCGATTATGTCTACTATGGTACACTAATTACTTCCACCCGATCATGACTGAAGAAATAAGAACAATCTTCCACCCTGTCCTTGAATTAAATAAAAGTCTCAGTCTCAAATTCCCGAGTTTGACATAAAGATTCCCATTTATTTTTATACGATCCATACTAATTAAGGCATATTGCCACTGAAACTTAAAGTGATATTGTGATATAGGGTTTATATTTATATGCAATCTTAAGTGGGGAGTTGTGCAGGGATATGTTTGTTCACATTACATTTAAATTTCCGCAGAAAAAATGGGTGAGGTGTGTGTATAAAATATTAAATAGTTTCTCGAAATACACGTTAAATTGTAAAGGTTATGAAGGTGTTCAAGGTGTTCACTAGTATATTATATGATTCATAATTATGACTTTATTGGTTTGAGATGAAACCTTATACATGTAATATGTGTGTGTATGTGTGTGTGTATGTGCGTGTGTATGTGGGTGGGTGGGGGTGTAATACAGGATGAAAATGATAAAAGCGCTGCCTTGAAAGAAAAAAGACTACACCTTTATTTTTAAACTTTTATTGAAAAAAAATCGATTTAGGTAATTTGATTATGTAGTAGAGCTCACATCTATTCAATGTAGCCGCCTTCAGCCTCAATCACTGCCTCAATACGGGTCCGGAATTAGGAGTATACCTTTTTCACAAGCGCCAGCGGGAGATAGGAGATTAATCGACGGATGGTAACGATCAGGCTGGCTTTTGTGCTGTGGGAGGTCATGTTGATAATGTTCGACGTATGACCAAACGATTCATTTTGAGGGTTCTGGCAACGGTCCTGTTGTCAGAACTTGGATTACTAGAGGGCATGAGCTGTACACCAGCGCATCTTCGCTCTCGCTAGTTGAACATTGTTTAACTTTCAGACATGATAGAAAGCTCCTATCGCTCTTGGGATTTGTACACAACTGGCCAACTAGTAGATAGTCTGCAAAAAACAAAAAAGAAAATGGTTTTCATCAAACGGAAATTCGTTTCCAGGGCGACAATTTTATTGTTCCACTCCTTTTATATATATATATATATATATATATATATATATATATATATATATATATATATATAGAGAGAGAGAGAGAGAGAGAGAGAGAGAGAAAGTTATAAAATGTATATGGCGATTAAGCTACACTGAATATTCCGAGTTTCATCCACTCTAGGATTCTTCAGGCTTATGCGCATAAACCTGAAGAAATCTATACTTTCGTATATAAATTTATGTTAGCAAATTAAGTATATATATATATATATATATATATATATATATATATATATATATATATATATATATATAAGAGCAAATAGTTAATAAAACATGTTAAAAAAAACACTTTGAGAAAGAGTTAAAAACATATTTAATCTGAAAAGGAAACACTAGATAAATGGATAGTCCTTAATCCGCGGAGTTTCGAAGAAATACTTTCATTCTCATCAGAGGGTAGAAATTAGCAAAATGCGGGATCGGATTTTGCATACAAAAGTATTTGATGAAACTGTAAGTAAATCAAAGATCTTACTTGATAACAAAAAGTGAAGCTGAGGGAATAGAGTGAAGAAAAAGGTGATTTCACGTGAATGGATCGTCAGGTTAAAGGTAAAGTATCCAATGACGGTAAAATCCAAAAATGTAAGTCAAAGAAAGTGTAATCAATTTTCAATTCGCACAAGTAAAATCCAAGGAAATCGCGTAATTGGAAGATAGTCCAAAATAATCCAAAAGGCCGAAATTCGTATGTACAAGGAAAATGGGAAAAAATTCCAATAATATTAATACAAAAATAAGATATGCTTTTAACGCGGCTTCCGAGACCAAAGCTGATAATAGGTGCCATTTTAGATCCTCATATCAACATCTCTTCAGCCGATACTCATCTATTTTATAACCGGAATTTGAAACATATATGCATTACAAGATATCGTGCGATTGTCGTATTTTGAAACAACATTAAATTTCAATGACAAAATTTTCAAAATTGTCCGTTTAATATTTTGGACGCTAAATGAAACAAAAGAAAAAAGAAAAGGCGAATTTGTATATACTTAAATGTTTCTGTTATTTAATTAGAATTCATTATTTAGATGAGTATTGTTTTATTAATTTTTTTTATTGCGATCCATCTTATCTTTTTCTTAGTTGCTTCACGCCGTTTCGGCCAACTATTTCTCTGGCCTTCGTCAGGTGGTAACCGCAACGGATAGCAACTCTGAATCTCCTGACTGCATCCACTGCAATTACTGCCTTCCGTAGTTGTTGTCGTCTCACCACGTTTTTTGGCCGATTCAACGTCTCCATCAACTGCACCATATAATATTGGTTTCGGTTTCGATTTAAGCTGATGCACCCAAGTCATATGGCCATATCTTTTTATTTTTGAAATCGCAAATTCATAATATATAGAAATCAATAGAACATTAAAAAATTAAAATATCATATTTAAGCATACTTTACGACCGGGCGTCCCTGCTAGCTTAGATAAATACTTTTGCAGTTTTAAAAAAAGAGCCTCAATAATATCAGAACGTCTTGATTTTTGTTGAACATCTACAATAATATCAGAGCATCTCCATTTACATTGAACATTTACAGAATGCCAACATCAATATATTACATATGAAATTTAGTCCCCTGTGAAATTTCCGCAGGTCCGGCTAGTACTAAATTAATGAATGAAATAATGAATTTACGATGAAGTGTGTTTTTGTAATGAGTGTATTACAATTACAATTAATGCGAGAAAAGAAAAAGGAAAAATATGTAAAATAAACGAACTAATAACAGAAATTATAAGATATCTGATAAAAAAGAAGGAAACAATAACTGGTTAGGTTTAGAAGAAAAAGAGAAATATTGAAGAAAGAAAGAAAGAAAAGTTAAAGAAAAGAAGAATAAGGGAAGAAATTAATTAAACGCTTAGAAATTCGCAAGCAAAAACCGTAATCGTTTTCCTGCCAATGGGCAATTCCAACATACCCGGGGGATAGAATTTCTTAATCTCACCCTTTATTATTTCGACATACGATTTAACATATCATCGCTTATGACTATTGTCTCTTTTGCCCTCTAACTCTTTCCCAATCCCATTCCCCTCATCTCTGTATCAATCACCTTCTCTCCCTACCCCTCAAAGTGATAACTAACCTCTTAGCTCAAGGGGTTCACAATCTCCCTACCCAGTCAAACTAGCCACTTCACACAAGTCGTTTCTTGGTCAACTATAAGAGCGTCGATCGTCCCTTTCATATCTTCTGAAATGGAGATTCTACTTTCACTTTCACTTTCGAGTTCGTAAAGCATTTTTACTTTCATTTTCTATTTCCTTCTTTTCTATGTTCTGTATTTCTCATTTGCTGCTTGGCATGGTCCCGTGATCTTTATTGGGTGGTGGTTCAAGGAATGTTTCATTAGATTGCACATGGTGAACCGTTTTAAACGCCCCTCTCCCCGATATAAAATCATTTCTCCCCTCCTCCTCCTCCTCCTCCTCCTCCTCCTCCTCCTTCACTACGCCACCTGCGTTGGTGCTTAGGACTAAATGATTGATGGAAAAGAGAGGAAAAAATTGAGTGGTCCAAATCTGGCACAAGGCAGGCAAAAGTGCTTCTGTTTTTCGAGACCTTGAACCAAAAAGGACTAAAACAAGACAACTGAAAATAATTTTTCTTCGGTAATGTTGCCACATCTGGGCAGGAGCTGCTAGAATCAGGTTATCCTTCATTGACAAAGTTTTAGATAGACTTCGTATTCTTGTGAGGTATGCCCTTTTCTCTTCTTTAAAACATCCTTCCTACATAAGAGACGTTGCGAGCCTGTATTTGCTTCATCGTTATTTTCAAGGCAGGTGCTCGTCTTAGCTTCAGCCTATTGTCCCCCTCTTGCCTGACTTTCACGAAAAATACTCGTCTAGCTGAAAACACTATCAATAATTTCTCCCATTCTTTATCTGTGCCTAAACCTAAAAGTAGATTCCATGAGCAAAGCTTCTTTCTGAGAACTGCACGCCTGTGGAACTCGGTTCCGTTTTCCTGCTCTCCAACTGACTACAATATGGTTGTCTTCAAGTCCAACATGAACAAATTTTTGATGAGCCATCCCCTTAAGTAATCCAATTTACCAAATTTCTACTAACGATTACTACATGTTCCCTTTCATCACTGCACATTCTTTAACTCTAATCCTCTAGTGACCTCCAGGTCTTGATAAGTGGTGATTCGTTTGTAAAAGGAAGGTACTTATCAACGTGTCAGAAAAAATAATTGTAACTGAGGAACTGTACTGCCTGTCTGCTGTTTTGGTATGAAGCTGCAATCGATCTGGTTTTAAAACAACTGAACGACACAAGATGTAACAAAATCGCGGGAAAAGGTCTGTCACTGACGTTAACTACTCAAAGTTTAAAATTACGGTGTGTGCAAAGAGTCGGTGTGTGGCGCCATGATTGAGATATTAGCTTCTTCTTCTTTTCTTTTTTATACAAAGAAGTCGCCACTTATAGAGGCCTGGAGCCACTAGAGGATAAGGATTAGTAATCGTTAATGGTGTAAATTGAATAGAATTTAAATTGTTTAAGGGGGCGGCTCAGCAAGAACTTGTTTAGATTGTACTTGAAGGCTGCCATGTTATAATTGATTTAAACATTTAGATTAGACGTCCCGCTACTCATACTAGTACCTATTGACGTCTAATTACCTGCTCCAGTGTTCACTGGGTTTAAATACCCGTTTCAGTGCCCGCTGACATCCAGCTACCCTCTTTAGTGTCCACTGGCGGCCACCTACCAGTTTCATCCTAAAAGATCCAGAAGATATGTCATTACTGATGCAATTCTATATCTATATAAAAGCCAAGTACGTCCAAGGATGGAGTACTGCTGCCACATGTGGACAGGAGCTGCTAAAAACTGCCTACCCTGCCTTGACAGAGTACAAAATAGACTTCGTGGCTTAGTAGGGGATGCCCTTTTCTGTTCTCTGAAACTTCCTTCCCACAGAAGAGACATTGCGAGCCTGTCTTTGTTTTATCGTTATTTCCATGGTATGTACTCGTCCGAGCTCCAATCTCTGGTCCCTCTTCGCCAATCTTTCACGAAAAACATCCGTCTACCTGAAACCACTGTCAATAATTTTCCCCATTCTTTATCTGTGCCTAAATCAAAACGTACATTCCATAAACAAAGCTTCTTTCTTAGAAGTGCACGCCTGTGGAACTCTCTCCCGTTTGCCTGTTTCCCACCTGACTACAACTTGGACGTCTTCAAGTCCAACATAAACAAACTCCTGACAAACCACACTTTATCAAATCTCCAATACTACCGATTACTACGATACTACCCCATTGATTACTGTACACGCATTAACCCTTATCCCCGAGTAGCTTCCGGGCCTTGATAACTGGTGATCACCATGTAAAAAAAGACCCAAACATCTCAACCTCGCGTTTATTGGTAAACAATAAAACACGATATCCTATCATCTTAAACTGAACATCGTGTTTGTCATCCTCTTTTGCTGCTGCCGTTATTCTTTGTCTTGTGTCTACTTTATTAGTTGTGCGGTCGAATGGCAGCTCCACCCCTTTCGGCCCTCTGCAACAATTACAACAACAATAATCATAATTCTGGTTTTGTTTTTCAACATCTCCCTAAAAAGAGATGCGGTTCATTTCCAAAGGATTTCCCTCAATCCCGGCTCTAACCAGGAGCTTCAAATGTCAAGGGTTTTCCTAAGGATGTTGGTGGTACCTGCAGAGGTCTGACAGCCGCATAAAACATCGGGGATTCGTAGTTTTTTCAATTGTCCTTCCAGACGACTTGATACTAATCCTAGCGTACCTACTACGACCGGGAATATTTGTGTTTTAACCCCGTGTATACGCCTTATCTCCAAGGCCAATGGAGCGTAATTGCTCCACTTCTCATTCTCTTTCTCTCTCACGGTCCTGTCCCAGGGTACTGAGAAGTCTATAATCTGCTAGTTTTTTTTTAGATTTTATCAATGACAACCAAATCCGGACGATTATGTTCCAATTGCTTACTCGTTATGACACTTTTATCCCACCATACCTCTACATTGTAATAATAATAATAATAATAATAATAATAATAATAATAATAATAATAATAATAACTAGACGGTACATTTCTAGGGCATTTTACAGTCGGTCAACCAGAAGGGGCATTTTCAGTGCATTTTACCATCAATCAACCAGAAGGGGTATTTCCAGGGCATTTTATAATTAAATCAGAAAAAAACCTTTTCAGGGCATTTTATAATTAATGAACCAGAAGGGACCTTTCCAGAGCATTTTACTACTAATCAAGCGGAAGAGACCTTTCTATGGCATTTTACAATCAGCCAACCAGAAGGGGCATATCCAGGGCATTTTACAATCAATCAACCAGAAAGGGATATTTCTAGGGTATTTTATACTTAAATCAGAAGGAACCTTTCCAGGGCATTTTTTTTTAATGTTAAAACGTTGTTACATTAAGTATAGTAGTATAAAAACAACTGATCTTTATTAGCTTTGCTTTAAAAGCGACATCATTTTTTTTTTTTTTTTTTACACATATTTTGGAATATTCCACTTTCCTATGCGGATTATTCCACTTCATTTTAAAGGGGTGGTCAGGATGACAACGACTGTAGCAACAACCGTATTATTATTATTGGTCCACAAGGAGCTTCCACACAGATCTTCAATGATCTCTCCCTGAAAACAGCCTGTGGTATTCCCTGGAAACTGAGTGACAACAAGTTTCTCCAGGTTTCCAGTACTCTCCACCTCTTTCGATAACATTTGCAAATAAATTTGCATTATCGCAACAGGTGCTTGTCATTGATTTCTCGTTGTCAGCAGCTATTAGTCTTCGCTGAAATTTAAGTGGCAATAGGCCTCCCCAAGGTCCCAGTTTTCTTCCCACTTATCCGGCTGAGGTCTGGTCATTTCCTCGGTTTTTCCTTCCTCCTTGACTCTACTTGGTTATGTGGTTTCGCTCTTTTTTACGGGGGGGGGGGACAGTGCTGTGGCAATGAGGTGGGGTTAGAGAACTTATAGATATGCGGCTTCAGTTTTTTTGGTTCCATGTAGTGTTTCATGTTTTGCCTTTGCAGCAGTTTGTCTGGCTCGTGATTGTTGCTATAGTGTTTTAGTTTCCACATTCAAGGGTTTTTTTTATATTTCAGCTGTTTTCATGATTGTTGTTCGTTGTATTTTTTCCAGTCATTCCTTTGATTCCAATTTCTCCCATTCCTTTTTATTACTATTATTATTATTAGTAGTAGTAGTAGTAGTAGTAGTATTTGAATATTTTTAAAACGTATTATAAATAAAATGAGTAGCAAATTAAAATAAAACGACAAATTTGAAACAATTCTTTGCAAATCTTTTTAACGTTTTAAAGTTAAAGATCAACTAATTTGCATATTGATTTTAATGGAGGACGTTTTATTAATGTTGTGGTGTAAATGTTGAAAGGAATGGCGAGAAGACTCGGAAACCGTGAAATGAATAATATATTAATAGAAATACAGACAAGTATGTTAGTTGGATGGGAACTACGCTCAACTGAAGGACAAGTAATGTTACGGCTCTCTCCCTCAAAGGCCAGATTGACTGAAAAGCGGAACCTGGTTACCGGAAGTGACGTCAGGAATAGTTCATTGTCAGAATCTGTAGGGGTGCCACCCCAACAATTACTTAACTATTAAGAGTTTAATGTTTTCTTCAAGCATTATGAAGTGTTTGTATAAAGGTTATTTATAAAAGGCAATAAAATGCAGACGTGTAACGAATCGATACGAATTGAAGCAAATTGTTTGTGACTAGCAATACCCGTGGAAATTCCCAGATAGTTAAAAAAAAAAAATTTAAACACATTATAAATAAAATGAGTAAAAATTTTTTTTTAAATATATAACGATGAATTTAAAACAATTTTAACAAATTCGTTTGAAAACTAAAAAGAATTGATTTCGAAAATTCAGGGGGGTTTTCATGAAAACTCTACACGGAACACGTACATAAAGTCTGTTGCCAAGGTCGCTAAACATAAAGTATGTTGTCAAGGTCGCTGGAAAGATGGTGGGATCCTTCTACCGCTCCAGAAGATATCTCACTACTGATGCAATTCTCTATCTATATAAAAGCCAAGTACGTCCAAGGATGGAATACTGCTGCCATATCTGGGCAGGAGCTGCTAAAAATAGCTTATCCTGCCTTGACAGAGTACAAAATAGACTTCGTGGCTTAGTAGGGGATGCCCTTTTCTCTACCCTGCAACCTCTCTCCCACAGAAGAGACGTTGCGAGCCTATCCTTGTTTTATCGTTATTTCCATGGCAGGTGCTCGTCTGAACTCCAATCTCTGGTCCCCCCTCGCCAATCTTTCACGAAAAACACCCGTCTAGCTGAATCCACTGTGAAAAATTTCCCCCACTCTTTATCTGTGCCTAAATCAAAACGTTGATTCCATGAACAAAGCTTCTTTCTTAGAACTGCACGCCTGTGGAACTCTGTTCCGTCTGCCTGCTTCCCACCTGACTACAACTTGGATGTGTTCAAGTCCAACGTTAACAAATTCCTAATGAACCGCCCCCTTAAGTAAACACTTCATCAAATATCCACACTAACGTAATGTACTTGCAATAACCCTTATCCCTGAGTGGCTTCCGGGCCTTGATAAGTGGTGACCACTGTGTAAAAAAAACACAACACATTATATTTTGTTTTTGTTTTGTTTTGTTTTAATAAAGCTTATCACATAAATTATAAAGAAACAGATGTCAATTCACTTGCACATATTTTTAATTTTAAAAAGAATCTATAATAAAAAAAAAACTTACAATCTCTCTTCAACATAACTTTTTTTAATTATAAAATAGAATAGTAAATTTGAAGCCGTAAACAGACAGCCGTGTTTTTTTTTTTAATTTTGGGGGAGGAAATGTATTTCTTGATTTTTAACTGATAAAGAGCGACTATAAAGGGAAGTAATTCGTTTCTCATTAATTAATGATTGCGATGATGATGGTTTTTTGTGAAACTGGACGTATGGACAAGTAAATTTATATTTAGATTTATTGATTTTACACTAGCAGTAATACTAAAATCTAGTGTTGGGACGATTAATCGGAATCGGGAATCGGAAAAATCGGAAGATTTGGAGGTATTGGAATCGGAAAAATTGATGCCTATTTTCCGATGCCAAAATGATTCTTTTAGTTGTCTTTTTTCATTTGATTTTGTTTAAACCAAAACCTTCCATTGCTGGTAATAATGCTAAAATAATAAATATCTATTGATTTTAAAATACCAGTAAAGCTAAAATCGATAGATCATCCTCCACAAGTGTATCTTGATGTTTAGGAAAATATCTGAATATTTAACATGTTTTTGTTTTTTTACGAAAATCGGAAGAAATAACAATTTTAATGCGAAATAATTAGAGTTTTTTTAAAGAATCGAAATCGGTAATTGTATTGGAATCGGGAATTTAGCACGGAATCGGTAATTGTTTCGGAATCAAGAAAAATATTGGAATCGTCCTATCACTACTAAAATCTATAGATCACCCACCTCCCAACAGGTGTATTTTTACGTTTGAAAAAAATATGCGCACATGCAACATGGGTTTCTTTTCCGGAAATCGAGAAAAATAGAAACTTCATTGTTAAACATTTAGAGATTTATTTAAGAATCAGAATCGGTAATTATATCGGAATTGGTAATTTAGTGCAGAATCGGTAATTGTATCGGAATTGGGAATTTAGTGCGGAATCGTCCCATTACTAACCACAATGTAATCTGATTTTATTTTATTCCAGATAAAAACTGAAAGTTGTTCTGTGGTCGTTAAGAAATTTGGAGCATCTATGATAATTGTCACGGCTGGGCGTTGTATCAGGAAGTCACTCAACCAGGAATTAGGCCATTATTTTGGAAGAGGTCCGTTTGATTGCTTCTTGCGCCTTCCGCTCGGACTTGAATCGAGGCATCATGGTTTCAGCTTTTCATGGCGTTCGTTTTTAAAACAACAAACTGATATACTTCGGAAGTGTCCGATGCTAATCGACTGGAAACGAAAAACGGACAACCAATCAAGCGTGTATATGGACCAATTACATCTCAACTCGGCTCGCTCAGACATGCGCACTCAATCATTATGTGTCTGCCATTTTTTTTCCTATCGATTTAGTAAAGAATAAGCAAAAAGTGTCGATTAATCGTTTCGATCCATCGGAAGTTATGTTGCTCAGTTGTTATAAGCGTTCAATGTGCCTTCAACGTTTCGAATTCCGTTACCTTCCTTGGTTATGTTTTTTTTATATTATACTAGCATTTCAGCCCGGCGTTGCCCGGGTGTTTGGAGGTGTATGTTGAGCAAATATAAATTTAAAAAAAAAAGGTGAATTTTTTTCATTTGACCCATATTATGACCCCTTAACATTTATTGTTTTTTGGCTCAAATCAAGTTATTAAGTTTGATCCATGTCCAAGAAACTTATATCTAAAATTTCAAGTCTTTATACCCAAAATTGTCGAAGGAGTTTGGTAGTTATCAAAGGTCAAATCGTTGAATTTTGACCCCTTAATAGCCAAATTATTGCGTACGGAAATGTACAAAGATAAACGCACAGACAGACAGACACACAGACAGACACAGTCAAATCGTTGAACTTTGAAGCCTTAATCGCCAAATTTCTGGCGGAAAACCGATCACGTCGATTTTCCCAAATCTCAGTACCCTGTATATCAAATTTCGAGTCTGTAGACTAAAAATTGACAGAGTTATTGCGTAGGGAAATGTACACAGACACACAGACATACAGACTGACACACAGACACGTTCACTTTTATAGATATATAGATAAATAGATTAAGAAAAGTTTATTTAGGGTACAAAATTTACATATGGCAGAGAAGAGAGTTCTTTTGGACCCTAGACAACTTTCGCATCCAAACAATGGCATTTAAAAATTTTTTTTTAAATAATAGGAGGTTGAAATTAGAATTAAGATGAAAATGAGAACGACATATTTACAATTACAGTAAAATATATGTACAAGGTGAAAGGAAGGGGAGAAAAGAAAAAAGAAATCAATATATATATATATATATATATATATATATATATATATATATATATATGTATACATATAATATATATATACATATGTATATATATACATATATATACATATATATACATATATACATATAAAATAAAAATTACAATTAAATTTACCAAAATGATCCAAGATGGTAAAATTAAAGTATATTATAAATATTAAAGAATTAATATTTATAAAATTATCTCAGCCAGATGTAAAAGCTCGATAAAACCAAATAGGAAATAGAGCTTATAATACGAGCAAATAGTCAATGAAATATGTTAAAAACACTTTGAAATTAGTTAAAAACATATCTAATCTGAAAAGGAAACACTAGATAAATGGATAGTCCTTAATCCGCGGAGTTTCGAAGAAATACTCTCCTTCTCATCAGAGGGTAGGAATTAGCAAAATGCGGGATCAGATTTTGCATGCAAAAGTATTTGATGAAACAACAAGTAAGTCAAAGATCTTACTTGATAACAAAAAAGTGAAGCAGAGACAATATGGTGAAGAAAAAGGTGATTACACATGAATGGATAGTCTGGTGGAAGATAAATAATCCAAGACTTCCACCAGACTATCCATTCATGTGTAATCACCTTTTTCTTCGGCATATTTCCTCTGCTTCACTTTTTTTGTTTTCAAGTAAGATCTTTGACAGTTTCTGTTTTCCTTCAGGGCCGAGACTATTTTTATTCTCATTTAATTATTAACTATTATTATTATTATTATTATTATTATTATTATTATTATTATTATTATTATTATTATTATTTATTTATTTATTTTTACCCCTATCCTGTGTTACATTTTTGTAGAGGGAGAACGGAATTTACTCCCCATTAAAAAGCCGACATTGTCTCTAACTGCCCTCGTGGGGAATTTCATTATTATTATTTAAGACTATCCCTTTTGTTATTAATACTTTACTGTACTATAATTATCAAATCTATTAATTATATTATTTTTACCGTTTAACAATTTTGTTTCAATTTCATTATACATATTGAAATCAATTGCGCCTCATTTGAATTAAACGCTATTACGTTAAAACATTAAAAAAAATAAATAAATACAATCTTCTCCCACAAACGGCTAAAATAATCTACGTGAACTTTTTCGGACATGATTGCTAGGAATGAACGCTGTCCATACTACAAATTTTCACATTTTTTCAACGGCTTTCTTTTTCTTTTTCTTACCTTTTCGATATTTGAAATATATAATAAAAAAAAAATGAATTAGAGAGGCCAAAACTTACACCATCGAAAATTGGATTTCGATGTCTACCATTTATTTGTGATTTTCCATGTCTCACTGACTTTAGCAAATAAGGTGTAAACCATTATAACTATTTGCTAATATTTTCTCCTCTGAAAAGATGGTAGGCATCAAAATCCTATAGGATAAATAGTTAAGATATTTCAAATATATTCTTTGTCTTACATAGAATAATAAAATCTTTTGATTTGGAATTTAACCATTTCACGTCATAAATTTTAAAATTCATTGATTGACTAAAATTATATATATATATATATATATATATATATATATATGCAGTATATATATATACATATATACACACACGCGCTCGCGCGAATATAAGCTTACGAATGGCAAAGTTTCATTGAAAATTAAAGCGTGACCGGCCAACAGACAAAGCCTCTTTTAGAAATGCGTGTAGGGGTGTAAACTAATAAAAGAAAATGAAACAAAGAAAAAGTTCCAAAATTATTTTCCGATGATAGGCGAGGATTAATGAAGACTTATCACGGCCGAAGAGCCGAGATGAAACGAGCACCTACTGTCGACCTCCGCCCGTCATTAGTCCCCAAATCGGCGCGATCCATCTGTCCTTTACGTTCGATCAGACCGATGTAATGTATCGGAAACAAAAAGAAAGAAAAAAAAACACCCAACTCTATTTGATTACTGGTGATTTAGAAGATGGAAACCCATCCGCTCGATCTTTGGCAAACGAATAAACGACGCCGAGAGGAGAATTACTTTTGCTCTTTATGGCTGCCCAGGACGCCAATTACGAACGCCCGGGTTTGGACTGGGCGAACAGGGCGGTGCAAGGACCCGGTTCTCGTTTATGGACTGAGTGGATTATCGCCGCTTGTTACATGTCCGTGCCGATAGAGGGCGCTGATGCGTGCAAAAGGAAAAATCTCCAAGCATCATCAAACCGGAAAAAAAGAAGAGCTTTATCACTCTGACTACGTTCGATTGCTCCGTGACAGCTATGGTTACAATTTCACATTTAAACCCCAAATTTAAAAGGTTGAACACCAAATTAAAATATACACAGGGGTTGGACAAAATAATGGAGACACCTAATGAATTTTGCATTAATTAATAGATTTTTTAAACCTATAAACATTTAATAATTACCAAAATGTTCGTTTTATGTTTTCGGTAAGATACGAGTCTTTCTGGCGTGATTCTAGGAATGTCTGCAGGACCTTTCTGCCTTTCCCTTTTTCAACACTGTTCATATCTAGTTGATTCAGTTGCACTATATATATTACTAGTCTGGGTACCGGGCGTTGCCCAGGCGTTAGGAGGCGTGTTTAAATTAAGGCTAGTTAATCGAAAAGAGGGGATGACTTTCGAAAATATCGGTAAAAAAGCGACCTCTCTCTGGAGAAAAGTGCCTAGTTGAGGGTGAAGGAATTAATGTTTTTGGCTAATTTTTCGATATTTGTCGTCCGAAGGGTTGCACTTTAAAACGATACCGATCTCGTGAAAATCTGTCGCCTCTGTCGACAGTGTTAGGCAGACATACACGCATAAATACATACACACATACATACAGGCCTACATACATACACATATGCATACATACATTTAAACAGACAGATGAGATTTATATTATAACTTCTGAGTAATAAAGAAGATGGTCTTTGTTTAGAATTGCTTTGATTAAAGATATACACATCTTATGAAACATATTTTTGTAAATGCTCGGTAACGTGCTTGTGTAACGCGGCTATTACGCTCGATCCGTGTCCGTTACAGTTCAAACCTCTCTCGGACCCCCCACACCATTTGGTATCGTCGAAAATGAAAATATAAACAAAAATAAATAAATCCGACTCGGCTTTTCTTCCTTTTTTAACACAAGTCATTTATTACCGTTTTGCTTTCTCCCCCCATCTCGACACCAGCTTAAAAGCCCACCGCTTCTGCTCCACTACACGCCGGCCGTAGACAGCCATTTCTTACACGTCCATATTTTTGGGCCATACTCTTTATTTTCCTTTGACCCTACCTTCCTGAGTTCATATCGTAAAGGAAGGAAAGACTAGCCGACCTAACTAGTTTTATGCCGGGTACTTAAAGGATATGTTGGAGGTGAGGGGGTGTCGTCTTGGTTGGATTCTGTTTTCTCGTTTATTACTTTTAATTCAACAATGCTTTTATTTTTGGCTTTATCTACCCCGAGTTAGAACGTTCTAGCTTCTTCTTACTTAACCTTATAATAAAATACGATAATGGAACTTTTATCAATTTGTGAAGTCGGGTTATTTTGTATTAATTTAGATTTGAAGAACTCATTTTATACGTCCATCTCATTCGACGTCGACTTTGTTTCCCCCAACCACGTGGTGACTTATTACTCCATTTTTCTTTTTCTGTTCGTGCACACTTTCTAATTTGCATATGCGCGTTTTTCGGCTACTGCTGCTAATCTCTTCGCAAGCTAACCATGCTTTGCTAATGCTGATACTCTCCTATGCGCTCATATGCGCTATTACAAAATTTGCTGTGGTGAACTTAGAGCATTTGTGTCCTCATGACGTGCATAATCTCGATTAACCCGACAAGCAGCAAAATCTCACCCCGACGATTTGCGGCTATTTTAATAATACTTTTTTTTTTATTTTATCGTAAATTGAAATATGTTGGTTTCAAAGATCGTCCAATATTGATACACTCGCTTGAGAATTTCGGATATAACGTGGCCGTTACGCTGGAACCGTGTTCATTACAGGTCTAACTTCTCTCGAACCCTCACTCCGTCTGGTACTATTCGCAAAAGGAACAAACAAATAAAAATAAATAAATTCGACTCGGCTTTTTTTTTTAACAAAAGGAATTTATTACCACGACTTTTTAAACAATGCTTGCTTCCTTTTTTTCTAACTCTTCGTTTTGTTTGCAATGAGATTAACAAAACCCTGCCGCCTGAACACCAGCTTAAAAGTATCTCGCCACCACCACGGAGCCACACGTCGATCTCGCTCGTTACACTACTCTTTCTTCTGCTCCAACCTAACGCTGACATTCGACTTTACACGTCCATCTTCTCTGGCACCTTTTGCTTCTCTCCGACCACGTACTGTCCTTTTTTTGTCACACAAACCCACGCATACTTGCTAATTTGCATACGTGTTCAAACGTCTGCTGCTACTAATACCTTCGCTAGCCGTTTATCCATAGGTTGCTGATGAAATTTTCACACGCGCTCATACGTGCTCCATTACACTCGACAGGAAATTGACGCAAATCGCCAGATTACGCCCAGCGAGGATAAAGTTTATCAGCCAATCAGAAAGCGCAATAAACGAGATTAGCCAATAAAAAGCCAAGTAGACGACTTTTAATAAATAGAAAGTCAAACATAGTTTCTAAATTAAATAAGTCAGAAGAATGGCGCACAGGACAATGAATCTAATTATGCTGAACAAATTAGTACAGTCGACGGAGCAAGTCATAAATACTCAGGATCATTCATTTGTGGACACGACATAACCACTAAAAGTGATCTGAAGAGAGAATTTAGGGTTAGGGTTGGGAATATAATGTTATCGATTGGAAGAAAATAATCCTAAACCTTAAATCCTGAGCCTAAACCCAAACCTTAATCCTAAACCTAACCATAAACCTTAGCCTAATATTAACCCTAGCCCTAACCCTAACCCTAACCCTAACCCTAAACTCTAACCCTAAACTTAATCCCAAATCTTACCCTAACAATACACCTAACACTAATCCTAAACTTAACCCTAAATTCTATCCTTAATCTTAACCCTAAATCCTAACATTAACCCTAACCCTAACCCTAAACTTAACCCCAAATCTTACCCTAACAATAAACCTAACATTAATCCTAAACCCTAACCCTAAATCCTAACCTTAACCCTTACCCTAATCCTAGACATAAACTTAATCCCGAATCTTACCCTAACAATACGCCTAACATCAATCCTAAACCCTAACCCTAAATCTTATCCTTAACCCTAACCCTAACCCTTACCCTAAACTTAACCCCAAAACTTACCCTAACAATACGCCTAACATTAATCCTAAACCCTAACCCTAAATCCTATCCCTAACCCTAACCCTAAACTTAACCCCAAATCTTACCCTAACAATACACCTAACATTATCCTAAACCTTAACCCTAAATTCTATCCTTAACTCTAACCCTAACCCTAACCCTAAACTTAACCCCAAAGCTTACCCTAACAATACGCCTAACATTAATCCTAAACCCTAACTCTAAATCCTAACCTTAACCCTTACCCTAACCCTAACCCTAAACTTAACCCCAAATCTTACCCTTACAATACGCCTAACATTAATCCTAAACCCTAACTCTAAATCCTATCCTTGACCTTAACCCTAACCCTAACCCTAAACTTAATCCTAACCGTAACCCTAACCTAATCCTAACCTTAAACCCTGACCTTAAACGATGACATGACTTACAGTTTTTGTTATATTTTATGCTATTGTGCTTCGATTTCTCGTTGTAATTAGTATTTGATAAATGTTTTTGCATATTTTTTTTTCTTTTGCGTTTTTAAGATTTGCTCGGCACTCAGTATATTCTAACGGTTTATGTCAGGTGCCGGCCGATTCGATATTGACGTAAATCTGGCTCGCTAAATGTAATAATACCGAAAGTTCGAATAATCCACATAATTGCATATTGATAATATTTGACAAGGATAGTAGAATATTGTTATGCCATTGGCTCCCGTCTTATAATATAGTGCACCTGAGCCCGTGGGAAAATATCAGCAGCAGCGGAGGATAGCTTGCGAAGAGATTAGCAGCAGAAACAGTAGTAGTCGAAAAACTGCATTTGCAAATTAGAAAGTGTGTGCGAAAAGAGAAAGGAAAAAAGGAGAGAAAAATGAACCACGTGTTCAGAACCGAACAGAATGGACGTGTGAAGTCGGAGACGAGAATAGGCAGGCATGCGGTCGGAGGAAAGACAACGCGGCCGGATGTAGTAGGGCAGAAGCTGGAGACTTTTAAGAGTTGCCGAGATGGGAAGTAACGGTAATAAAAATTGAAATTAAATTAGTCTTAAATAAAGAAAAAATGCCGACCCAGATTTTTATTTATCTCTTTATTTTGTATATTTGTTCCATAGACAAGTGTCATATGCAGGTTACAGTCTACGAAGACGTCAGTGTCAGCAAGCCTCACTTTTAGACCTATTTCTGACCACAGTTCCCAAAGATTGTGTGATAAATACCCATAGTCCACTCTGGAATGCTGATCATGTTTTGACATTGATACACATTAGCCTAAACTCTCGACCCCAAGTTGAAAGGCCATTGCTCAGAATGACAAGGTACTTCAAGAAGGCTAACTGGAAAGCCATCAGAAATTACATAGAAATGACCCGTGGAGTAGTATCTGTTCTCTTCCTATGTAACAGTGTGTAAATGAGTTTACTAAATGGTCAAACCAGCAACTGAATATGCGTTTTCGACACGGAAACTTTATAGCAAACTCCGTTCTCTCCAATGGTTCATTCCTACTTGTGCAGACGCCATTACTCAAAGGTAGCATAAATTCCAGTACAAATAGACAAATTATTTTATTATTGGGATTCTTTTCAGATGAGTCATTTCTCTATTTATTTATTTATTTATTTATTGCGCACTGTTATCCTCATCATCATAGACCACCACCTGACAAGTGTGTTTTTATGTGTGAGAAAATATAGGTACATTTAAGATGTGTTTTTACAGTAATCTGGACAAAATAACACTTTTATAGTAAAATATTTAGAGATGTATAAAGAATCGGAATCGGTAATTGTATCGGAATCGGGAGTTTAGTCCGGAATCGGTAATTGTATCGAAATCGGGAAAAATATTGAAATCGTCCCATCACTATGCATTCATGAACTGAAAGTTTTATCGCTCTGTTGTGAGACTAAGAAAGCAACCCCGTCAAGTGTCAGAAGCAGATAGCGGTCATGCATTCCTAGCAGTTGCCGTGCAATCAAGGTTTTTAGATAAGATGGGAATTCTTAACTGTATATTATTTATTATGGACAGTCAAGAACTGTTATGATTTTATTATTTATTATGGACAAACAAGACTGTTATAATTTTTCTAGAAAGAAAACGCTGATTTCTGCGTCTCAGTGCGTTTTCTGGTAGTTTCAGTGTATTTTTTCATTCTTACAATTATTTCTATAAACATTTGTCTATTTATTTATTTATGTTCTTTGTAGTTGTTGTTTCACGACGTTTCAGCCAGCTATTCCTTGGACCTTCGTCAGGTGATTAACCGCGACGGGATGGGAATGCTGAGTCTCTTAACTGTATCCTCAGTAATTACTGCCTTCCATAGTTGTTGTCGTCTAATCATGTTTTGGCTAACTAATCCTCAGAAATCCTAACAATACACCTAACATTCCGATACCCCCAAAAGTTCTGATTTTTCCGATTCCCGATTCCGATTAATCATCACAGCATTAATAAGTACAGCTATCATAACAATGCAGTTTTCAGTTCTTTTCTGATCCGTTCGGGCGGAATAAAAAATCGGAGACATTACTTTTAGACCGACCCTCGTGTAAGCATTTATAGAAACATAAATGATCTCACCTTCCGCTTGGACATTATCGACTTCAACTAAAACAAATCCTTTAGATCTTTTTTTATTTTTTCAGCCAATTAGTCCATAAAGAAGAATATCTATGCGATTCATGTTACGAATATCGACATTCACGCACGGCCTCTGTTTGTTTATTTTTATTTATTGTGTCTTCCTTCTTGAAGGCGGAAATATCAGAATGACAAAGAAAAAAAGAATTAACGATCAAACACTGTGATCCGGGTTGATAACTGTCACATGATACCATGATGGTGTCTTTGTGAATCGGTTGAAGCAGTTGAACACGGTCGATATAAAAAAAAAAAAAAAAAGTACTGAGCAGGTGCAACGAAATGTACGGCACAATCACGTTGACACACCGGTTCTCGCCAGTCACCGAATTTACGCAACGTTGAGCCTGGCCTGTATCAGATGAGTGACCATTTGGGAAGGCTAGGCGCTGTATGTACCTTCTGGGGAGGTTGGGCGTGTGGCCAGCACCCTCACCCCGTAAAAAGGACTCAGTCGCTACAAAAGCATCTATAACAAGTTGTAGATGGCCTATGCCCCTAGGGGCACAAGGCTATGAATGGATGGGCGACGAAATCACGTCATATTTTAGCATCTTCGAGCGGGGGACATTGTTTCATATACGGCATAATCACGTTGACACGCCTATTCTAGCTTTATATATATATAATTATAAATCACATTACTTAATATTAAATTAGCTCAAGGACATTTAACTATCGAGCTTATTATATATCTAAATTACAACGAGCACTTTCTATTTCCTGTATTTTAATTAAACTAGTAATTTCACTGTTACATTAAAATACACTCAGCTCTTTAGACTATTGTTCTAATCTCCTTTAAATTATATATATATATATATATATATATATATATATATATATATATATATATTGAATTTGCACCCCAAACAAGGCACAGTGCCACTTTGAAATAGTGGGCTATTATCGGGGGACATAAGTTGCAGGAATATTATGAAGGGAGATGAGTAGCAAGATGTCTGTTCACAGTACACTTGAACTTCTGCATGTCAGTACAGTTGGGAAAGCAGAATCCCGGAAAGGAGTTTCAAAGTCTAGCAGTTCTGGGGAAGAAACTTTTGGAGTAAAAGGCTTATCACCGAAGTTAAGCAATGCTGAGCCTGGTCAGTACCAGATCGGTGACCTATTTGGGAATACCAGGCGCCGTATGTCGGTGGACATCAACACCTCCCTGCAAGAGTTAACCTAACTAACGTCGTCATATCCCCGTTAAAGGATACACATGCAACTAGGGTGTGCTTGTGAGTTTCATTCTCCCATAATATAAGGAAGCCAGTTTAACTCGCATTAGGGTTCGTGCCGCAGTTCCTTTTCTCCATTTTCAGCTGTCACATGATGCCCTTATGATGTCTTTGTGAATCAGTTGAATCAGCTGGACACAGTCGATAAAAAAAAAACTGCGACGAGATTCCGTTATATTTTAACATCTTAAGAGACCATTATCTATTTGTTTTGTTTCGTTTGTTTATTTTTTACAAGGGAGTCACCACTTATCAAGGTGTGAAAGCCACCCGAGGATAAGGGTTAATGAATGTAAGGCGGTGGTGTAGTAATCGTTAATGGTGTAAGTTGGGTACGATTTGACTATTTAAAACTTAAACATGATATAATCTAATTTAACATTTAAGGGTATCTTGGTGAATTAAGAAAGAAAGAGAGATAACTCAACAATAATTCAAACTAGTGATATTTTTGTTATAATGCCTACAAATTGCCAACAATTGCTTAAAATGATTTTCTTTATGAAAATAAACCCATTTCATTTTTTTTACTCGGGAGTCACCACTTATCAAGGTCCAAAGGCCACTCGAGGATAAGGGTTCATGAATGTAAGGTGATAGTGCAGTAATCGTTAATGATGTAAGTTGGGTACGATTTGATTATTTAAGGGATCGACTCAAGAGGAACGTGTTTACATTGGACTTGAAGGCCACGATATTGTAGTCGACCGGGAAGTAGGCAAACGGGACAGTGTTCCATATGCAGGCAGTTCTAGGAAAGAAGCTTTATTATGGAATCTGCGTACAGATTTAGGCATAGATAAAGAGTTGGGCAAATTGTTGATAGTGGTTGTAGCTAGTTGAATGCTTTGCGAAAGTTCGGCAAGGGGGGGTATAGATTGGCGCTCAAACGAGCATTTGCTATGAAAATAACGATAGAGTAAAGAGAGTAAGTAGGTGGACGTCTTTTTTTTGGGGGAAAAAGGGTTGCAGAGAATAGAAAAGATCATCACGTACTAAGTTTCAAAGCCGGGACATGATAAAGCGCGCCGAGCAGCTCCTGCCCAGATGTCGCAACAGCACTCCATTTAAGGATGTACTTTATTATTATACAGATAAAGGATTGCATCGGCAATGAGATAACTGGAATTTGAAAACTAAAAACACAAGTGAAACATGTATGGTCCCCCGGTAGTACACAGTGAACGAGGCATAAAAAGTGACTAAGTTCAGCATTTGCTCGCCCCCCTCCTTATTAAGCCCCAAACGTCTCCACGGGACATCAAATCCTAGTGAAAATGAACAAACGGTGCAGTTTTAGGCCTCATCATATGTAAATTTGAGTTATGCACCATGCAAAAAAAGAAATGACTTAGGCTATTATATGTACTGTATGATGATGACTGCTAGTATATATATATATATATATATATATATATATATATATATGTGTGTGTGTGTGTGTGTGTATATATATAGTAAGTTATAAAATATATATGCCTGAAGAGTCCTAGAGTGGATGAAACGCAAATATTCAGTGTAGCTTAATCGCCATATATATTTTATAACTTACTAACTAGTTCTACCTACGTATTGAGCACTTTTGAAGTAAATACTTAAAATTTATATATATATATATATATATATATATATATATATATATATATATATATATATATATATATATATATACAGGGTGTCGCTAGAAAAGCGAGAAATTTGTCAAACAACGATTTATTTTCATAATGAATAATTTTTACAAAGTTTTTCAAAGACAAACGTTATATTATAGTCATAGATACTCAAAATGTCGTCCGTGCACTTCACTGCAGCGTCTCAACCTAGAAATCCAAGCTCGTGTGGCGTTTTGAAGGGTAACTTGTGGGATATCATTCCAAGCTCTTGCCAAGCACGTTTTCAAGTCAGCGTTTGGATCGCAGATGGCTTCTCAGACCAATATGAGCGTGGAATTTGCGTGGGCAGAGAAGGCAAGCAATGCTTGGCTGGGGGCGTTGTTGTTCAGCACGACTTTTTCTTGCCTGCCACTTGATCTGCACCAGTCTTCTTCTTTCTGCCTCGTATCCTTTGGTACCATGTATGATGGATTGGCGCCACAGGCACCAATCCTGATATGCTGTTTCCCAGATGTGAAGATCAAATCCGGTGTTTTTTAGGGTGGATTTGAGTTGGTCCTTATATCGCAGTAGATGGCGGCCGATAGGTCTTTTTCTTGTGGCTAGCTCCGAGTACAGGGTTTGTCGAGGGAGTCTGTTTTCATCCATTCTGAGGATATGCCCCAACCAACGGAGTCTGTGCCTCATGGTTGTGGCCTCAATACTGCAGCTGTTTGCTCTCTCAAGAACGCTTGTGTTGGTTACATAGTCATACCATTTGATGTACAGTATAGCTCGAAGTTTTTGTTGGTGGAATTTTTCGAGTTTAATGAGATCACTTTGGTATATAGTCCAGGTCTCATACCCATACAGAAGCGTAAGTATAACAATCGCGTGGTATACCATGAGTTTAGTTTTTATTGAAGGATGTTTATTATTTAAGACGCGCTTCGTCAGTTTACCGAAAGCTCCATATGCGAGGCCAATTCGGCTTTCTATTTCATTCTCATTTGAGCACTTTTCTGATATTATGCTACCGAGATATGGAAAGTGATCGACCATTTTGAGAAATTCCTCATCTGCAGAAGATTCTCTATTGAGTAGAGTGAAAAAAATGCTCCTTTCAACGATCCAGAATTGATTGTGGATCGTTGAGGATGGTGGCATTGTCTGCTGCAAGGAGTGTTCCGATGGAGGATCCAAAAATTTGTTTTACACCGCATGGAAATTTTTAAGGTCGCGGGCTTCTGTAAAACCCTCCAATTCTAAAGCTTTCAGCTGCCACCATTTGTTTTCTAGTTCCCGTAATTTTGATTTACACTGTTTTTTGCGGTTTCTGTAGATGTTGGTTTTATGCCGGCTTCGAGGGTCTTGTTCATGAGCATGGCGAGCGTTTATCTTTTCTTGAATGAGTTGATTAATTTCAGCAGGGGAGCCCCAGAGGTGCTATGTATATATATATATATATATATATATATATATATATATATATATATATATATATATATATATATATATATATATATATATATACTGGTAGCCGTATTGAAATGCTCATATATTTATTCTATGAGACGAAACTACATGAAAATTTGCGGGCTTTTTGAAGACTATAATAATATTGTATGGTTAATATTTTTTGACAATTGGTGAAAAAGAACCTATATTTTCAAACTAATCAAATATGCCAATATTTGCCTACATTTGTATATATAGTGTCCTGGCAGGTCAGCGTCAGCATTTTATCTCTTTTCATCTCTCTCTCTCTCTCTCTCTCTCTCTCTCTCTCTCTCTCTCTCTCTCTGTGTCTTCGTCTCTAACTAATACCCCCTCTCCCTCAATAATCTCTATATCTGTCTACAAGGTGGAACGATAAAGTTGCCGCCCTAAAGAAAACAACACTACAGTTTTATTTTTAAACTTTTATTGAAAAAAATCAATTCAGGTAACTTAATTATGTAGTAGAGCTGACATCTATACAATGTAACCGCGTTCAGCTTCAAATTACCGCCTCGATTTGGGTCTGGAACTGGGAGCATGCCTTTTCTACAAGCGCCGCCGGGAGCTCGCGGGATGGCGGCGATCAGGCTGATTGGTGTTGTAGGAGGTCATGTTGGTGATGTTCTCGACATATGACTAAACGAAGTAGTCCAGCGGGTTCAGGTCCGGAGAGGAGGAGAGTCAGCGAGAGAAAGGATACAAAGTCATAACACTCTTTTTGAAGTCAACCCTGGGTCTCTTGTGGGCCGACGACGAGTCTTGCTGCCACATCCAGGGTCTGCCAGCGGCCACCTGATTGCACCAGGGGTCAACACACTTTTCAGCACATCCAGGTACACTTTGGTGTTGATTTTCAAGTTGACTTCGAAGATGTGAGGTGGTATGATTTGGCTCTCACTTGAGACCATACCAAAGATAATAACCGTGGCCAGAACTTTGTTTTTCACAACTTAGGCATGTCCTTGCTATTTGTGGCAATCCAGCGAAACATTTTGACGGTGCTGGCAATGGTTCTGTTTTCATAACTTGGATCGATAGAGAGCATGAGTTGTACAGCGGCGCATCTCCGATCTCGCTTTAACATTGAGTCACTTTCAGGCATGATAGAAGGCTCCTATCGTTCTTAGTGTTTGTATAAATCTGTCCAACTGGTAGATGGTCTGCAACAAAATTTTAAAAAACCGGTTTTCATCAAATGGAAATGGAATCATGTCGTCTTTTCTGGGGCGACAATTTTTTCGTTCCACTCCGTACTTCGCTTATTTCCTTCATCTTACACTTTTCCCTCATTCTTTATCGCTCTTCTCTTCTCTTGCACCACTCTATTACTCTCTCTCTCTCTCTCTCTCTCTCTCTCTCTTTCTCTTTCAACCTATATCTTACATTCTTATTCTTTTTCTATCCGTTCAGAATTCTCTTCGTTTCTTAGTCACTTTCTTTGCTTACTCACTCTCTCTCTCTCTTTATCTCTCTTTCTCTCTCTTTATCTCTCTTTCTCTCTTTCTCTCTCTTATTCTTTCTCTCTCTTACGCCCTCCCTCTCTCTCTCTCTCTCATGATCCTTATTTCCCTCTCTTAGTCTCTCATCTTTATTCTCTTCTATCAGAACATGATTCCAATCGTTCTCTCTCCCTCTCTCTTTCTCTCTCTCTCTCTCTCTTACTCTCTCTCCCTCACGTCTCTCTCTATATATATATCTCTCTCCCCATCAGAACATGATTTCAACCATGTGTATTTGCAGGAGGTTCATCTCTTCATAATAACACCCCCCCACCCTCCATCATCCATTCAAGAATTTCAGCAAAACGAACGCTTCAATGAGACCAGCAACTTTTCAAACAGAACAGACCAGTTGTGTGTCAGTGACAGGAACCGGAAGTGGAGCGTTTACGCATGTCCGAAACAAGCGAGTGGACAAGAACGGACAGAAGGAAAATGAGAAATCAACAAAAAGAAAGATTCGCCGATTTTACTAAAACAAAACAAGAAAATAATAAGTAATCTCCTTTGTGATCCTTGTTTTTTGAAAAAGCGTTTTTATCTTATTTTCGGAAACGAGTTACTTCCCCAATCGTTCCAAGAAGAAAGAACGGCTTGGGTATAAGTATGCCCGACTTCCTGTGTCGATACAGGACATGCGCGTAATGGGCTTCGCTGGGATCTGAAAAAGATGATGATAGCCGAAAGAACAAAGACAATGCCGGACGGAAAACGCCGGAGAGTGAAGTTGAATTAGTGATCAAGAGAGAATGCCTGCGTGTGTGTGTGTGTGTGTGTGTGTGTGTGTGTGTGTGTGTGTGTGTGTGTGTGACAAGACTGAGAGAGAAAGAGAGAGAGAGTGATAAACAGATAGATTAAGGCGAATATAAGAGAGTCATTAAAATAGACAGAATAAGTACAATTAAAGGGGAAACACTGACATTGTTTGAGAATAAGATAAACGTAAGAGAGTAGATCGATAAATACAAAATTACGATATATATATATATATATATATATACGATTCTATTAATTGTTTGTTTAGAACATAATAATAATAATAATATACACACACATATATATACATATATATTTGTGTGTGTATATATAGCATAATAAATAATTATACTAATAATAATAATAATGATAATATACACACACTATATATACGATTCTATTAATTGTCTGTTTAGAACATAATAATAATAATAATAATAATATACACGCACATATATATATACATATATATATGCGTGTGTATATATATCATAAATAATAATAATAATAATAATAATAATAATAATAATAATAATAATAATAATAATAATAATATACACACGCTATATATATATACGATTCTATTAATTGTCTGTTTAGAACATAATAATAATAATAATAATAATAATAATATACACACATATATATACATATATATATATATATGTGTGTATATATATCATAATAAATAATTATATATATATATATATATATATATATATATATATATATATATATATATACATATATATATATATATGTTTGGAGGTACAGAATTTATATACAGTTTTGAAAATAATAAGCGGAAGTTTCTCAAGGGCGCTTTCGACTATCATCTCATCAGGAGAAAATCGATAGCGTACAAAATAATATTATGTCGAAAATAAAGACTTCTAATGGGAAACTTATTGAACGTGCCAAAAGTACGGGGACATTAAAATAAATTTATTAACGTTTAAGAAACGATTAAAATATTGGAACAACGAGGGAAAAAAAACGGGAGAAAAGATTCAAACTTCCCCAAAGAGAAACAATGCGTTATATATATTATATATGTATTATATATATATATATATATATATATATATATATATATATATATATATATATATATATATATATATGGTTAAACTGGTAATTAGTAAAAGCTGAAGAGAGTGATCAATACTATTGTAGAGCAAATATGTGTTTTATTTTTTTTTTTACTGAAGAAGTGTTTTAGAAGAAATACGAGAAAAAAGGGGGTAGGAGATGATAAGAAGGAGGGGGCGGGTATCAACAATATTTCAGTGTTGAAGGTTAAAATACATTGAATTGTATTTTGTGTGGGGTAGCAGATTTAGATAGGCGTGGGTGGAGATATGGGGATATAGGAAGGGGGAGGTGGAGAGAGGATGTTAAAGAAAAAAGAGAAGGGGGTAAGAAGAGGAGGGGGAGGATTTTCAATTTTTAGGTTTTTAATTTTGACTGGTTTTTACTTGTTCAGCCATGTATATGACGTAGATGAGAGAGAGAGAGAAAATAAGAAAGAGAGAAAGAGAGGGAGAGAGAGATAGGGTTTTTGTAGGTGTCATGTGTTTGACAAGTACAAGGTTCCATTTAAAATTTTCGTAGTCGCTATCAGTTGACTTATTCATTTCAGTTGACAATGAGTTGTTTTTAGGTAGTTAAGAATTAATGCATACGCTAACGCACACGCAAATATGCATACATACACATACATATGTACGTTTCTACACATCCATTTTTCTCGTATTTCTTCTAAAACACTTCTTCCAAATAAAAACAACCATTTCTGTAAGATCTGACGAGGCTGTTGGATCATAAACATGGTCCAACATCCGAAACAAATGTAACCAAACAGATAAAACAGTAAAAAAAATAAAACAAATATTTGCTCTGCAATAGTATTGCGCACTCTCTTCAGGTTTTTGTTAATTACCAGTTTTACCCATATATATATATATATATATATATATATATATATATATATATATATATATATATATATATATATATATACGTATATATATAATTATTTATTATGATATATATACATATATATATATATGTATATATATATATATATATACGTATATATATAATTATTTATTATGATATATATACATATATATATGTATATATATGTGTGTGTATCGTTATTATTATTATTATTATTATTATTATTATTATTATTATTATTATTATTATTATTATTACGTTCTAAACAGACAATTAATAGAATCGTTTTTGGCATCGAAAAATAAGCACATATTATTCCGATTCCGATACTCAGAAATTGTATTTCTACGTTTTAGCCACCTCCCAAATAACTCTATATTTAGAAATTTAAAAGAATCGAAATCAACATTGGTAATTGTATCGGAATCAGTTATCATAACGGAATCGGAAAAAGATTGTAACCGTCTACTCACTAATATATATATGTGTGTGTGTGTGTGTGTGTGTGTGTGTGTGTGTGTGTGTGTGTGTGTGTTTGCGTCGTGTATATATATATATGTATATATATATGTATGTGTGTGTGTGTGTATATATATATATATATATATATATATATATATATATATATATTTATATATATAAGAGCAAATAGTTAATAAAACATGTTAAAAATATCTTTGAAAAAGAGTTAAAAACATATTTAATCTGAAAAGAAAACACTTAAAAAGTGGATAGGCCTTAATCCGCGGAGTTTCGAAGAAATACTTTCCTTCTCATCAGAGGGTAGGAATTTAAAAAATGCGGGATCGGATTTTGCATACAAAAGTATTTGATAGAACTGCAAGTAAGTCAAAAATCTTACTTGATAACAAAAAGTGAAGCAGAGGGAATATGGTGAAGAAAAAGATGATTTCACGTGAATGGATATATATATATATATATATATATATATATATATATATACAAAGCTTAATGTGTGTGTGTGTGTGTGTGTGTGTGTGTGTGTGTGTGTGTGTGTGGTCACGAATAGGCTCCAATATGGTTTACTATTTTAAAAAACTGATTACATATAATGATAGAAGATATATCGAGACACAGGAATAGGTATGTTTGATCTGGCAGAACAGTGGTTCATTATGTATGGAAATAAAAAAATTAAAAAAAAAAACGTTTACAAGTATTTTTTATATAGATGTACATAAGAATACTTTGATAAGTATGTTTTAACTTAAATAGGGATGGTATAATAAAATTGTGGGGTCTGCGTTCGCGCCTGGCCTCCATAGAATGGAAATAGACACAAACTTTAATAAAGACTTTTCATATCTATATGCGTAAGTATACTTTGATAATTATGTTTCAGTTTGAAGTAAAATAAAATTATGGGGTGTTCGTTCGCGGCTGACCTCCATAGAATGGAAATATGTCACAAAGTTTAACAAGGTTTTTTAATATAGATCCACAGAATATTATGATAAGTGTTTCAGTGTGAACAGGTATAGTAAAAATAAATTATGTGGTTTATCTATTTTATTTTTACTTTCATCATATTTTGATTTGGTTTTGATAGCCCTAAATTCGAAGCTATCTCTTTACAACTCTTCCTTTCCATAACCTATCATACTTTCATAAATCAGAGTCCATTTTCTGTAGGCTGTTTTTGAACCCAGTCAACGACGGGTACTTTTGCTAGTACAAATATATATATATATATATATATATATATATATATATATATATATATATATATATATATTATCTACGTATATAGTAACCTTCCGATTTACTCATATATTGTACAAACTTTTAATATTTCTTAATTATTTTTTACCATTTTATGCTATTCTTTCATTCTCATTTCATATTTAAATGTCATCAAGCCAGTGTTTTTCTATATTTGCATTTTATATAATTCTCGCCCTTAGCCTTTCTGATAAGAAAGACTTGCTTCGAAATACCATGGCTTAAAAAAGTTTTCTGCTTTTCTTAATTTTCCCCTTTCACTTTTCCTTATTGTTCTGATGATATAATAAAGTTATATATAACTTTTATTCCTCATCTTTCATTTAATATATATACACATATATATATATGTATATATATATATATATATATATATATATATATATATATATATATATATATATATAGTATATAATATTATATTATATTAAATAAATTACAGATTAATTCCTTGTATTTAAATATCAGCCATTTATCTTTTTACAATTTTAAATTTGTCTAAACTCTAATCTCTTATTATTATTCTTCGAATTTACAAGTGGTTCCTTTCCTGGGGTACAACTAAACAACCCTGTTTCTTGCAGTCATCTAGAAGCAGTCTGTCTTGACACATTAACACATGAGGTACTATTCATAACTTTTAATTTCTGTGCAAGACTTAAAACGGTCCTTTAATAACATATGCTGCATTATTCGATCTTCTCTTGCCGAAGTTTTGCGGTGTCTGCCGATTTTAAAAACACAAACTATTTTGCCAGTATCATTGTAGAATTTAACAACCCCGCCTACAACACTCTAGGAACGTTTCACTTTCTCTGAAATCTCTAATGGTGTGCTTTTCCTTATGTAGCTTCACAATAGCTTGTCTCACAGATTAATCAAGTTTTTGGTGTTTCGCCATGGTGCCGGCTGATGCAACGTTGACAAATGACTAAGTAAGACTTATTCTGTAGAGAAAATCAAAAAAATTTGAATATAACATACTGTTTACATTGTTTTTATCAATTTTGTCCCTTACTTTTGGACGTTCCTATTTTGAAAATTAATAAATAATTGTTATAATTCTTTTTCTATCCTTTGCAAATAATTGAAATTTTAGTAAGTTATTATGGATGATAACGACTACCAGTTGTCAAAATTTTCAGCTTTTCACAGTTGTTATTTCTAACAAATATTAGGTTTTAAAAATTTGTCCCTTAGTTTTG
>NC_136523.1:27901362-27906362 GCF_053919585.1 Euprymna scolopes
TATATATATATATAAGTGAAAGTGTCTGTGTGTGTCTGTGTATCTATGTATCTGTGTGTCTGTGTACATTTCCCTGTTTAATAACTCTGTCATTTTTTAGTCTACAGATATACAGGTTACTGAGATTTGGGAAAATCGATGTGATCGGTTTTTGGTCAGAAATGTGGCGATTCAGGGGGCAAAGTTCAACGATTTGACCTTTGAGAACTCTACCAAACTCTTCCGACAATTTGGGTCTACGCACTTGAAATTTTAGATATAGGTTCCTTGGACATGGATCTAACTTAATAACTTAATTTGAGCTCAAAACAATTAATTTTAAGGGGGCATAATAGGGGTCAAAGTTTTAAAAATTGACCTCTGCGGTCTCTTCCAAATTACTCAGACAATTTCTGGTCTAAATATTTGAAATTTTACATAAAGAGTATTCAGAGATAGGGCAAGCTTTTTCATCAGTTTGGGTCGAAAATTTTTAGTTACTAATATATAAATGTATGTATATATGTCTGTTTGCATGTCTGCCTTCAACTTTCAATAGCGGCGACGGATTTTACCAAGATCAGTATCGTTTTAACGTTCGATCTTTCATACGACAAATATCGAAAAATTGGCTAAAAACATTAATATCTTCCCCTTATACTAGGCACTTTTCTGCAGGGTGGGGTCACTTTTTTCACCGATATTTTTGAAAGTTATCCTCTCCTTTAGATTGACTAGCCTTAATTTTAAAACATGTCGCTTCCGCTTGGCGGTGGTCGTAACAGCATAAGCGTTAGGTTTTACACCTTTCTTTTCCTCCTTTGCGGTACGGGTTCGAGACTGCCTTCCTACTATCTATTTATCTATGTGTATTATCGATAGTTCTATCGATCTAGTTATCCATCTATTTCTGTATCTATCCATCTCTATCTATCTATCTATCTAACTGGAGAGATACACAAGAGATGAATATGATGAATGTTTATAAAAACTGTCAAAATATGATAAAATCATATCGTAGACAAGTTTACCGGAACCATCTTATTAGCTGACGGAATTACGTGTAGGTCACATGGTTCTAGTTAGCTTAGAAGAATATTTGGAGTTGGAATTTGGACGTTGAGCAGGGCGGACAGTTTAACAGGTCGACCCCCTTCACCGGGGAGGGGGCTGACGTGTCTCAGAATAACCACTCAAGCAAAGATATTCACTTTCCATTCTTCTGCGATCGACACCTGGAAAGGGAATAAAAATTATATAAAATGCAATCAGCGTTCTTGGAAGTGAATGCATATTCGTTCAAACAGGTTCCAGCCTCAAAGAACAAGATGAATTCCAGGTGGACCAAGATCAACGACACATGAAAATAAGGTATGTCTAAAATACGTGTATGACACGCGCGTGCGTACACACGCACACACACACACACACACAAGCATATGAGCATTTAGACGATCATAGCATTGAACATAAATAGACAGAGAAAACAACATAGGGTTCAGACAGTGAAGAACCACCATAGGCATTTAGTAACACGTACACCCATAACGGTGAACCCTTCGTGGCAAGTACATATCAATGTATGGTGATATGTTCACCATTAAATTACACAACCACTAGTTAACATCTGATTCTGATATTTCCAAAAATATTTTCGGTGCATTATTGAAATTCGCTTTAGCTTCCTTAAAATATCTACTGTTATATTAATTTTAAGGGGGCATAATAGGGGTCAAAGGTTAACTTTGTGTCTCTGTGTGAAAATGTTTGTTCCTTGCTGACTCGGAAATGGCTGGGCCTATTTTTTTTTTTTTTTTTTTTTTTTTTTTTCAAATTTCACACGAAAGTACTTGATGTACTTAGCAATGTTTTTATATAAGTTTTAGTGTCGGAATGTTTTCGATATTATTAATCGATAATCGAAAATAATCAGACACAATAATTACACAACCTAACATCACAAGGGCATTTAAGAAGTGTTATTATCACACGAGTTGAAAGATCCGACATATAAAACCAACAATAGGTTCTTTAATATGACAGGAGCGCGTTCGTAATGAATGTTTCAGGTTAGAGCACAATTCAAGCATGATACTTGAATTTTGCATTTTAAACTTTAAATCAGGCCATTATATATAAAAATGATTTTATAAAATAAACAGTAGGTTCTCTACAGTGCAATTAAGTCACTCCCTACAGTGCGATGTAGAATACAATGTATTGTTAACTAACTCACTGCGGGAAGATGTGTGACGCTTCATCCCAATGCACCACGATGGGTCCCAACTAGAGCAGGCAATCAATCGATTTCATTGAATAATAGGCGATTTCACCGATTTCGATGACAATAAAAATATGGGAGAGTGAAACATTCGTTGATCATTGTTCAATCCCGGGCAACGTCGGATCTCTCTGCTAGTATTTATCTATTGTTGAGATAACGTGTAGTCAGGAATTTCAGTTGTACATCATCAAACACTTTCTCATGATGAAAGTCACATTAATGGCGGGACCTTCTTGTTTGTCATACAGTTTTTCATTCACCAAATTTCTTTCTCATTAACCATTATTTGATGTGTGTGTGTGTGTGTGTGTGTGTGTGTGTGTGTGTGTGTGTGTGTGCAAGCAAAACTTTGTTTTTATTTTTGTTCTGTGGTTGTTTATTTAGTATCGGATGTTATATTATTTTATAGCTGCTAGCAGTTCGTATGATAAGCTTAGTAGTAATAGTTGTAGTAGTAGTAGTAGTAGTAGTAGTATGACGAACGAATAATTATACTGATTGAAACTAATACCTATATATATATATATATATATATATATATATATACCAATAGAAAAATGATTGCATGAAAAGTAATATGGTTAAGCTTAAACATGGTAAAGTAAAGGACTAGTTATTAAAACTGGAAAACAAAAGGACAAGATATTCTATTAAAAATTATACGAGATTCATAATTTAAAGTATTGCAGCATTAAGAATGTTATAAATTTTTACGATTTTGAACACCAGTAAATTCAGTATATCTTTTGTTTTACTGAACAAAAATTGAATTTTTCTTCTACAAAATATAGCAGAGAAGGTGAGCCATAAACTGTAACAATTGTTTGAAATTTGATCGAAAAATAAGTGACCGGCGAAGCTTTAAAGCAGTGCTAAATGACTAAAACGGCAATTTAACCATATATTCAAACACTACCGTATCGAATGATATATATATATATATATATATATATATATATATATATATATATATATATATATATATATATATATATATATATATATATATATATAATTTACTTGATTCTTCCGGCCTTGGCAGATGTGTTTTAAATATTCTCTCCAGTGCTTTTTCTGTGCACATTTGAACTTTTCTTTTAATGATTTTGAACTCATTCCATTTGTGATTTTTTCCAAGGAATTCTACCTTTTGGATCATTTTCGACCATTCGGAACTTACCTGTTGGATTGGAAGTTTTTAATTCGACCGTGTTTGGATTTTACCATTCTTGGATTTTTTACCCTTCACCGGACTATCCATTCATGTGAAATCTTTTTATCATTTTTTCTTTTACCTCCTATTCCCCTTCCCTCACCCTTTTTTTAACCAAGTAAGATCTGTGACTTACTTGTGGTTTCATTAAATAATTTTACATGCAAAATTCCTGCCCTCTGATGAGAAGGAGAGTATTTCTTCGAAACTCCGCGGATTAAGAACTATCCACTTATCTTGTGCTTCCTTTTTAAAATTAAATATGTTTTTAACTCTTTTTCAAGATGTTTTTAACATGTTTTATTAATCACTAGCGGGGGTACCCGGCGTTGCCCGAGTGTTTGTTTCCGAGACGGGGTGGGGGGAGTTTTAAAAAATGTTATGGTAGGTAAGTAGGAAGGATCAAACCCGGAGTCATGAGTAAAAGTAGGAAAATAAAGTGTGAAAAAAAAAAAACATCTGCAACGTTAACAGTTCGGCCACCAAGAAAAGTCCATTCCAGTTGGTTAGGAAAAAAAAAAAAAACGACTACGGTAGGTCGGCGCGAACGTGAAAATATAATGTGAATTATCCAGCACGCTAACCACTACGCCACAGAGCACTGCAGCTTAGTTTAGTGATTTTAAATAACTTCACATGAAAGAACTACGAAGCCAAACCGGTGTTCTCTTCTCAACTGTTCCTTGTGAACGATCCCCAAACGGTGTTAAGTGGTGGCAGGGGGAGGAGGAATTTATTAGAGAGAAAATATTTTACCACTTCCATTGATCTTAACCGATTTTGGCCGTGACTTCTCAGCAGAAAAAGTATAGAAATCTAAGATTATCGAGGAATTTGATAAAACAATAAGCCTATAACACACCTCAGATATTGTTCTGCCGTTTGTGCATATTATATTTGCATGAAATATCTTGATTTTTAATCCTATTAAAGTCAAAATCAGACGGGAAAAAAATGAGTTCATTTTATTTATATAGAGAAGATATGTTCATATATATATATATATATATATATATATATATATATATATATATATATATATATATATATATATATATGAGCAAAGTTAATAAAATATGTTTAAAAACACTTTGAAATGAGTTAAAAACATATTTAATCTGAAAAGGAAACACTAGATAAATGGATAGTCCTTAATCCGCGGAGTTTCGAAGAAATACTCTCCTTCTCATCAGAGGGTAGGAATTAGCAAAATGCGGGATCGGATTTTGTATGCAGAAGTATTTGATGAAACAATAAGTAAGTCAAAGATCTTACTTGAAAACAAAATAAGTTAAGCAGAGGGAATATGGTAAAGAAAAAGGTGATTACACATGAATGGATGGTCTGGTGGACGATAAAAAATCCAGTGACGGTAAAATCCAAATGTAAAACTTCAAGAAAGTTAAAAGAATTTCCATTTGTACAAGTAAAATCCAAAGACATCCCGTAATTGGAAGAAGATGGTCCATAATAATCCAAAGGCAGAGATCCATGGAATAATTCACAAACATGTGTACAAGGAAA
>NC_136523.1:27911362-27953862 GCF_053919585.1 Euprymna scolopes
GCAATAATTTGATGGGTCAGTCCTTTCGCCAGAATTCTTGAATACTGGTACAACAGAAGCAGTTTTCCAACAGCCCGGAAAGCAAGCTTCATTAAGGCATTTGTTGTAGAGTTTCACCAACGCATATATGATTACAAGTTTTGCAATCGATAGTGTATATGCCGTCATAGAAAACTGTTCTTTTGGGAAATGTTTTGTTGTTTTCAGTGCTTGTTGCAGAGTTTGTGGTACGGCGTATTAGATTAGAATTCAATTAACTTAAAAGAGAGATAAGAAATAACAATCCTCTGAATGCATTGACAAGTAAAAAATATTTGTTGATTTTCCTAATATCAAGTTGTGATTTGGTTTCAAGCGCACTTGATGCGTATTTTATTTTATTCAAATTAAATCAACGTGTCTATATGGAACTCACACCCTTGACGTTATTCTCGCGTTGCCTACGCACTTTTCCAACATTTCAAAACACAACCGCTGAGATACAACGTGCGGCTTTTTTACAAAAAGACTTTTCTTTCTCGAACTTTGCAACATGACAAGGAAGAAGAAAAGAATAAAAAAGAAAGAACATACTGAGGATGGAGTTTAGCTTCGAAATGTATTTATGTTATAAATTTAAAACATGTAAAAATATTTGTTTATTTTTCTAATATTGCGTGGTGATTTCGCTTTCAAGTGCACTTGATGTGTATTATATATATATATATATATATATATATATATATATATATATATATATATATATATATATATATATATATATATATATATAAGAATTACAGTTACTTTTGCGAATGGAAATATCACTAACTTTCTTGGATTCTGCATTTTTGGATTTTACCCTCATTGAATACTTTACCTTTCACCAGACTTTCCATTCACATTATATCACTCTTTTCTTCACCCTATTCCCTCTGCTTCCGTTTTTGTTATCAAGTAAGATCTATGACTTACTTGTAGTTTCATCAAATACTTTTTCAAGCAAAATCCGATCCCGCATTTTGCTAAATTATACCCTCTAATGAGAAGGAAAGTATTTCTTCGAAACTCCGTGGATTAAGAACTATCCACTTATTTAGTTTTTCTTTTTCAAAATAAAATACGTTTTTAACGCTTTTTCAAAGTGTTTCTTAACATGTTTTATTAACTACTGTTTGAGCTTTGGCATTTGGGCGATGTCAATATATTATTAATTCATTACCCGCGCATCAGCAGTCGAATAGCGTAGTGGTTAGAAGCCTAGACTGTTGTTTGGGCGGTCGGGTTTCGACCCTGGTTTGAGGTAGTTGCCTTTCCAGTCGCACTGACGAGCTATGATACAGCGAAACAGTACTGTGTGTAGATGTCTATATATATATATATATATATATATATATATATATATTGTTGCTGGCCTCTTTTAGCGATATTAACAACTTCAAAACGCTCTTATTTTTGTATATATATGTATATATATATATGTGTGTGTGTGTGCGTGTGCGTGTGTGTGTGTGTGAATAGGGAGAGTGAGAGAGAGAAAATAGAGAGACGTGCGAGGGAGAGAGAGGGATGGATTTAAGAGAGAGTTTGGTAATGCAGTGATTGTTCGATATTTAAGCTCTCTTTCTCTCTCTCTCTCTCTCTCTCTCTCTCTCTCTCTCTCATCTCTCTCTTTATGTCTAATGCACAGTCACTCCTACGCGTACGCGTCTATACCCTTTTCCACCTATACCTAAAACAAAAGGGCACATGCAGTCATATCTATTATTTACCTTACCCTCACCCTTCATCCAATCTGTTAATATCCTTTATCACGGACACTTTATCACGGACACTTTTCCCCACTTTTCTTTTTCCTTCTTTTTCTCCCTCGGTTTCAGTTTGTACGTCTTTCGTACACGAGCCGGACTGCAGCACGTCTCGTGTACACATAACCTCAGACCCCATCGTTGTCCACGCGTTCCTTCTTGCTCCTACGTCCAACAAATCTCTGTCCGTGTCTCTAGCTTTTCGCCGAGTCCCCTTATCCATCCACTTTTCCGGCCAGGTCCAGGGGCAAGCTACTGACCAGTGTTAATTATGGACTCCACGTGGGCGATGTTGGTTTCCGTCTGTCCTGCCAATTGTGTTGTCTGCAATTACACAAGTCAAGTGACGGCGTCGATTCAAAGGGCTGGGTCTTTGCCGGTCGTGCGTGTAAAGGTTAAGACGATGTCTCATCGGGTTTTTGGCAAATTATTCTTGACAAATGACGCGGAGTGATGATTATGAGACGGGGAGAAGGGGAAGGAAATGAAAAGGTGGAGAGTGAAAGGAAGAATTGGAACTGGCAATAAAGAGGGGAAAGAGGTGCGTCGAGACAAAAAGGAAAAACGCAAGAGAAAGATAGAAAAATTGAAGTTAAAATAGAATCAAGAAAGAAAGAAATAAAATAAAGGAAGGAAGAAATAAAGAAAGACAGAAAGAAAAAGCTAAAAATTAAAGATAGAAGGAAAATAATAAATCGATAAAAAAAAAGAAATGATTATAGGGTAAATGTTATAGGGGTATTCGAGGTCGCTTACAACGAATCTGATAATCAAACCCGCCGCAAATGTACCGTTTGCATGGTATGAACCCCTAGACCTTGGGACTATTTTGTGCCATTTCACCGCCTGTTTTTCTTACATGGTACGTTCGCGTCCGATCACATCGCGAAGGAATCTTCCAAATGTAAACAGAATTTTTGTTAAATGGTAAATGTCGGAGCGTTACTTATAGAAAACGGTTAATTAAACTGCAGAAGCACTTGTTAATGGAATACCCCCCCCCCAAAAAAAAAGAACGAAAAACATAAAAATATGTTTGGTGGTTATCTTTTTGTAAACCGCTCGTGAAAACTTTTTTAGATCTATTAAAAAGCATTAAAACTTTTTTAGATCTATTAAAAAGCATTAAAACTTTTTTAGATCTATTATAAAGCATTAAAACTTTTTTAGATCTATTAAAAAGCATTAAAACTACGTAAGACAAAAAAAAACATAAATAAACCACTTTAAAAAAAAAAACTTTCTTTGAAATGACCGCTTAAAGATTCCGGCACGCCAAGATTCCTACGCGATGTGATAGGACACCCACATCATGTAAGAAAACTACTACCGAAGGCGGTGAAATGGCACAAAATAGTTTCAAAGTCTAGGGATTCATATCATGCAAACGATAAATTTACGGCGAGTTTGATTATCAGCTTCGTCGTCAGCGACCGCGAATACCTCTAAAAAAAACAAATTAGAGCGGTCGGTGTTCTATTGTAGCGTAAGGTAACATGTAGCGATTATAGTACAACAGTATAAGCGCGTAAAAGTATCAGCAGGAGCCGAAAAAAAAGCACATATGCAAATTAGAAAGTGTGCACGAGTTTGCGCGAAAAGGAAAAGGGGGGAAAAAGCCGAGAGAAACAAAGTTGTAAGATCTTTTTTTATTCATTAGATTTTCACCTCAAACAAGGCACATTATTATTATTATTATTATTATTATTATTATTATTATTATTATTATTATTGCCTTTGTGATGTAGGGGCTACTATCAGGGACTTAAGTTGCAGGGGTACTATGTAGGAAGTTTAGAAGCAAATTGTCTATACACATTACACTTGAACTTCTGCATGTCAGTACAGTTGGGGAAGCAGGAAACTGGAAGAGAATTCCAAAGTCCTGCAGTTATGGGGAAGAAGCTATTAGAGTAGAAGGCTTTCTTATATCTAGGGATCTCGATTGTGTAGGGGTGGGACTTCGCTGCTTGTCGGGATTATCAGGGGTATTTTCGTCGAGGGGGTACAAGGGCTGGTCGTTCGTCAAAGTATCCATTATTGAAATACTTGTAAAACAGGCAGAAGGATGCAACATTTCATCGATTGGACAGGGGCTGAAGCTTTGATGACAGTTAGGTCGGTGACTCTCTTTTAGACCTTGTCCAGGAGCGAGAGACTAGTAGCAGATGCACCAGCCTAAATGTGACAACAATGCACCATACATGGGCGAATGGTGGTCTTGTAGAGGTAGAGGATAGTTTCAAGCATAAGTAACTTTCTAGAACGGTATAGAGAGGCCACCTTCTTTGCAACAGCCTTGGCAATTAACATTGTTAAAAGTTAATTAGTTATTATCGATCTATCTGTCTATCTATCTATTCAATGATATTCTTAAAATAGTTTATATTGGGAGTTATTTATTGTTTATAGAATAAAGTGTAGCAATGGGTTTTAGCTGAAGATGTTTATATAAATTAGCTAGGTTAAATAAAACAAAACAAGCTTTGGCAGGTAGACATGGAAAGGTCACGCGTTAGAGATACGTGTGATTTTTGAATGATGACGTAACGGAACTTAGGTCAGGAGGTCGGGAAGTTTAGAGTCGGAAGGGTTGGAGTTTAGTCATGCAAGTGAATAGACGTACTTCAAGCCAGGAAGCGAGGCTGTGAAGAGCAAGCCTGTAGAGACGAAATGCAGACTCTTTGTGAAACCCATTTGAGACAACTGAAATCAATTTATATTTAAAAATATAAAGTGTTGTGTGGTTTCACAAAAGAAGGAAAACTATAGGTCTCAATTGGTTGGTGTTGGTCATTTCATGTTTCATCACGGGGCCGAGTACTGAAGATAGAAGAACTCTTGAAGAAAGAAAGGTATGAAGCATATATTATAAAAAATGATACCTTTACATAAATATATATTATTCCTCTTATAAAAATGATACCTTATGTAATGTGAACTGTAATATATACCCGTGTGATAACTGTCTAATAAAACATGACTCAGTTTGTACGTCGATATCATATCCTCTGACTAAACAACATACAAACAATTTATACGTTTATAACGGGCGCCGTTATAAGAACAATATCTCCCACCTCATATACAACAAACTGTTTTAAATATCTAACCACCTCCCTATACAATAAAGTGCGCGCCGAGGAAAATGGTCGTGTAAAGCTGGAGACGAAAAAGGGTTGGTTACGGCCGGTGCGTGGCCGGGAGGAAGGGAAAACACTACCAGGTGAGATGGACATGTGGTCTCGCAATGGAAAGGAAAGACTTTTAAGCTGGTGTCGAGACGGCTGGGTTTTGTTAATCTCATGGTAGACGAAGTGAACAGTTAGAAAAAAAAAGCATTTTTTGGAGAATAATGATAATAATTTCAGTTGCACTTTTATAAAACGCCGACCTGGATTTTTATTTGTTTTCTTTTGTTTGTTTGTTTGTTTGTTCGTTTGTTTGTTTGTTTGTTTGTTTGTTTGTTCGTTCGTTTGTTTGTTTGTTTGTTTGTTTGTTTGTTTGTAGCTGCGACGATAACTCACGTTACAGTATGAGGGGTAGAAAGAAAGGAAGTAAATAAAAGGGAAACAAAAACGAGGGGGCGATGGAGAGGAAGACAAAAAGGAATAAAAGAAAAGCATGATAAAAAAGAAAGAAAAAAGGATGGAGAAAGAAAAAAAGAAAGAAAGAAAGAAAGGAAAGAGAAAAAAAACAAAAACAAAACAAAAACTTGGCTTGTAGGAAAGAACAAGATAAACGAAGGAAAAATAACTAAAATAGAAAAGGGGAGAAAATTTATTATATTTTTACTATAATATCTTGTCCTGTACTTTTCCAGTTTTAACAACTAGTCCTTTATTTTTCATGTTTAAGCTCAAGTATATTACTTTTCATGCTCGCATTTTTCTATTGTAATAGATAGATAGATAGATAGATAGATAGATAGATAGATAGATAGATAGATAGATGGATAGAAAGGAAGATAGATAGATAGTATAACTAAGAATATACTAAGATATAAACACCTGGTCCGGTGGAATGATTAATAGAAACGCGATTTAATTCACAAAGAAAGATAGATAGTTGGTACATAGATAGATAGATAGATAGATAGATAGATAGATAGATAGATAGATAGATAGATAAACAGATAGTAAAAACGAAAGAAATATTGATAGATAGATAAATAGATAGATAGATAAATAGATAGATAGCTTGATAAGTAGATAGATAGATAGATAGATAGATAGATAGATAGATAGATAGTATTACTAAGAGTAGATTCGCCTCCCATTCAATATTCTAATAGTCCTTCGTATATCATGTGAATCTTCTTTTATTTGATTTTATTTTATATTTTGTCTTCGCCATTTGTAACGACCGTAGCGATCGTCTAAACGTCGGCCATTTTGGACAACGCAATCGTGCAGGATTGCCTTCTTGTCGGGCAAAGAAACAGTGATAAGCTGTTTGTTTGTCCTGCACGTCATTCAAACCGCCGCCTGCCGTAATGATGGACAGCGAAGGGTTCGATAAAGCAAGACCAGAACTGATGACCCACTCTGCACACATGAGGTGTTTGATAAATCAAACATCGGTTCGGAACTGACCGGACGCGCTACAGAGTCCAGTCTTGAATTACAGATTATCCGGCCGATTACGGAAAATCTATGGAAGGTTGATGTAGGGATTCGAATGAGGGAAGACAGAATAGACAAGCTGCGGCACTTAGTTTGCACACACCTCCGCTACGTTCAGAAAACACACACACATGCATACATACATACATACATACATACACACACACACACACACACATATATATATATATATATATATATATATATATATATATATATATATATATATATATATATATATATAAATTATTAGTGTGGTTCACATTTTAGAAAACATTTCGTAATATTAAAATTCAAAATCTTTGAAAACCAAAAAGAAATGTAAAGAGAGTATTTTTGTCAAATGATAAAATTATATATATATATATATATATATATATATATATATATATATATATAATGTCCAAATTTTCAGTATAGAAACATATATATATATATATATATATATATATATATATATATATATATATATATATATATATAAATTCGTATCCATGTCGGTTTATATATTATTAGAAAATACATAGTATGTCATGAAATGAACGAAGAGGGAATAATTCAAAATGAGGAATATTTTAGCATGTATTTTCTGTGATTAAATCTCTTGACAAAGGCTTCCTTTCTAGGGCAATTGCTCTTGACATATCAAAGGCCTTCGACAAGGTATGGCATAAAGGCCTACTTCACAAGATTTCCAGCTACGGTATCACTGGTAATGTTTTCTCAATCATTAAATTATTTCTCTCCGATAGGCTCATAAGAGTAGTGGTTGATGGTCAGAAATCAGAGGCCCACAGTATTAATGCTGGAGTCCCTCGGGGGTCCATCCTCGGCTCAACTCTTTTCCTAATCTACATCAATGATCTGCCTAAACACATACTTAAATCATTCGTTGACATCTATGCTGATGACACAACCATCTATGGCAACACATCAAAGCCTATAAATGACAAAGTTCTCTCTGATTCTCTCTCCTCTTATATCGAGCACGTGGTTCAGTGGGGGAAGACGTGGCTGGTTACCTTTGATGCATCTAAAACCAAGCTCTTATCTTTACATCATCAACGCTCTGATCCCCATCTAGCATCCATTGAAATGGATGGCTCTCGTCTAGAAGCCCCACGTTTTGACAAGCTTGTGGGCTTGACCTTTACTCCTGATTTGAAATGGAACACGTACATCAAATCTGTTGCCAAGGTCGCTGGGAAGATGGTGGGATCCTTCTACCGCTCCAGAACATATCTCACTAATGATGCAATTATCTATCTATATAAAAGCCAAGTACGCTGCTGCCATATCTGGGTAGGAGCTGCTAAAAACACCTATCCTGCCTTGACAGAGTACAAAATAGACTTCGTGGCTTAGTGGGGGATGCCCTTTTCTCTTCCCTGCAACCTCTCTCCCATAGAAGAGACGCTGCGAGCCTATCTTTGTTTTATCGTTATTTCCATGGCAGGTGCTCGTCTGAGCTCCAATCTCTAGTCTCCCCTCGCAAATATTTTACGAAAAACACCCGTCTAGCTGAAACCACTGTGAAAAATTTTCCCCACTCTTTATCTATGCCTAAATCAAACGTGGATTCCATGAACAAAGCTTCTTTCTTAGAAATGCACGCCTGTGTTCTTGCTTCCCACCTGACTACAACCTGGATGTCTTCAGGTCCAACGTAAACAAATTCCTGATGAACCGCCCCCTTAAGTAGACATTTTTATTAAGCCCCCACACTAACGTGCTGTACATGCGATAACCCTTATCCCTGAGTGGATTCCGGGCCTTGATAAGTGGTGATCACCTTGTAAAAAGAAAATAAGAAATATTAAGCAAAAGATTTAAGGAAGCCAATGTTGATTCGCTATAGTTTAGCATGCTATGAATTTCATTGCGTTTTCCCACGTCGTACCATAGATTTTATTTCCAATGCTTTCAGCCAATAGCAAGATGTGTGAGTGAGGGGTGTTATTTTTATTTCGGATTAAGCATTTTTACAAATAATCATTTGTTTATTTGTACATATAGATATGTTAAATATATTATCCGATTTTATTTGGTGTAGATAAATACACTTTTGTGTGTGTGTGTGTGTGTGTGTGTGTGTGTGTGTGTGTGTGTGTGTGTGTGTGTGTGTGTGTGTGTGGATAAAATAGAGAAAAGGTTTGGATGTGTGCGTGTTTGTTTTGTTTATTTGAAATAGAAAAAAATGTGTGTGTTTGTGTGTGTGTGTGTGTGTGTGTGTGTGTGTGTGTGTGTGTGTGTGTGTGTGTGTGTGTGTAAAATAGAAATAATGTATGTGCGTGTGAAATAAAGAAAAAGTGCATGTGTGTGTAAAATAGAGAAAAGGTGTGTATGTGCGCGTGTATGTGTGTGTAAAATGGAGAAAAAAGTGTATGTGTGTGTGTGTATTAGTGCTAAATATATTTAACAAATGTAATGCCTGTAAAACTATTTATCTCGACATTATTGTAAATAAACAGTCCATAAACACACATCGCAATATATATGTACATGTGCGTGTGTGGGAGAGAGAGAGAAAGGGTGAGAAAGAGATAGATAAGGAGTGTGTATATAATTTGGTAGATTAAAAGTTTTATAACATATAAATATAAAGAATTTATCAGAAATAAATATAATAATTATATCATATATAAATGTAAATATAATAATATATAACATATGAGTATAAATATAATAATTTTATCACATATAAATATAATAATTTATCAGATATAAATATAATGATCTTATCATATATAAATATAAATATAATAATTTTATCACATATAAATATAAATATAAAAATTTTATCACATATAAATATAATAATTTTATAACATATAAGTATAAATATAATAATTTTATCACATATAAATATAAATATAAAACTTTTATAACATATAAATATAAATATAATAATTTTATCACATAAATATAAATATAAATATAATAATTTTATAACATATAAATATAATAATTTTATCACATGTAAATATAAATATAAAAAATTATCACATATAAATATAATAATTTTATCGCATATAAATATAATAATTTTATCACATATAAATATAAATATAATAATTTTATCACATATAAATACAAATATAATAATTTTATAACATATAAATATAAATATAATAATTTTATCACATATAAATATAAACATAAAAACATTATCACATATAAATATAAATATAATAATTTTATCACATGAATACAAATATAATAATTTTATAGCATATAAATAAAATATAATAATTGTATAACATAAATATAAATATAAAAAATTAATAACATATAAATATAAATATAATAATTTTATCACATATAAATATAAATATAAATATGATAATTTATCACATATAAATATAAATATAAATATAAAACAATTTATCACATAGAAATATAATAATTTTGTCACATATAAATATAAACATCAAAAAATTTATCACATATTAATATAAATATAATAATTTTATCACATATAAATATAAATATAAAACAATTTATCACATATAAATATGAATATAATAATTTTATCGCATATAAATATAAATATAATAATTTTATCACATATAAATTCAAATATAATAATTTTATAAAATATAAATAAAAATATAATAATTGTATAATATATAAATATAAATATAAAAATTTTATAACATATAAATATAAATATTTAAAATTAAATATAATAACTTTATAACATATAAATATAAATATAATAATTTTATCACATATAAATATGATTATAATAAAAATAAATATGTTTAATAAATATGCCAAATTATAAGAATGCTATGGCAATGAAAGGAACCGAGTGTTAAAATGATGAGGTAAATGAACAAACGAAAGGTGATCTTGTAGAATTTTTTATTTATCTTCATCTATTCATTTATTTTCCTGATCAATCATAGATACGAATCATTAAAATATAATTACTGTTTGAGATAACCAAGATTGTAAAAGTCTATGATATTTCGAGAATAAATCTCTTTTTCAGATAGAAAAGAACAAAAATGTCGTTAAAATTGCAGTTTTGAACCATTCAGTGGTCTCATTTGCGCAATGTTCAGCAGGAAGAGAAAAAATATTTTCCCATGGGGCATCTCTGATAAGATCTTTGATGGCTTCCCAGTCAGCCTTTTTATAATATCTCGTTTATTTTAGCACTGGCTCTTCGGTTTTGGCTCTAGAGTTTAGGGCGATTTCAACCATTATCACTGCATGATCGGCGTTCCCAAGTGTGCTGTTGACATTCGTTATACAATCATCGGGAACTGTGATCAAAAATAGATCTAGAAGTGATGCGTGTTGTTCTTGCTGAGCAGGGAAACGGGTTGGAAACGTAACCATTTTCAATGATCTCCCAAAACACATATTTAAACCATTCGTTGACATCTATGCTGATGCTGATGACACGACCATCTATGGCAACGCATCAAAGGCCTTAAATGACAAAGTTCTCTCTGATTCTCTCTCTCTCTCTCTCTCTCTCTCTCTCTCTCTCTCTCTCTCTCTCTCTCCTCTGATCTTGAGTACACGGTGCCGTGAGGGAAGAGGTGGTTGGTTACTTTTAATGCATTTAAAACCAAGCTCCTATCTTTACATCATCAACGCTCTGATCCTAATCTGGCATCAATGGAAACGGATGGCTCTCGTCTAGGGGAGGCTCCATGTTTTAATAAGCTTCTGGGATTGACTTTTACTCTTGATCTGAAATGGAACGCGTACATCAAGTCTGTTGCCACGGTCGCTGGAATAATGATAGTATCCTTCTACCGCAACAGTAGATATTTCACTGCTAATGCAATTCTCTATCTATATAAAAGCCAAGTACGTCCAAGGATGGAGTACTACTATCACATCTGGGCAGGAGCTGCTAAAAAACAGCCTATCCTGCCTTGACAGAGTACAAAATAGACTTCGTGGCTTAGTGGGGAATGCCCTTTTCTCTTCCCTACCCTTTTCTCTTCCCTCCCACAGAAGAGACGTTGCGGGCCTGTCTTTGTTTTATCGTTACTTCCATGGCAAGTGCTCGTCTAGGCTCCAATTTCTGGTACCCCCTCGCCAATCTTTCACGATAAACACCCGTCTAGCTGAAACCACTGTCAAAAATTTCCCCCACTTTTTAACTGTGCCAAAACCAAAACGTAGATTCCATGAACAAAGCTTCTGTCTTAGAAATGCACGCCAGTTGAAAATTAGTGGCATTTTAAAATCTAGATCCGAGAGCTCTCTATTTATTTTCGAAAATCTATACAATATCGCTGATTGCCACTGGCTATGTCTTTTGAGGGAGCCATGGAAAATTAATCGTGTTGTACACGCCAGCAATGGTTATTGTACGAAGCGTCAAAGTTGACCACTCTAGCGATGGATCAGCGGGCTGGGATCGGGGATGTGGAGGTCAGCCGAATGGTTGTTGAGAAATTGCGGAAAACAGGAAAGGGAAGCCTAAAGACACTTGTTGAGATAAGGACCTCATCGGGTTGAAGGATTATGAGGAGCTCAGAGGTCAGCGAAGGGTCAATGATTGTCTGATGTATTCGGCCATTGTTCCGCTAAAAGAGAATGCTCACACACCGCGGCAAATACGTACGACTAGTCATTTTGACGAATAATTGTATTATATGAACCAGGTTGTTATGTAAACTGTACAATCCATCAATCTATCTATATTCCTATAATTTTTTTGGGGGGAGGGGGGTATCGATATTCATCTAAGCAGCAGCTAGCGAAGTTGCTAGGAACGCCAAATGTCGCCTAGGCGGTCGAGTTTCAATCCTAGCTTGATGGAGTTGTGTAACGCCGCTGATTTTGATAAAACAATTTCACAACTTGCGTACGTGGTAAATCTCAAACTAATATGAATAACAGTATTTATATAGAGAAAATTTAATCCCAACCGAATGAAAAAGCTCAATACGCAATAGAGAGTAGAGCTTATTATAAGAGAAAGTAAATTAAAACTGTAATCTGAACTTTACAATCCAAAGTTATTGTTCGACTGAATACTCCAAAAAACAATTTACAAAGTCCTTATTTCGTGGAGTTTCAAAGAATGCTATTTTTATTATTCTTCTCGTAAGAGGACAAAGAAATCAGCAAATTATATTTGTAGCAATGCTAGAATTTGCTAGTTAAAGCATTAAGTGAAACCGCAATTTATTGTAGTTATAAATTGCCAAATAAAAAAATGAAAAAATAAAAAAAATGAAAAAATATTGGATATGTAAAAACTAATATAAAATCAAACGGCGCATAATATTTCAGATTGAATGAAACTCCTCTAGAGTTGATCCACTCTAGAGGAGTTTCATTCAAGCTGAAATATATATATTCAACTTAACCCCCAAACAAAGCACAGTGTCACTTTGAAGTAGTGGGCTACTATCGGGGACATAAGTTGCAGAGACATTAAGATGAGTAGCAAGATGTCTGTTCACATTGCACTTGAACTTCTGCATGTCAGTACAGTTTGAAAAACAGAATCCAGGAAGGGAGTTCCAAAGCCTAGCAGTTCTGGGGAAGAAACTATTGGAGTAGAAGGCTTTCTTGCACCTAGGTGTCTGTACTGTGAAGGGGTGGGATTTAGCTGCTTGTCGGGTTTATCGGGGTATTCACGTCGATGGGTTACAAATTGATTGTAGTTCGTCAGAGCATGCACAATTAAAGTACTTGTAGATGTAGGGATGCAACATTTCTTCGATGGGACAGAGGCTGAAGCCTAGATGACAGTTCAGGACCTATCAGGTTGGCGACTCATCAGTGCCGCTAGACCAGCATCTCTCCCAAGCCAAGGATTGAACCTAGAACCGTCGTGTTGACAGTCGGCGGTTCTCCCACTCGACCATGGAATTGACGCCCGTAAATAACTCGGCGGAATGTCTATTTAAATAGACACCCGCCACTACCTTTATCGTGCTCAAATCGCATGTTCGTAAACAAACAAACAACGAGCTTCAGAGAGAGAGGGAGAGAAATAAAAAGGAACAACCCGCGTTATTCATCAACGTTTTGTGTTTATTTGAAATAAAGACGAAACGTTGATGAATATATATGAATATATAACACGGTTTGTTCCTTTATATTTCTCTATTTTGTCGGATATAGGCATACTATTTCCATTATTCTCATCATATATATGTGTGTGTGTGTGTGTGTGTGTGTGTGTGTGTGTGTGTGTGTGTGTGTGTGTGTGCGTGCGAGATTGTGTTCTTATACATATAAGTAAAATCAATCTATTTTCTTTAGAAGATCATTAATTTCTTGCTAATGTCTTTCCTTTCATACTTTTTATATTTTTATTTTTGTTTATCACGCGCAAATCGAGCAATTTCGTTTTGTTCTATTTTGTCGCTAGTTATCGATGACATTTCTTTGTTTCGTGTACTTCCGCCGATGTCTTCATTTCCATTCCAGTATTTTCCGCTAACCCTTCAATCTTCTTCGTCATTCTTCTCTTCTTCCTTCTCCTCTTCTCAGTCCTTTTTCGTCTTTCGTTTTTCGCTTTTTCGCTTTTCACTGCATTCCGATGTTCTTTATCTCTGATTAAGGAAACGGAGAGATGGTCGAGAAACACTCAGGAAAATTAACCTTCTCGAAAAATCAATGACATATTGGAATGCATATATATATATATATATATATATATATATATATATATATGTGTGTGTGTGTGTGTGTGTGTGTGTGTGTGTGTGTATGTGTGCGTGTGTGTGTGTGTACTATGTATGTATATACATATATATGTGTGTGCGTTTGCATATATATATGTGCGTGTGTGTGCGTGTGTGTGTACTATATATGTATATACATATATATATGTGTGCGTTTGCATATATATGCGTGTGCGTGTGTGTGTGCGTGTGTGTGCGTGTGTGTTAGTTCTGTGTATATAAGTGTGTCTGCTTCTATGTATGTAATGGTGTTCGTATATATATATATATATATATATATATATATATATATATATATATATATATATATAAGCATGTTTCGGTCTTCGGTTTTCATTAATGATTATAAGCGTAATTGCATGAAGAGGTCTCTAGTTACTAAATACTAGAAGACCGAAACATGCTTATAACTGTGTAGCAACACATTACTGCTTATGTAATGACAAATTGATATATATATACATGTATATATATATATATATATATATATATATATATATATATATATATACATGTAACTGTGTAGCAACACATTACTGCTTATGTAAAAAAAGATTAACGATTTCGCCTTTAAATATAAGCGTAGTTGCCTGAAGCCGAAACATGCTCGTGACTGTTTAGAAAGAAATTACTGCTAATCTGAAAACTCTTTTATTAATCTCGTTATATTTTACTGGTTTCTTATATGTAAAAGACACCATAAATAAACCTAGCATTTTTAAGTAAGGCAGATGTTTTTTGGAAAAAATTAAAATAAAAATGAAAATATTTACTTGATAAGCAAATTAATATGGGTTGATGATAAAAAATAAAAATAGAATAAAGTTATACATCTGAATTTGGTTTAAATATAAGGTTATAATAATATATTTTTAATAAAATTTAAGAATTATATATATATACATATGCATATATACTTATATATATACATATATATATATATATATATATATATATATATATATATATATATATATATATATATATTAATTCTTCGCCTTTTGAAAACCGTAATTATCGTCAAAGCATTCATTTGGATGTTGATTGTAGCTTATAAACGCATGAAATGTTGATTTTTCACAAAGAACGTCAATGGCAAATTTTATATCGGTTAGAATATGTTTGTAAACGCTTAATTTAAAATTATGCAAATATTAAAAAAGGGGGGATAATCTTATTTCTCTAATTAAATAATCAAAGGGAGATCATTAGTGTTTATTCTATTTATATTATAATCTATTTTGAACTTATTGAATTTAGTATTTAATAATTTATTTATTTATTGAAATTAATAAATATATTATAGGTTAAGGTTAAATATATATTTAAATAATATACAATAATGATAGATATATCATATAAACTAATATTATAATAACATTGATGATCAAAATGTTTATTAATAAGGGTATCATGTGTAACTTAAATTTTAAAATGACTTCTGGTGGTTTATATTTGTTAAATTTAACCCAACGTTTATGACTGCATCAGGGAATAAGTTCCTCTCTTGAATTTAGGAGGGTGGTTCTATTTTTGATATCGTCATATTTTAAAATCTTTAGGGTCTCTTGTGTACAAAGTGCACAGAATCTATCTCTTGGTGAATATCCTTTATATGATCCTATTATTTGCCATTTCAAATTGAATGAAATATTCTTATCTTTGAGTCGCCAAATATGCTTGGATAGGGTGGTTTCGTTCAACAGGGAGTGGTTTTTAAAGGAATGTTTATGGGTTGAAATTCTATGCTTAATAAGTCCAGATGTGGAACCAAAGAAGATTGCATCTTGTTTAATGTAATTATTTTCAGGTAGATTAGGGGTTGCATTGGTATGTGGTGGTTTGGTCTGTATTTGATTAGTAGATTGGTTAAAGTTGTAGTTATTTAATCGGGTGGTCGAGTTATGTTTGCTGTTAAATTCATTTAAATTTGGGGTGTGTGATACTATGCAGCTATAGACTACATTTTTTATTTTGCATGAACCTTGTAGAGGGCATCTATTTTTTCTTCTACAGTTTCAGCCTGCTATATTTTGTATATTTGTATTTGTATCTTATTAATTTTTTTATTGTAAGAACTAATTATTTTTTGATGAAGGTTTGGCATATATATATATATACTAGCATGGGCGCCCGGCGTTGCCCGGGTGTTTGGATGCGTATGTTGAGCAAAAAAAAGTGGTAGTAGGAAGGCAGGCTCGAACCCGTACCGCAAAGGAGGAAAAGAACGGGGTAAAGCCTAAGGTTTATGCTGTTACGACCACCTCAAAAACCGGAAGCGACATTTTTTAAAATTAAGGCTAGACAATCTAAAGAAAAGGATAACTTTCAAAAATATCGGCGAAAAAAAAAGTGCCCCCCCCTGTAGAAAAGTGCCTAGTTGAAGTGGGAGATATTAATGTTTCTAGCCAATTTTTCGATATTTGTCGTATGAAAGATCGAACTTTAGAACGATACTGATCTTGGTAAAATCCGTTGCCTCTATTGAAAGTTTAAAGCAGACATGCAAACAGACATACATACATACATTTATATATTGGTAACCAAAAATTTTCGACGCAAACTGATGAAAAATCTTGCCCTATCTCTAAATACCCTTTATTTAAAATTTCAAATATTTAGACCAGAAATTGTCTGAGTAATTTGGAAGAGACCGCAGAGGTCAATTTTTTTTTAACTTTGATCCCTATTATGACCCCTAAAAATTTATTGTTTTGGGCTCAAATCAAGTTATTAAGTTAGATCCATGTCCAAGGAACCTATATCTAAAATTTCAAGTGCGTAGACCCAAAATTGTTGGAGGAGTTTTCAAAGGTAAAATCGTTGAACTTTGACCCTTAATCGCCAAATTTCTGGCCAAAAACCGATCACATCGATTTTCTCCAATCTCAGTACCATTTATATCAAATTTCGAGTCTGTAGACTAAATATTGACAGAGTTATTGCGTAGAGAAATGTACACAGACACACAGATACACATATACACAGACACACGCACAGACATTTTCACTTATATATATATATATATATATATATATATATATATATATATATATATATATATATATATATATATATATATATTGGGTCTCACTGCCATATATTAGTTTTAATGACATAATCGATAAAGAATTGTAAATACGTAATCTGCATGAAATATACTATCATATTTAGGCCTACTTTACGACCGAGAAACGCCGGGCGGTCTGCTAGTATATATATATATATATATATATATATATATATATATATATATATATATATATATATGTGTGTGTGTGTGTGTGTGTATGTGTGTGTACATATATATATATATATATATATATATTTATAATGTAAGTCATTCAATAAATGTAAACATTTATGACGTGAAATGGTTAAATTTCAAATCAAAAGATTTTTATTATTCTATGTAAGACAAAGAATACATTTGAAATACTATAACTCCTTATCCTATTTTCGATGAGGATTTCGATGTCTACCATCTCTTCAGAGGAGACAATATTAGCAAATAGTTATAATCGTTTACACCTTATTTGCTACAGTCAGTAAGACATGGAAAATCACAATTAAAAACTGTTTAAGTATTTAAATGTCATAGAGTAAGAGAGGTTAATGAAAAGGACATAAAAATTCACATCCAAATTGCATGATAAACCCCGAAGTGAATATCTTTGATAGCAGTGTAATAAAGTGATCCAAACTGTATTTTGAGTAATCCATATCACAATAGTCCGAAGTAGGCATTTTCCTGGAGCAACTTTCTTTGTTTATATAATGAATCCGATACAAAAAAATTATATAGATCTGGTGGATCTTTTTCTTAATAAATATATAGTTTAATATATTTAATATTTTTATAATTATAGAACGAGTTTTAAATTTATTGAATTACTAAAATTTGATTCATTGCTCTATCTTGTAAATCGAGCAATTTTTATTTAGATGGGATAGTACTTATAGAATATTACTGTCAATAATATTTTGTAAGACTTATGATCACAGGTTTTTATACCAGTTGATTGTAAATAATTTTATTCTGAAGTATATATATATATATATATATATATATATATATATATATAAACATATATATATATAAGAATAACAGTATGTAATCACGAAACTTATATATATATATATATATATATATATATATATATATATATATATATATATAGCGTTTCAAAATTTTCATGTTTCGTAAGAACTCCAATTGAATTTCGTTGTTGGAAAGTTCACTACGATCATTAAAAAACGGAAGTGTTGCCATTTACAATTCTAATCCAGTCTGTAGAGAATTTCGCCCATAAGAATGAATACGAAATTTGCATGAATTAAAATATATATAAACGTATTTTACCACCATACAGCCTGCTAGTTTATATATATATATATATATATATATATATATATATATATATATATATGGTGACCCATAAAAAACGGCCCAGCTCTAATTAGGCCTCGTTTCTTACTGTTTTGTCCGAATGAAACTACAGCATATGTTCTAGATGGCCTCTTTTGTTTTGTTTTTTAGGGGGGGTCAACCTGTACATATATATATATATACTTTCAGTTTGTCTTTACATAAGCAGTAATGTGTTGCTTCACAGTTATGAGCATGTTTCGGTCTTCTAGTATTTAGTAACTAGAGACTGCTTCAGGCAATAACGCTTTTATTCAAAAGCGGAATTCTTAATCTTAAGAATTCCGCTTTTGAATATAAGTGTTGTTGCCTGAAGAGGTCTCTAGTTACTAAATACTAGAAGACCGAAACATGCTCATGACTGTGCAGCAACACATTACTGCTTGTGTAAAGACAAATTGAAAGTGTAACTTGCTCTACCCCGGTATTGAGCACTCTTGTATTAACCTCGTTATATTTCACTGGTTACCTAACCTTTGAAAAATAGCAACCTCAAATTATATATATGTATGTGTGTGTGTATATATATGTGTGTGTGTGTGTGTGTATTTATATATATATAATGGACATTTTATTTAGTTAAAAACGGGAAAACATTATAACAGAGTATCGAACGGATATTCTAATATTGAAAGAAAATGTGAGTGGGACAGACAGACATACGCTCAGACTAATTGAAAATATAATATAGATAAATGAGACCAATAGAAGACGAAAAAAATGTATAAAAACATACTAACAAACAATAAACAAAAGACAGAAAAGAAAAAGAAAAATAGAAATATGTGAACCCTTGTTTATTTTTCGTTGTATTTTAATTGTTTTTATTTCTTGGCAAGGGAGCCTACACACATAAAAAAATTTATTTTGTATTAAAAAATAATTAAAAGTAAAAACGTGAAACTAAAGATAATGAATACAAAATACAAATTCTTTTACAAAGAAATAATTATCTATTAATCATTATTCTTAATATATAAACCAAATGAATGGATTAATGAATAAATTGATTAAATGTTGATATAATGGCGCCAACATTGATAAGGTGGAGCGTTAATTATTGAATTAAGTGATTTGTTTTTTTGGGTTTTTTTATTCCAGATTAAAGGAATGTATTATCGTTGTTGATTTCAGCTAAAAAGAAGAGGATTGAAATAAAGGAAAAGAAGAATTAAGAAAAAGTATGTTGTTTGTTTGTTTGTTTGTTTGTTTGTTTGTTTGTTTATTTGTTTGCTTGCTTGTTTTTTGCTTGTTTGTTTGTTTAGTTGCTTGCGTGTTTGTTTGCTTGTTTATTTATTTGTTTCTTTATTTATTTGTTGATTTATGTAAAAGCTAAGAATAATAATATAATTAAAATTAATTGTAATGAATAATAATAATATAATCAAACAGATATAATAAATAATAATAAACAATAATAATAAATAATTAATTAATAATAAGTAATAATAACAATATTAATAATAGCAATATCAATAATAAAGTATAATAATAATAATAATAATAATTAATAATTAATAATAATAATTACAAATAATAAATAACAATAATAATAATTAATTATACTAAACAATATTTTAAAAATATTGAATAATAATAAATAATAATAAATAATAATAATAATAACATATAATAATAACAATAATAATAAATGATAATAAATAATAATAAAAATAAAAATAACCAAAAAATTACCAAAATACTTAATAATAATGAATAATCATAATAAATAATAAATTATAATGACAATAATAATAATACATAATAATTAGTAAATAATAAAATAAAACATAATAATAATAAATAATAAAATTAATGATAATAAGTAATAATAACATTATTAATAATAGCAATATGTATAATAAAGGGCCATAACAATAATAATAAATAATAATTAATCAATAATAATAATTACAAATAATAAATAACAATAAAAATAATTCATACTAAACAATATTTAACAAAAATACTAAATAACAATAATAAATAATAATAATAATAAATTATAATAACAATAATAATAAATAATAATAAAAATAAAAAATAACAAAAATAATAAATAATAATAATAAATAATGATAATAAATAATAAATTATAATGACAATAATAATTATTACATAATAATTAGTAAATAATAAAAATAATAATAAATAATAAATAATAATAAATAACAAAAGTATTAAATAATAGTACATAATAATAATTGTAAATTGTAATAAAAAAAATAATAAATAATAATTAATAAATAATAAAAATAAATACTAATAATAATAATGATTAATAACAAAAATAATAAATGATAACTATTAAAATAATAAATAACAATTATAAATCACAAAAATAATAAATAATAATAACGCCACATTGTTAAGATGAAAAAGACAGAAAACCGAAGCAAATATATGGAACTTGCCAGAGAACCGCCATAAATATGTAACCAAAAGAAATATAAAAAATGAGAAAAAAAATCAATAAAATACCAATAATTGTAGGAGGACTAGGAACAGTTCTAAGAAAACTTGAAAAATAACCCGGAGAAATTGGAATCGAGGGTGAAAACTGAGTATATACAACGGAAGGTATTGATGAAAACAGCGCACACGTTAAGGAACCCCCTCGAACACGGAAACTACCCCACATAAACTAGAAACCAGAACAAAAGTTTATTCATTCAAATGTTATTCACGGTTATTTTATTTTATTTTTTATTATTACATTTTCACCCCAAACAAGGCACATTGCCACTTTGGTGTAGGGGGATACTATCAGGGGCAACAACTACTGGGGCACTATGTTGGGATTTGGGCAGCACTATGTCGGTTCACGTTGCACTTGAACTTCTGCACGTCAGTACAGTTAGGGAAGCAGGAACCTGGAATGGAATTCCAAAGTCTAGCGGTTCTGGGGAAGAAACTACTGGAATAGAAAGATCTTTTACATCTAGGGATCTCTACAGTGTGGGGTGGGATTTAGCTGTCTGTCGGGTTTGTCGAGGGTGTCTACGTCGTGGGGGCACAAGTGTCTGCAGTTCGTCAGAGCATTCACCATTAAAATACTTGTAGAACAAGCAGAGGGATGTAATGTTTCGTCGATGGGACAGAGGCTGAAGCTTAGATGCTAGTTCGGGGCCTATCAGATTGACGACTCTTTTTTTAACCTTGTCTAGGAGCGAGAGACTAGGAGCAGATGCACCAGCCCAAATGTGACAACAATACTCCATAGATGGGCGAATGGTTGCCTTATAGAGGTACAGGATACTTTCAGGTGTCAGTAATTTTCTAGCACGGTAGAGAGAACTTACCTTTTTCGCAGCGGCCCTGGCAATGTTTTCAATATAATTGTTCCAACTCATGTTTCCTGTGAACGTTAGGCCAAGCAGTTTGAAAGATGTACTCTCAGACAGGGAGTCACTGGCCATTGCTATTGATGGCAGAGAAGGTTTCTTATAATTATTAAAGGAAATCAGTTTAGTCTTGGCAGCATTGAATGTGACCATCCATTTATGTCCCCATTCCACTACAGATTGGAGGTCATCCTCTAATGTTTTTGCCATTTCTTTAGATATGTGTTCATTTGTTTTCCTGTCATGGCTGTTATAGAGTGTAGTGTCATCAGCATATATACCCATCTCAGAGGCAGTTTTGTCGGGGAGGTCATTACTAAATATTAGGAACAATAGAGGTCAAAGGATAGGCCCCTGAGGCACTCCCGCATTTATATTGCTTTCCATCTATCTCTTTCCCTCGAGGCATTCATAAATTCATTGTTGCGCATCAATTTTTATGTTGCTCAGGTGTACGGACTGTGAACGTACGTTTTTATCTTCTTTGGTGTATCCTTTGCCGGTTGTCGGAGAATAATTTAATGACGATCAGATGCAACCTGTCTTTCATCGCTACCGAGTGAGCTGTTCGCGCTGTTTTTCGAATAAAGAGTCTGGTGCATTGCCGTAGCTTTCTTTGCAGTTGTACAGAGAGTTGGTTGCAGTTTCATTCTGTCCGAGCAGTGTCCATACTGGTCAATTGTCCTGACTATTGTACCTATAGGTATCTTCTGCTCAACACAACGAAATACGAAACCATGAACAGAATAATTTCTGTTTGCTCCCGTATTACATTAGTAACCTGCTTTCTATGACGTCACGGTATCCTGATCGAGGAATAAAGTGGATTCTCGACCATGCCCAAGGGTCTCCCACAGACTAGCAGAGGGAATGAGGTGCCTTACTTTCCCTTCGACAGTAGTGCTGTCCCGCTACCTATGCTACAGAAGTAAATGAAAATAATGAAAGCACTTCAGGAACCAAGGAAACTGAAACAGCAAAAAATCTTATAAACTATCGATTCGTTTTATCTAATAAACGGTATTAGCCCCGGCTGGTACTAAACAAAATAGTCGTAAAGGGTCAAGGAGGATGGAAGGACCGAGAAGGGAAACACTGTCTAGACTTCTACTGGATAAGTGCGAAGGTTACTGAGACCTTTGAGAGGTTTATTGGCACCCAAATCCCAGTGAAGACTAATGTCTTTATTGCACTTTCATTCCAAACAAGGCGCAGTGCCACTTTGATGTAGGGGGCTACTATCAGGGACATAAGTTGGAGGGATACAATGTAGGGAGTTGAGAAGCAAGATGTCTGTTCACATTACATTTGAACTTTTGCATGTCAGTTGTGGAAGCAAGAACCCAAAAGGGAATTCCAATGTCTAGCAGTTCTGGAGAAGAAACTATCAGAGTAGAAGGCTTTCTTACATCTAGGGATCTCTATTGTGTGTGGGTGGTTGTTGTCAGCGAGAAATCAATAGTAAACGGATGTTGCAATAACATAAAATCATGTGCAAAATGTATTAAAAGAGGTGTAGAGTACTGGAAATCTGGGAAGACTTGTTGTCATCCATACTCCAAGGACCACCAAGGGTTGTTGTCAGTGAGTTATTGTTGATGATGACCGATGTGAGAACTCCTAGTTAGTAATAATGATAAGAAGAAGAAGAAAAAGAAGAAAAAGAAAAAGAAAAAGAAGAAGAAGAAGAAGAATAACAACAACAACAACAACAACTACAACAGTAGCAACAACAAAACAAGTACAAGAAAGAGAACGAAGGAAAGAAGAGGAGAAGCGGAGGATGAGAAAGCGGGGAGGAGAAAAAGGAAGAAAAGAACAACAACAATAACAAAAAGAAGAAGAAGAAGAAGAAGAAGAAGAAGAAGAAGAAGAAGAAGAAGAAGAAGAAGAAGGGACCATCAAGGGTTTTTGTCAGTGAGTTATTGTTGATGATGACCGGTGTGAGAACTCCTAGTTAGTAATAATTATAAGAAGAAGAAGAAGAAGAAGAAGAAGAAGAAGAAGAAGAAGAAGAAGAAGAAGAAGAATTTTTCGTAAAACAAAAAATGGAAATGATGGTGAAATCAGTAAGTATAAAAAAAATGAAATAAAAATATAAAAATGTCGGAAATGAGAAAATTGCAGGGAAAGATAAAAACAAACAAAAACCGAATCGCAAATGACGACACTTTTTGATTTCTTTTGTTTGATAAATGTTCCCATTGTTGGCAGGAAGTAACAGTCGTTCGCCGTTGTATGAATAACAGCAATAAAGAAAGCGAAAGTGAAAGTAAAAGCAGGAAGAAAAAAAAAGAACGAAAACACGTGACACTTTATCTGTTGATTTCGGTCTCATGGCGGCGGTAGGCGTAAGCGTTGAACTTTATTTCCTCACAAGGCACCACATTCTCGCACTGCTGTATGTGGCCGATTATTTTTCCATAGAAAATGAACCGGAGAGAGAGCAACTATTTTTCTTCTTGTTGATGTAGATATAGCGATTGCGTGAGTAAGTAAAGTTTCTTACACCACCTTAAAAGCCTCTTATCGGTTTGTGACTAACGACAGACTGCCATCCTGTTGCGAAGATTATTCAAGCTTTCCGTTCTACATAACGCTGTTGGTAAATGAATTATTTCGATCGTAAAAATACGAGGACCGTTCCAAAAGTAAAGTTTTCCATTTTTTTTTTTTATTCAAAAATATTAAAGCGCTACGAAGGCGGGAGTCATGCCATTAAAACGAGCGCCTTTTTGTGCTCCAGAATTTATTTTTCTACATAGTCACCACCTTCTCGAGGCACTTTTGCCACGGATGAACGATGGCTGTGCATGGGCGTCCGGAGCGCATTTTTTGATACGATGGTCGTTCCAAAAGTAAAACTTCCTTTTCTTTTTCTTCAAAAAGTTAAAGAGCTATGGAGACGGCAACGGTACAATCAAAACGAGCGACCTTTTGTATTCCAAAATTTATTTTCTACATAGTCTCCAATGTTCTCAATGCACCTTTGCCAGGAATTCAATGACGCATCTCTGCTTCTGACACATGTTCATAACAAGAGTTGTTTTCTTAGAGTCTAATACCATCAGTATCTGCAACAGAGAGATAAAATTTTCACATCATGAGTGCATGAGTTCAGTCATCATAATAATGCATTTTACAATCCCTTTTTATCCATTCGGGCGGAATGAAAAATAGGAGGCATTACTTTTGGAATATCCCTCGCACTTTATTATGACTATATACAGAAAATTTTAATAGCATGTATGTAAAGCAGTCACTGACACGTATGTATCAACAGTGGCACTAGACGTATGCCAATGACAAAGCCGTGGTGCGAGGTGACGTACAGCGGAGAAAGAAGAATAAAACATAGAAAGGAAAAAAGCATGTGTCGACGTGGAAGGAGAAAAAGCATGCGTCGACACGATAGAGTGTTTTTAACCACGTGGTGACAGGACGATAACTTTTAAACAAGATGCAGAACTCATTTATCTTCCGGACTTTTAACAACATTTGCAGACGACCATATTGTCGCTGGCTTGGCAAATACGTGTTAGGCGGCTTAGTGTGGAAACGACCGGTAATAAATTACATTTTTTTTTTCAACTAAAAAATATCGTGTCGATTTTTTTTTTTTTTACTTTGTTTTTTTACAAAACCTACATGCAAAGTATGGAATTATATTTAAAAAGCTGTTCTATGATGCGTATGGCAGCAACAGCAACAGCAACAGCCAACGTATGCAAATGCCAAGCCGAGTGCGAGGCGACTTCACGGCGAGGAAGAAGGGAAGAAAAATATTATTTTAAAAAAAAACGAAGATGCTTGAGGTGAGGAGAAGGCAGAGATATATATGTGAATCAGGTGGCAGGACAAAAACGTGAGAGAAACATGGCTGGACAAAGACGGAGTACCACGTGTTCGATACGGCAGAGTCTTGTTGGGCACATTAGAGTACAAAAAGACTTTTGAACAACAGACAGGGCGTTATTCCGGAAAGTACCTGTAAATAAATGTCTGTTGCTTCAACTGAAAAAAGTGAATTGAATTCGTTCCTCGTCTTTGTTACCTTGCAACAAACTCTACGTGTAAATGCGTACTACGTTACGCACATCGGCAAGACTGTGCTGCTATTAATAAAGTTTAATAGAAAATGCATTTATTACCAGTCCTTTCCACCCTAAACCGTCTGACACGCATTTTCCAAGCCAGCAACATTATTTTGGTTTGTTTGTTTTTTTCGCGTTGTTGTTGTTGTTGTTGTTGTTGTTGTTGTTGTTGTCGTCGTCGTCGTCGTCGTCGTCGTCGTCGTCGTCGTCGTCGTCGTCGTCGTCGTCGTCGTCGTCTTTTTGAGGGGGGCGTACTAAATGTAATTATGGCTATATAAAAATCGTATTTGCTTTTTAAATAATGAACTAAAAATAAAGAGACTGGAAGGGCTAACAAACCAGTTTCGAACCTCACTCGACATAGCTAAATTGAGGTTAGAATAGCTTTTTAATAAAGCACTAGAGAAAGATTATAACGAGGGAAAAAAAGGGAATCATAGAAACGACATTAAGCCCAAGAAGATATTTATTTGGTAAACAAAGTATAGGTCTTAAAGACAAATTGCTTCTAGAATGTTCAAATCATAGACCATTGCGACTTAGACTGGAGAATAATTTAACATTGAAATTAGAGGCACAGGAACGGTGTCTTTTATTTAATTCCTTTTTTCCCTCCATCCATTCTATATTATTTTTTTAATCTTAACTTCGATTTAGCTCTGTTTGTAACGAAGCGGGGCGCTCTCTTGGTAACATAGCACATATGGGCGTTTGTAAGAAAATCTGCAACAGCTGTAGGATAGCTGGCTAGCGAAAATATTAGCAGCAGCCGTTAAAGCACATATACAAATTGGCAAGTGTGTACGTGTTGACTTCAGGGGAAGAAGGAAAACAGAACAGCACATGGTCGAGCAAGACAAGCAAACTGGCGTTGGGAAAGATAGACGTGTGACGTCGAGGTCGACAAAGCACTGGGTAAGGCTCGCGTAATGTAGCGGGGATAGAGACTTTTTAAAAAGCACATGTTATATAGCACAGCGTTGTAAAACATCTGCGTACGAAAAGACTTTTGAAAAATAATGAAATGCGTTGTTTTGGAAGAACCACGAATAAATGCGTTTCATTTGCATTTTTTAATACGTGTCGGATTTTTTTATTTCTTTTCTTTTTTATTTCTTTGTTCCTTTGCGGCGGTACCAGACAACCTATGGGTCCGAGAGGATTGAAATGTAGCGACACTGTTTAAAAGGAACGGCCACGTTACATGTTGAGGAAGGTTCGGAATCGCTTAACTAGCCTGTTCTCACTTTTTAATTCATAATGTTTCAAAATAAATACGGCCTTTAATAATATATATATATATATATATATATATATATATATATATATATATATATATATATATATATATATATATATATACACAGCCATAATAAAATGCTGTACACCTAACCAAAAAAAGAAACTAAATGGTTGATATCTATATTATACTAACATTGTTCCGATGATACAATCTGTCAACAATTTCCCCTGCTCCTTGGCTGTGTCCAAAACTAAGTTTCTTTCCAATAACTGCCCGCCGGCGCTTTTGGATAAGTCGTCATTGGCCTGCGGGAGATAACTTAATTTAAATAAGAGATCTGTTCATCTTTTTTCTTATGAGAATTTGGGGCGCTAGAGCCGACACAAAGCATTTAACATTATATAAAACATTAATAACAAAAAGAAGTTGATATTTGGGCTTGACGATGAATGCCCTGGAAAAGTTAGGTCTGATTAATTACAAAAATTAATGAATTAATGAATCAATACAAAGGTAGAGCTAGGTTGTAAGTTATAAAATATATATATGGCAATTAAGCTACACAGAATATTCCGCGTTTTATCCACGCTAGGATTCGTCAGGCTTATATATTGTTCTTTTATATATATATATATATATATATATATATATATATATATATATATATATATATATATATATATATCCTCAAAATCTCTGGTCTTGGTGGAGAGGAGACTAAAACTTGCTGCTAGGGTTTCAAATGATATGAAATAACAGCAAGGGGAGACTTGATTCTCATATGTTATATGTTCCCTATTTTGGAAACAGGATACGATTACGAATATCTCCAGTATCAAATAATCCTAATACGCTGTGAAATTTACTTTATGTATGAAAACCAAAGAAGAGAGATATAATATTATAAGAAATATTTGGAATCAAGTCTCCCCTTGTTGTTATTTCAGATCATTTCAAACCATAGCAGAAAGTTTTAGTCCTCCCCCCCCCATCAAGGCAAGAAGTTTTGGGATATATATATATATATATATATATATATATATTATTATTATTATTATTATTATTATTTAATAACAATTATCATCATTGTAATAATATAATTCTTATTATACCATTAATATAATTTTAAAATATATTTTTTAAATACGTACAGACACTAGTGTTTCATCGTTTCAGGAATCATCAGTGCAGGGTGACACGATTACTGCCGGTCGCGAGATTCGAACCTGCAGTCATCTCTGACTCTATTAACAAGGAACAAATCGTCTCGGCCAAGCTTAACGGCGAGAAATAAACATTTATTCTTAAGTGACTCCACTAGTAAGGAATATATATATATATATATATATATATATATATATATATATATATATATATATATATATATATATATATATATATATATACGTCCCTATTTCTTATATATATATATATATATATATATATATATATATATACGTCCCTATATTTCTTATATATATATAGATATATATATATACGTCCCTATTTATATATATATATATATATACGTCCATATTTTCTTTTATATATATATATATATATATATATATATATATATATATATATATATATATATATATATATATATATATATATATATATATTCCTACTTGTGAGACGTAAGCTTTGGTTATAGTTTGATGACCACGTCCCTATTTCGATATGAGGTAGGGTCTATGCCTCTTGTTTCTTGCTCAGCTGGTAGATTGCTCGCCTAGCATGTAAGAGGCTCGGGTTCCAAATCTCTAGTTTAGATGTGTCTAACTGATGAGAGCGAAACTCGAGTTTTGGACTTCTGATTTGTTGGCTATCTTGGCTCTTGTGGGCATCGACGTTGTCTGGCTGTGGAAATAATTATATATTCTCTCACATTATGAAAATATATATTAAAATGTATAAAAACAATATGAAAGGAAAAGTTTATAACTGTTTTATTCGTTTTCTATTGGTGACGTGCAGGAATGCAAAACATTATTACATAAAAAAGCGCTTATATATATATATATATATATATATATATATATATATATATATATATATATATATATATATATATAGGTTTTATTTTTTTCATTACCGTTTTATCTAATAATAATAAAACACATTTTTACTAATTACCAGTTTTACCATATATATATATGTGTGTGTGTGTGTTTGTGTGTGTGTGTGTATTGTATGTATATATATATGTGTGTGTGTGTGTATATTGTATGTATATATATATATATATATATATATATATATATATATATATATATATATATATATATTAATGTTATATTCGCCGCTTAAAAAATTCTCTCGCTGCCACGTGTCCATTTTTAACCTGATGGTGTTTCTACTTCTTCCCACACACGCCGGCCGCAGCCAGCTATTTCTCGCCTTGGCTTTACACGGTCATTCTTTCTGACACCGATTTTCTTTCTCTGGCCTCACACCGGCAGTACGCCGGCCATTACGTCTTTACACGTCTGTTCTCTTCAACGCCGACTTTGTTTCTCTTCGCGAGCATGTGTTGCATTTTTCTCCTTATTTTCCTTCGTCGTTCTTGCGCACACTTTCTAATTTGAAGATGCGCGATTTTCTGCTACTGCTGCTTGTGTTAATCTCTTCGCAGAATAGGTCGCAAGCAACATAGGACAGGTGATACCTCGATTCTGTTTTTGTTTTTCTTTTGTTTTTTGCTGTTGTTATTTTGTTTACGACATTTATTTCCTCATTCTCCCATCACGCGTGACTTCTCGTTACGTTACACACGTCTCTAACGTGATTGTGCTCATTCTCTCATACCTCTCTCTCTCTCTCTCTCTCTCTCTCTCTCTCTCTCTCTCTCCTTTTTATCGTCTTTTCATTTTCCTTACCATGACGGCATAATCCCGTCGTTTTACCACTGGACTCAAGAAGTGCCGATTCAGGAGAGGTGTGGTTAGGGATTGCGCAACCCTTGCCTCACAATTACACGCGCGGCTGCCATTACAAGTGGTATCCATTGTCTCTTGACTGAACGGAGACATTGACCGCAGTTGTTGTTGTTGTTGTTGTTTTTTTTTTGTTTTTTTTTAACTTTCGTTCAGCCCCATGACGCCATTTTGCATACGGCTCGGTATTGCATATAGCCGCCAAACGATCGTCCGCGCAGTTTATTTTGTTTTTTTTTTTTTGTTTTTTTTTAACTCACGTTCAGCCCCAACAATTTAACAAAATGGGATCATATTTTTTTATTACATTTTTACCCCAAACATGGCACGGTGCCACTTTGATGTAGGGGGTTATTATCAGCGACATAAGTTGCAGAGATATTATGTAGGGAGTTGAGCAGCAAGATGTCTGTTCACATTACACTTGAACTTCTGCATGTCAGTACAATTGGGAGAGCAGAAACATGGAAAGGAATTCCAAATCTAGAATTTCTGGAGAAACCCCTATTAGAGTATAGAGCTTTCTGACATCTGGGGATCTTTACTGTGTAGGGGTGGGATTTTGCTGCTCGTCGGGTTAGTCGGGGAGAATTGAAGTCGAGGGGGTACAAGGGCTTGTGGTTCGTCAGAGCATCCACCATTAAAATACTTGTAAAACAAGCAGAAGGATGCAACATTTCGTCGATGGGATAGAGGTTGAAGCTTAGATGATAGTTCAGGACCTATCAGGTTGCGACTCTCTCTCTCTCTCTCTCTCTCTCTCTCTCTCTCTCTCTCTCTCTCTCTCTCTCTCTCTTGAACCCTGTCTAGAAGTGAGAGACTAGTAACAGGTGCACTAGCTCAAATGTAACAACAATATTCCATACATGAGCGAATGGTGGCCTTGAAGACGTACACGATACTTTCAGGCGTAAGTAACTTTCTAGCACGGTAAAGAGAGCCCACCATCCTCGCTGCAGCCTTGTCAATGCCCTCAACGTATCTTCCCCAACTCATGTTCCCTGTGAATGTTAATCCTAGGACTTTGAACGAAGTACTTATCTTTAGCCATAGCTAGTGGCAGTTGAGAAGATTTCTTGTAAATTATTAAACGAAAGGAGCTTAGTCTTGGCAGCATTGAATGTTATCATCTGTTTTTGCCCCCCCCCTCATTCCACTACGGACAAGAGGTGTTCTTCTAAGGTTTCCGCCATTGCTTTGGACATGTATTCATTCATTTTTCCCCTCGAGCGTGGTGTCGTCAGCAAATATGCCCATCTAAAAGAGAATTTTATCAGGGAGGTCATTTATGAATATCTGAAATAATAAAGGTCCAAGGATCGACCCCTGATTTACACCCGCACTTATAGTGTACAACTATCGAGGACAGCCTGGATTCTTCTTTTGTTTGGGACCATGCCTATAGAAAGATTAACAAGATGTTGGTTTACGTTACATTTATATTTCTACATAACAGTACAGACAGGGAAGCGGGTAGCAGGAAGGGAATTCCAAATCTAGCTGTTCGAGGGAAGAAACTATTAGAGTAGGAAGCTTTCTGGCATTTAGGGACCTCAGCAGAGACTTTGTTGCTGAGCGGGTTTGTCGGGGATATGTATGTCGAGAGGAAATAAGTGCAACGAGTTCATCAAAGTCCATTCCACTAAAATATCTGTATGTAGACACAGAGATGCAACGATGTGGCGATGGGACAGGGGTTGTAGCTTAGTTGACAAATTGGGACCGATTAAATTGTATTACACGTAATCCCCACCGTAAGTAGTTGATGTCCATCTAGAATGAATTCTAATTAGAAAGATATCGGCGAAATAAATGCCAATAAAATTTTCATGGCTAGTGCTCACCAACAAACTCCAAAATCAACAGTCAATGCCTTTTCTGAAATAGACTTTTCCAGTTCTATGAGGTCAACCCTCCTTCTCTATGCTAATCGCCTGAGAAGCCCCTATCGGGGAACTCCGACAGGGATTTTTTTATCGGCTCAAATTGCTCCTCCTTGAGGAGTGCGCTGACTTTTCAACCTACTTTTCAACCCTTGTGTCACATTCCTCACTGTGCAAGAGAAATAAATACCACCACCTTTTTGCGTGTGTGCAAAGCAGTAATTTCTTCTCCGTTTCACGGTACCCCCATTCCCGCATCCATTTTTCTTCGTCCTAAGTTGGTACTTCCCGGCATCATACATCTGTATCAACCACTCCCCCATACACACACCCGCCATTGAAATGTGTGTATTATTTACTTCTTAATGCTGAGTGTTTCGCATTAGGTCATATTTTATAGCAAGATCTCATATCTATACTGTAAACACCGTCATATCCCACCTCACGCGCCGCTTTTTTCCTCCCCCACCCGACCCTCACTCCGAATCCACCGCCAAACCCCCATCGTCTTATTCTCAATCCGGCGGCCCCCGTCTACCCCGAGCAAAGCAGATCCCATTCATCATGGCCTTTTTTCTCCCATAGTTACTAACAAGACAAAATTTGGGTGCGGTGTGGGTCGGGTTGTGTGTTGGGGGAAGTCGGCAGCGGAAAATGTAAGTTGTTTGGTTGAATAGTGGGTGGTGGTGGATTTCTAGAGTGGGAGGGTACGATGGTGAGTTGAGACGGGTTGTAACTATGGGTGGGGAGAACGGCTCATATACTTTGTGATATCTATGTAAAGGTTCCATATGTTGTGGAACTCGTTACAGGGAAAGATATAGGAAAATGGATATATTTATGTGTGTGCGAAGCGAATACATACACACACACACACACACACACACACACATATATATATATATATATATATATATATATATATATTGAGCACTTTTGAAGTAAATACTTAAAGTTTACACATAAATCTATACTTTCGTATATTAATTTTATGTGAGTAAATTAAGTAGTTATATATATATATATATATATATATACATATATATATATATATATATATATATATATATATATATAATTAAAATATTTTAACAATACATATGCCGCTCCCCATTTGGTATCATTGGGGTACTGGGGTATCAAATTGGTCAAAGAAAAAATTATTCCCAACTCGTAATTAGGTAAAAATGCTCTTTCGTATAAATAATTAAATTCATTCAAAAAGTATCGCAAAACAAAAACAAATAATATCTACACACACACACACAGATATGTGTGTGTGTGTGTGTGGTCATCCACCTACAGTATTGTTTTGTTGTATCAGTGCGGCTAGACAATCAGTTTTCCCTAGTCAAGGACTGAACCTGCAACTATCGCATTCATAGTCGGTAGTTCTATCCACTGGCCCATGGAATCAGTGTTCGCAAGTGATCTCAACGAAAAACCATTTAAATAAACACTCGTTCACCGCTTTTACAGTGCTCGAAAAAAACAAACAGCGAGCCTCGCTTTTTATAGCCATTTAAGTAGCGAGTGAGTTACATTCACGACAGTGCTCTACCCAAATATATAGTCATCTTGAGAGAAATCAATAAAGAAAGAAAATGACGATATCAAACTATATATATATGTATATATACTTATATATATATATGTATATATATATATATATATATATATATATATATATATATATATATATATATATAAGAGAGAGAAAGAAAATTAAACTGTAAGTTGAACTTTACAAAATTTATTGTTTGAGTGAGCACTCCAAAAAACAATTTACAAAGTCCTTTTTCCGTGGAGTTTCGAAGAATACTATTCTTGTTGTTTTTCTCATCAAAGGACAGAAAGAAATCAGCAAATTATATTTGTAGCAATGCTAGATTCTGCTGTTTAAGGCATTAAGTGAAACCGCTATTTATGATTATTTTCTTGTTATAAATTGACAAGAAAAATAAGTGAAAAAATGTTGGATATGTAATATATATATATATATATATATATATATATATATATATATATATATATGTATATAAACAAATTGCGCATAATATTTTAGCTTGCATTGAAGATTCTCTCAAGATAATCCGAAAGGCGAAAATAATTCTTTAGAGAGAATGAAATCCAAAATTAAATCCAATGTGATATTAATAGTCATAATCCGGTTGAAAAGTTTTCAAAGCAGCTGAAATAATGAAAATTGTTTTTCTAGCATTGCTACAAATATAATTTGCTGATTTTTTTCTGTCCTCTAATGAGAAGAATAACAAAAATAGCTTTCTTTGAAGCTCCACGGAATAAGGACTTTGTAAATTGTTTTTTGGAGTATTCAATCGAACAATAAATTTTGATTGTAAAGTTCAACTTACAGTTTTAACTTTTTTTCTCTCTCTCTTATATATATATATATATATATATATATATATATATATATATATATATATATATATATATCCAATTGTGTTATGTATCGATATATCTTACTTGAAGAGTATTACTGTGTGTGACAAAGGGGCTTCCCCGAAATATATCATGAAATATTGTCACACGCAGTAGACCTCTTCAATAAGACATATCGATACAGAACACAAATGAATTACTCTGCTAACATATAGGTAAAAATATACCTTCGAAAATAATTGAATTCATTTTAGACGTAACGCAAAAACAAAAACGAAAACAAATAACACACGCACGCGCACGCACACACACACATGTATATGCATATAGATATATGCATATACATATATATATACATATATATGCGCATACATATATACGCACATATATATACACAAACACACACACGCGCACACACATAGACACACACACACACACACATATATATATATATATAAAGAGAGTTCTCGTTTGCGTGTGTGTTGTGTGTGAGAGTGAGAAAGAGAGATTTTCCTATGGACTCGGAAAAATTTTTTTATATTTCACACGCAGGTAATTGATGTGCTTGACAGTGTGCTTAAGTAGGTTTTGTATCGGAATGTCTCCGATAAGTATCGAAAATCAATAATCGAAAAAATACGATCAGATGGGAGTCCGATTTTGATCAAAGTCAACACATTTATACAGCCTAATATCACAAGTGACTTTAATAAGTTTGATCACCGCACAAGCAGAAAGATCCAGCATATAAAATCAACTGTAGTTTCTTTTATGATAAACGTTTATTTTGAAAACATAATTTAATTATGATACTTTATTTGTGTAGTTTTAAGTTTAATTCTTTGACATGACAGGAGCGAGTTCAAAATGAATGTTTTCGCTAAGAGCACAATAAAGCCATGATACTAAACATTAGCATTTTAAACCTGGAGTGAAGTAATTATTTACAGATAATCTTAGGAGTTTAGTACCCCAAAATGGGGAGCGGTATATGTATTGTTTTAAAAATATAATTATTTAATGACACGTGTTCCGTCTTCTACGACAAATTGGAGTGGCTGAATCTAGCGAGATTCGAAATCGGGTACCCATGATAAGACGCCTAAACCATTTCCACTGGGCTATCTCGCACGATTATTGAATCGCGTTTTACGTAGATGTTGTTTATTTGTTTTTGTTACCGATACTTTTTGGATGAATTCAATTATTTATACGAAAATGCAATTGGACCAATTTTGTGCCCCCAAATATATTGTTTTTAAAATATAATTATCCACTGACACGTATATATATATATATATATATATATATATATATATATATATATATATATGCGTGTGTGTGTATGTGCGTATATATATATTTATATATGTGTGTGTGTGTGCGTATATATATATATATATTTATGTGTGTGTGTGTGTGTGTGTGTGTGTGTGTGTGTGTGTGTGTTGTGTGTGTGTGTGTGTGTGTGTGTGTGTGTGTGTGTGTGTGTGTGTGTGTGTGTGTGTGTGTGTGTGTGTTGGGATAATTAATCGAAATCGGGAATCTGAAACATCGGAACCTTTGGTGTATCAAAGTCGGTATCGGAATCGAAAAATTTTTAACGTTGATTCTCAGAATCTAAATTATTTTTTCTGTTGTAAACATCCCTTTTTAAAACTTTGTTGGCAAAAATAATTCGTAAATTTTCTTGAAAAAAACTTTTTTTGTACTTTCACCTAACAATTTTTTGAACTTTCATCTAACAATTGTTTTGTACTTTCATCTAACAATTTTTGTAGTTTCACCTAACAATTTTTTGTACTTTCACCTAACAATTTTTTGTACTTTCACCTAACAATTTTTTTTTACTTTCATCTAAGAATTTTTTGTACTTTCATCTAACAATTTTTTCTACTTTCACCTAACAATTTTTTGTAGTTTCACCTAACAAATGTTTTGTACTTTCACCTAACAATTTACGATTTTCATAAAAAGCATTCACCTTTACTCATAAAAAAGAAACAAATTCTGTTTTAAAAATATGTTCACTGGCAATTTTCTTAAGAAAAAAAAACAAAAATGTAAGTTTTCTTGAAAACAAACTGTACTTTCACCTAACAATTTACGTTTAAAAAACATTCAACTTTTCTTGAAAAAGAAAACTTTTGTTCATAAAAAAATTGCAAAATGATAATAATAAAAGTAAATAAACAATACAAAATGCAACTTTACTTGAAAAAAAGAAAAAGAATATATATATATATATATATATATATATATATATATATATATATATATATATATATATATAAAAGCAGGCTCCTCAGATAAACGGAGAGCACATATAGTACCTAGAATTCCCAAATGGTCACCCATCTGGTACTAACCAGGCTCAACGTTGCTTAATTTCTGTGATCTGACGAGAACCGGTGTGTCAACGCGATTATACCGTGTGAGGACACTTTTCAACCTATATACGAAACTAATTTTTATCTACAGACGTGAAATTTGGTATATAGGGTATTCAGACATGTGGAAAAATTTTTAATCCGTTTTCATCCGGAAAAAAGTTGCTCTAAAAGAGTCAAAATGGAAAAATTGGTAGGGGGGGCGGGGGTCGTCGGATTTTTATATGGGTGTGTTCGTTCTCGCCTGAGCTCCATAGAATGGAAATATGTCACAAAGTTTAACAAGGTTTTTTAATATAGATCCACAGAATATTGTGATAAGTGTTTCAGTGTGAACAGGTATGGTATAATAAATTATGGGGTTTATCTATTTTAGTTTTACTTTCATCATATTTTGCTTTGGCTTTGATACCCTCAAATTCGAAGCCATCTCTTTACAACCCTTCCTTATCAGAGTCCATTTTCTGTAGGCTGTTTTTGAACCCAGTCAACGACGGGTACTTTTGCTAGCATATATATATATATATATATATATATATATATATATATATATATATATATATATATATATATATATATTATGTGTAACAAAATATTATTTATGGTTTCGACTGAATAACACAATATGTTTAATGACGATGTGTTTTCACGTAGGTACGTGCAAAATGAATAGCCGCTACTCCAAATGTCTCTTTTTCTTACTTAAAAAAAATTCATCAAAAATCAGGAAATTAACCAATTTTAATAAAATTATCAAATAATGATCATGAAATAGAATAAATCTATTATTGGCTCCTCCGACAAAAGAAGGGTCGACCTGTAAAATCACCGTCGTCTCTTTTCTCAATAACTACGTCTTGGAATTTTTTTTTAATTTTGCATAAACATTAAACATGATATGAGTAAAAAAAAAGAGTAATAGAACAGATTTTCCGTGAAAACTCCGGTTGCACCCCTTGGGATGCCTTTTAATGTAAAATGGCTAAAATTGACACTTTTGTGCTTATTAAAATAAAATTAATGCCTTGGATGTTTATAAAACTTTTTGAAAAGTTGTAACTAACTTATTTCAATATAATTTTGTTTGTCTATACTTCACAATAACTCTGGAGTCTGCCCCAGGGGCTCTTTTACGGCTAATAAAAACACGCCATTTTTTTTTTTTTTTTTACTATTTTATCACATTTGTCACAAAATTTTCTGTGTATATCTATTTAGCAGTTTTGCATGGTGCTGAACTTAAATTTAAATATATTAAGGCCTTGGGGACTTTGAGGGCTAAATGCGGGGCCGGCGGTGAACTTATTCATTTCTTTCTTTTTTTTTTTTTTTTGCATGGTGCAGAACTCAAATTTACATATGTTAAGGCCTGAATGTTTGTTCATTTTTACCAGGATTTAACGTCCTCTGGGGTCTTTTGAGATTAAATAGGGGGGGGGCTGATACTATGCACTCATGCTTTACTTGTTATTATTTAAATCTTAGCGGAAATATATTTTCTTTAAACAAAAAACTCTTTTACTGAAGTTATGGTTTTCAGTAGTAAAAAAAAAATGAATGAATTTATTTTTACTTTTATTGGGATTAAAACTTTACTGCAGATATCCATTGTTTCCCAAATCTGAACGAAGACCATGATTCATATATATATATATATATATATATATATATATATATATATATATATATATATATATATATATATATATATATATATACATATATAACTACTTCAATATATATATATATAACTACTTCAATATATATATATATATATAACTACTTCAATATATATATATATATATAACTACTTCAATATATATATATATATATAACTACTTCAATATATATATATAACTACTTCAATATATATATAACTACTTCAATATATATATATATGTATATATATAACTACTTCAATTTATATATGTATATATATAACTACTTCAATATATATATATATATATATATATATACACACATTACAATTAACTTATTAAATATTATCTATTGAATTAATTCTGAACAAATTTCCTCAATATTGGACGCAATTTTGATGGATAAAATGTTAATTAAGTATCTGATTAGTCAGTAAATAAATAAAACAAACAAAAGTTAATCTATATAATAAAGTAAAGTCGATTCCCCCTTGCATTGGACCATAATAGGATAATAAAGAAAAACTTTATATTTTAATCTGTCCCACCGTCCACTGGGACTAAGCCATCATGTGTGTTTTCAGAAATTATACATTCATTTTTCTTTTTATAATATTTATTAGATTTTATATATAACGTAATACTGACCCCTTTTGACGTGGCATACACAGATACGGTGACTTCTTTGTATAAATCGTTGCATGTTGGGAAGTCTGACGAAAATGTTGCGACAGTGTTGGAAGAGGATTTTTGTCTTAAGAACAAAATAAAAGCATGATATATACAATAAGATCATATATACAAGTAATAAGATCATATATACAAGTAATAAGATCATATATACAAGTAATAAGATCATATATACAAGTAATAAGATCATATATACAAGTAATAAGATCATATATACAAGTAATAAGATCATATATACAAGTAATAAGATCATATATACAAGTAATAAGATTATATATACAAGTAATAAGATCATATATACAAGTAATAAGATCATATATACAAGTAATAAGATCATATATACAAGTAATAAGATCATATATACAAGTAATAAGATAATATATATAAGTAATAAGATCATATATACAAGTAATAAGATCATATATACAAGTAATAAGATCATATATACAAGTAATAAGATAATATATACAAGTAATAAGATCATATATACAAGTAATAAGATCATATATACAAGTAATAAGATCATATATACAAGTAATAAGATCATATATACAAGTAATAAGATTATATATACAAGTAATAAGATCATATATACAAGTAATAAGATTATATATACAAGTAATAAGATAATATATATAAGTAATAAGATCATATATACAAGTAATAAGATCATATATACAAGTAATAAGATAATATATACAAGTAATAAGATCATATATACAAGTAATAAGATCATATATACAAGTAATAAGATCATATATACAAGTAATAAGATCATATATACAAGTAATAAGATAATATATACAAGTAATAAGATCATATATACAAGTAATAAGATCATATATACAAGTAATAAGATTATATATACAAGTAATAAGATCATATATACAAGTAATAAGATCATATATACAAGTAATAAGATAATATATACAAGTAATAAGATCATATATACAAGTAATAAGATCATATATACAAGTAATAAGATTATATATACAAGTAATAAGATCATATATACAAGTAATAAGATTATATATACAAGTAATAAGATCATATATACAAGTAATAAGATTATATATACAAGTAATAAGATCATATATACAAGTAATAAGATCATATATACAAGTAATAAGATCATATATACAAGTAGTAAGAAAAAACAATGAAATCTTAACAGTTCAAAAAAAAATTTTTTTCAGGAACATTACGAAAAAATCCTTAAATGGGGGGGGGCAAATGCTGAACTTAGTCATTGTTTTTATGCCTCGTTCACTGTACGCCACCGGGGGGTCATTCATGATTCACTTGTTTCATTTGTACTCACTAGGAGTTCTCAAACAGATCATCATCAGAGATTACTCACTTACAAAAACCGGTGATGTTCAGTGGAGTCTAGGTGACAACAAATCGCCTTAGATTTTTAGTACTCTCCATCTCTTGATAACCTTTGCAAATGAGTTTGCATTATTGCAACAGCCATTTACCATTGACGTTGAAAATATGTAAAATATAGTTTTTAAACATATAATCTGTATTTTAGCTTCCACATTTGTGATTGAGCACTTTGTTGATTTTTTTTCAACACATCCTGATGCCATGCACACACGCACGCGCGCAAATGGGGGGGGCAAATGCTGAACTTAGTCATTGATTTTATGCCTCGTTCACTGTGCGCTCTTGTTATTATTTTAATCTTAGTGGAAATATAATATTTTGTTTAAACAAAAAAAACTTTTACTAAAGTTATGGTTTTCAGTAGTAAAAAAAATGGATTTATTTTTGCTTTTATTAGGGTAATAAAGTATTAATAATTAATTTTATTGGGATTATCAAGCCGTAACAGTTAAACAAAAGCATTATTTCAAGAGCATGAAAAAAATTCCCTGGAGTTTGTATTAATGAAATCGATGTAAATCGAAGAAAAATCAATTTCTCGAACTAACGATATTATTTTTAAATTAAGCATTGTTTATTTACTATTTTTACACACAAAAAAAATATAATTGCAAAAAATATTTCTTTTTTTAAGATTACATTTCAAACGCCATTTTTAAGATTCTAATATTTTCATTGCTTGAATGAACGTGTAATGTGCAGCGTAATATAATTTTTATATAATCTTGAAAAATAAAATAAAATTGAAAAAATTGAAAAGCAGGAACTCACAAAAACAAATTATAAATTGGTGAAAATTATACAAACGTTCATGTATGGATGAACGGCTCTGAAAAAACAAAGAAAACTCGTCGGTTTTGTGCTACCTCCTCCCTCTCTCCAACCAACCGACGTCTTTTCATATATGCCTGTAGATAATGTTTTTATGTGCTTCCATATTTTTTAAAATCTTTTCGGTATTAAAACAAACATCGTTGTGATAACTGACATATTTGGGGAGTAATTATCACCTTTTTAGCAAAAGTTAAGTACATTTATTTTATTGATTCATTATTTAAAGACATTAAATTAATTTACTTGTGAATAATTCCGGAAAATTTATATTTATCTTGCCAAAAATATTTAAACACGATCTTTTTTCATAATGCATTTTTAACGTGAAATGTAAGATTTTTCAGATTTACGATAAGATTTTTCCTTCTATTTTTTTATGTCATACACTTTTTTTTTCTTTGAGAGATTAACTTTAGGCCATAACCTTTCAAACACAATCAAAAAGTAATCGAAAATTAAAAAAAAATATTATGATTAGCCTCCATTCAAAACCTTGTCACCTACCGAGGCAGTGATTAAAATATACGCCCCTTGTTTTCAGCCTCGTTGGCCAAAGGGACAAATTAGTCCACACTCATTTCTTTTTTCAGTTTGATTCTTTGAAGTAATCGCACCTGTTACGCATTACGTGCGTTTCGCAATCAATAACGAAAAACGACTTATTTAGCTGTCCTCTAGCATTTTAACCTGACGATTTCCTACTGGGATAAAACGGAGAAGATTCTGTGTAGCACTATTGGCACATATTTTCATATCTAACTATCTCGCTCTATTAAGGTATTTTGCATAATTATATATATATATATATATATATATATATATATATATATATATATATATATATATATATATATATATACGAGCAAACAGTTAATAAAACATGTTAAAAACCACTTTGAAAAGGAGTTAAAAACATATTTAATCTGGAAAGGAAACACTTGATAAGTGGATAGTCTTTAATCCGCATGAAAAATCCGATCCTGCATTTTCTAATTCCTACCCTCTGATGAGAAGGAAAGTATTTATTCGAAACTCCGCGGATTAAGGACTGTCCACTTATCAAGTGTTTCTTTTCCAAATTAAATATGTTTTTAACTCTTTTTCAAAGTG
>NC_136523.1:27956362-28048862 GCF_053919585.1 Euprymna scolopes
TATATATATATATATATATATATATATATATATATATATATATATATATATATATACTAAAGCTGGGACTATTCTGATATTTTTCCCGATTCCGTACTAAATTTCCGCCCGATTCTGATACAATTACCAATTTCGATTCCTATTCTTTATAAATCTCTTAATATTTCACTATAAAGTTAGTATTTTTCTCGATTACCGTAAAACACATGGTTAATGTGCAAATATTTTCTCGAACTTAGAAACACACTTGGTGGTGGTAATACATAGAAAATGGAAATAATCGTTTTTGGCATCGGAAAATAGGCCTACATTTTATTTATTGTGATACCGATTGCGATGCCACTAAAACTTTCAATTTTGCGTACCCGATTCTGATTAATTGTCCCAAAACCAATACACACGCGCGCGCACACACGCATACACATACACACACACACACATATATACACATACTCATATATATTTAAAAAAAAAAAAAACGAGATATCTGTTTTTCTAAACAGTTAACTTCTTGTAAGTAAAAAATACTCTAGCTGAGATCGAACCAAACCCTATAAACAACGAATGCAGTACGATAACCATTTAGCCGACTTTACACGATCTTTAGGAAGTGTTTACAATCCTGCTTATTCTTAACATAAGAATGTCATGTGAATAATTCACGCATGCGCATTTGTGAAACCGTTAACAAACATAAAAATCCGATGTACCAATTTTTCAATGTTGACTCCTTTTCCGGACTTAAAAGTTTTCCACGTGTCTGAATAACTCATATACTAGATTTCAAGTGTGTAGATCAAAGATTCGTTAAGTGTATAGGTTGAGAAGTGTGATTACACACAGAGACATTCTCATTTTTATCGATATATATACAGATTAGAATAGAATATAATATACTAGCTGGCAGCTTAGCGTTGAACGGTCGTATAATACGCTTAAACATGATATTTTAATTCATACAGATTGCATATGTATTATTATAGAATCAATCCTCTGTTGATTATGATATATTACGAGGAATAATTTGCCCTGTGGACTAATTCGCAAAAAATTTTAAAAATAAAAAATGATAATATCGTTCTTCAATTTCCGTCTGTCTTTGTTTACAATATTACGTCAGTTGATATTCGGGCTTGACAATGAATGCCTTGGAACAGTCACTTCTGATTAATGTTTAATTTTGAAATATGCAAACAAAGAAATAATTTGCGGTTATTTTAAATGGTACCTCTTCTTTTATCATAAACTGGACTCATTAATAAAAAAATAAATAAAATAGTAAGGTATACCTGGGTTTGAACACGGGATCATATGATCTGTAGTCGAATACTCCACCACTCAGCTATATGTCAATCAATCAGTCTCTTTTTTAACAGAGATGATTTGCTAAAATTTTATTATTTCCCAATCCGGTGTAACGTAAAATATTCCCCTGTAAAAATTCTTTTATTTCATCTATAAGCAAAAAAATATTTTTAGGATCGGACTTTTTCGATTTTCGATACTTTTTCGATGAATTTCTTTACCAAACATATCTAAGAACACTGCCAATCATATAAATTAGCTTTGTGTAAAATTTGTAAAAGATAGACTCAGCCGTTTCGAAACCTATAAGGAAAGTACTCTCTCACACACACAAAGTGACTTTTATATAATCTATAATATAAATCTCACTAGCCTGTTTAAATGTATGTATGTATGTATGTATGCATGTATGTATGTATGTATGTATGTATGTATGCATGTATGTATGTATGCCATTCATATGTATGTATGTCTATGGCACTCGTCTGACAAGACATTGTAATGATCATCATCATTATGTCTGCCTAAAACTTTCGACAGAAGTGACGGATTTACACGGGATTGGGATCATTTCGAAGCTCGACTCTTCGGATGACAAATATCGAAAAATTGGCTAAAAACGTTGATTCCTTCACCGCCCTCAGCTGGACACTTTTCTACATCTTTTCCTGCCTAGCTACTACCACTTCTTTCTTTTATTCCATTTTTTTTCTCAACGCATACCTTCAATCACAAGGGTAACGCCGGACACACAGACTAATAGTGTAATAAAATTTAATATAATATAATATAATATGTGTGTGTGTGTGTGTGTGTGTGTGTGTGTGTGTGTGTGTGTGTGTGTGTGTGTGTGTGTGTGTGTGAAGATAGAGCAAGAAAAGGGGGAAACATGGAGTTCAAAAGTTATAGCAACGGAAGAAAAATAGTCATAATTTATATGATGAGCATGGTGGGAGTTGAACGTCGGAACGTGGAGAGAGGATGTGTACGGAACATTTGATGTCTTTTCCGTACATGGAATAAAAAAAAAAGATGCGGGAGAGGGGGAGAGAGGGGGTTGAAGGAAGGTCATTGGTTGGAAGGTGGAAAAACTAAGTAGCAAGGGGTGAAGGGGTATATACCAGTTACTCCTACGCCTTTCATATTAAGCAAGGCAGCTGGAAAAGCGGTTTTCAAAGCGAGAATCACAACATATGGGAACTTTTACATGGGTTCGTATCACAAAGAGTCTACTTCCCTCGTAACCCCTCCTGATCCTACCCCACCCGATATCACACCTTAATACACCGTAAAAACAAGTTCACCCACATACCTAGACATAATCATCACCCCATTAAAACATCAACGTCATATCTTGTTTCATCCGTTCCCTCATGCTCTCTCTCTCTTTGCGGGGTGGGATATATATATATATATATATATATATATATATATATATATATATATATATATATATATATAAGACACTTTGGTGTGTGAGTTTCTTCCTTATAGGTTCCGAAACGACTGAGCCTATCTGTTGCACAAAGTAATTTATATGTTTGACAGTGTTCTTAGATATGCTTTGTACGGACATTCATCTGATAAATATCTAACATCGAAAAAATCCGATTCTAAAAATAGTTTTTCTCTTAAAAATAAAATAGAAGAATTTTTACAGGTGATTATTTTCCGTTACACTGGTATGGGAGATAGTAAAATCTTAGTAAATCATCTCTTCTTTAAAAAAAAGCAGGTTGATTGACATGTGGAAATATAGCAGAGGGGTAGACAACAGCTCAAACGATCCCGGGTTCAAGCCCGGTTGGATACTGACATTTTATTGTGCTTTTTCTCATTAATGAGTTCAGGTTACGATAAAAGAGGAGGTACTATTTAAAATCACCTCAAATTATTTCTTTGTCTGCATATTTAGAAATAAGCATTAATTATAAGTTACATTCATCGTCAAGCCAAAATATCAGTTGACGTTATTTTGTACACAAAGACACACGGAATTTATATGAACGACATTATCAGTATTATTTTTTATTTAGTTTTTTGCAAATTAGTCCACCGTGCAAATTATTCCTCGTCATAATATAAGATAATCAATAGAGGATTGATTCTATAATAATACATACGCAATCTGCATAAATTAAAATATCATTTTAAGCGTATTGTACGACCGGGCAATGCCTGCCGTACAGTTAGGATAGTAAATAATTATATATATATATATATATATATATATATATATATGTGTGTGTGTGTGTGTGTGTGTGTGTGTGTGTGTGTGTGTGTGTGTGTGTGTGTGTGTAGAATATATATAATTATACAATCCTTATTTAAGAAGCTCAATGTAATTACAGAGCAATATTGTGAATAAATGAAAAAAACTATATTCAAAAATTCATGATGTTGACCATCTTATAATTTATTTCTTTAATTCAGTTGACATTTACAGTTCTTGGTGGATTCATTGTTGCTATTTCTTCTGATGAGTTAATGGCATAATAGATTCACTGATTGATATGATAATTAAGTGATTGATTTTGCGCTACGAAACAGATATTCCAAGAATTGTAAATGTCAACTGAATTAAAGGAATAAATAATAAGATGGTCAACATCATAAATTTTGTAATATAGTTTTTTTTTACATTTATTCATCACATATATATATATATATATATATATATATATATATATATATATATATATATATATATATATATATATAAACACACATATATATATAAAAGACATATTTCCTCTGCAATAGTATTGAGCACTCTCTTCAGGTTTTTACTAATTACGAGTTTTACCAAATATATATATATATATATATATATATATATATTTCTTTAAATAATGTTCTATTGTTAAGTGTTTTTTTTTTATCAAAGAAGTCTGAAGAAAGGTTGATTATGTGCAGATTTTCAAACACCATAATGCTTGAAATTGTCCAACCGGTCTTGAAACAGTTATGGTTTCAGTAGTGAAAAAAATGACTTTATTTTTGCTTTTATAGGGATAATAAAGCATTAACAGTTAAAATTAGAATCGGAAAGCATGCTAAAGCATTTACAGTTAAAATTAGAATCAGAAAGCATGCTAAAGCATTAACAGGTAAAATTAGAATCAGAAAGCATGCTAAAGCATTAACAGTTAAAATTAGAATCAGAAAGCATGCTAAAGCATTAACAGTTAAAATTAGAATAAGAAAGAATGCTAAAGCATTAACAGTTAAAATTAGAATCAGAAAGCATGCTAAAGCATTTACAGTTAAAATTAGAATCAGAAAGCATGCTAAAGCATTAACAGTTAAAATTAGAATCAGAAAGCATGCTAAAGCATTAACAGTTAAAATTAGAATCAGAAAGCATGCTAAAGCATTAACAGTTAAAATTAGAATCAGAAAGCATGCTAAAGCATTAACAGTTAAAATTAGAATCAGAAAGCATGCTAAAGCATTAACAGTTAAAATTAGAATCAGAAAGCATGCTAAAGCATTTACAGTTAAAATTAGAATCGGAAAGCATGCTAAAGCATTAACAGTTAAAATTAGAATCAGAAAGCATGCTAAAGCATTTACAGTTAAAATTAGAATCAGAAAGCATGCTAAAGCATTAACAGTTAAAATTAGAATCAGAAAGCATGCTAAAGCATTAACAGTTAAAATTAGAATCAGAAAGCATGCTAAAGCATTAACAGTTAAAATTAGAATCAGAAAGCATGCTAAAGCATTAACAGTTAAAATTAGAATCAGAAAGCATGCTAAAGCATTAACAGTTAAAATTAGAATCAGAAAGCATGCTAAAGCATTAACAGTTAAAATTAGAATCAGAAAGCATGCTAAAGCATTAACAGTTAAAATTAGAATCAGAAAGCATGCTAAAGCATTAACAGTTAAAATTAGAATCAGAAAGCATGCTAAAGCATTAACAGTTAAAATTAGAATCAGAAAGCATGCTAAATCATTAACAGTTAAAATTAGAATCAGAAAGCATGCTAAAGCATTAACAGTTAAAATTAGAATCAGAAAGCATGCTAAAGCATTAACAGTTAAAATTAGAATCAGAAAGCATGCTAAAGCATTAACAGTTAAAATTAGAATCAGAAAGCATGCTAAAGCATTAACAGTTAAAAAAAACCATACACGCTTCACTCGTTTATATTTTAAATTTATTTATTTACAGTCATATTTTCCCGGTAATTAACGAATGCAGAAATAAACTGTTTTATTTTAATGAATACATTTACTTAGTTTTATGGATTTATCGCGTATAAATATTTTTATTTTCGATATTTTTCTAACATACTCACGTAATAGGGCATGTTAAAGAATTATTCGACATTAAATAGTTGACGGATATTCTCATTTATCATATTTAAAAGCAATATTTTTAAATGTGAAAAAATAAGCACGTTTATTTGCATAAAAAAGGTGCACGTTCAGAATTGCACTTATTTTGTCCGAATATGGCCGCATATATTTATACTGACCAGGTTTTCCTAATTATAAGCTCCCCAAAATAATTAAAATTAAAAATTATTAAAAAAAAATGTTTCTGTACAAAAATTCAGTTTATTTTATCGTATTGTAAAGCGTTTGTTTTGTTATGCTTTTTTTTTATTTCTTTTTAATTTTAAAAAAAAAATTTTTCTAAATTTTTGTTTCTAAAATTTTTTTTTAATAAATTTTATTTGCATTTATTTTACGGACGAAAACAGCTCCATTAGCCGTAAAATGAAAAAAAAAAAAAAAAAAAAGAATACTTGATCAAATAACGTGATTGTTTTGTTTTTTTTCAATATTTCATTGAATAAAAAAATACTTAATCAAATTATATGCTTTTTGGAATATGACATCTTCGTTCTGTAACGAGTACGTACATCATAGAGACTTTTCTATATATATATATATATATATATATATATATATTTGTACTTTTGATGCCGTCATAAGTGCAATTCAGAACTTGCACCAAAAAGTAAGTTTGTCAAACTATTTCCTTTATAAAAACTCATCCATTAACATTTTTTCATGCTTTTTTCTTTTTTTTTTTTTTACATAGGAGTAACCACTTACCACTTATCAAGGCCAGGAAGCAACTCGAGGATAAGGGTTATTTAGTGTACAGTAATCAATGGGATAATATCGTGGTAATCGTTAGTAATGGAAATTTGGTAAATTGGATTACTTCAGTTGGCGGTTTCTCAAGAATTTGTTTATGTTAGACTTGAAGACAACCAAGTTGTAGTCAGCTGGGAAATAGGCAAACGGAATAGGCGGGAAAGCGTTCTACAGGCGTGCAGTTCTAAGAAAGAGGCTTTGTTCATGGAATCTACATTTAGGTTTTAAGCACAGATAAAGGGTGGGGAAAATTATTGACGGCGGTTTCAACTAGACGGATTATTATCGACCTCCCACTTTACTTTTTTTGGTTTACTAAGATTTTTTTTCCATTCTGATTTTAACAGACTTGTAGATGCCCTTTTTAGGGAGGCTGAAGTCTGTGTCTCTAGCTTTATAGCTTCAATTTCGGTTGGCTTAAACGAAAGACGTTCTTTAAAAAGTTTCTTTTCATTTTTCCATTGATTTTTTTTCTATGTTGTTTTTAAATTCCGAAAACAGTGTTTCATGGTAAACAACTGCTGAGCTCTGAAAACTTTAGATTCTTGTGAGTTTGAGAAAGCAATTTGATTTTGGCAATTGCAGGAGATTTAATGACTCACATAAAATAATTTTCCAACGAAAGACTAAAAATTGAATTATATAAAATTATATAATTTTGAAGTTTAACAAAGCTTCCAAGGCACGCACACATACACACACACACACACACACACACACACACATATATATATATATATATATATATATATATATATATATATAGTAATTTATAAAATATATATGGCGATTAAGCTACACTGAATATTCGGCGTTTCATCCACTCTAGGACTCCTCAGGCTTAAGCGCATAAGCCTGAGGAGTCCTAGAGTGGATGAAACGCCGAATATTCAGTGTAGCTTAATCGCCATATATATAAATTACTATATATATATATATATATATATATATATATGTATATATGTGTGTGTGTGTGTGTGTGTATGTATGTATGTATGTATGTATGTATGTATGTATGTATGTATGTATGTATGTATGTATACACAGTCTTGGAAGTTTTTAACCTTTAAAACTATATAAAAAAACTTATTTAATTTTTAGATTTTTTATTATTCACTTAATCACCTGCAATCAATGCATCAACTTGCTCTCTCGAATTCACTATATTCCTAATGTTAATTTAAGGGATCATCAGTTGTTTACAATTAAACACTATTTCGGCGTTTTAAAAACAAAACAGTATATTAAATCATGGCTCCCTAGCAGTATTGATTAAACACCACCTCCCTTAATCACAAGGACAAAAAGATTTTTATGGATATTGGATCTAGTTTCCTACTCTTGATTAATTTGGCTACCTATTCATGTTATGAAAAATGTCTTCCTTACCTGTGAGATTAGTCTGTTTCCAAACATATATATCCAAACTGTTTTCAAATATATATATATATATATATATATATATATATATATACTAGCTATTCTATGTATATTGAGCACTTTTTTGTTGCTTGTGCGATGGAACCAATAAAAAAAAAGAAATAAAATAATAAATAAATTAATCAAAACTTTCCGTTGCAATCAGGGAGTGCTCAGTGTAACCGACAAAAGAAAACAATGAACCGCAGCGTCCGGGCTCGAACGTGAAACGCGAAAGGGGGGAAGAAGGCAAAATCTTACCGACACAGCCACGAATGCTTAAGACGTCATGACGAAGCAAATTAAGATTTTTAAATGAGTGCGTGACTTGCAAAAAGTTTGAGAACAAAATGGAATTCTTTTCATTAACTTGTCTTTTGGGGTTTTTTTGCTTTGTTTTTTATATAAAGGCACTTTTTCACTGGCTTTTTTTTTTTACGTTAATAAAGGAAATTTTCGATTTGATTTTTTTTGGGGGGGGGCGGATCAACTGACTCCGGCAATTCTTGCAAACCAATTGATGCTAAACGTACTGATCTGCTTTCCTTTGGCACACAACAGCGAGGTCGAGAAGGTGGTCTTGAGTATTTGGGCAGATTAGAACAATCATACACTTTGCCTCGGCTCGTACCGTGGAGAGGTAACTCCTTTGCCCTGCTCCACCGACAGAAACAACACGGGAGACAGCAGTTACGAGTTATAAATCTTGAGCGTATTGGCGTAAGCTTGGACGTAATCCTGAGTAGTCAGCAATCGCCTGCCTTAAGCCGAGCAGCACCCGGCCAATTAGATGCTGGACCGCCACGGTCTGTTTGCTTCATTGGGTGATTAGAGTTAGGACGAAATCTGACAAGCAAATGATAAACTGTGCACCTGCCACAACCAGACTTTCAAAACGTCCAAAGCCGCCAGTGCTGAGACTGGCAGCTTGGAACGTTAGGACCATGTGTCCTGGACTCCCAAATGATTTCCAGCAAACTGATGACGTAAAAAAGACAGCCATCGCTAAGTGCGAACTAAAGAGGCTCAACATTGACATTGCATCCTCTGCAGGAGACAAGACTCGCAGACAGTGGCAGCATAAGAGAACAGGATTACATCTTTTTTTTATCGCAAGGAAATGAACCAGAGGAGCCACGCTTACACGGTGTTGGACTGGCAATGAACAGCCTGCTATCAGCAGTTGAACTTTCATCCAGAGGCACGCCAAGCATCTTCCCCATGCGTCTCTTCAGCAAATCAGACCCAGTGAACATCCTGAGTATCTACGCTCCACTCTCAGCTTTAGTGTTGAAGTAAAGCACGAGTTCTTCAAGGAACTAGAGAACACCATAAAGGCAATTTCCTCGGTGATTTCAATGCCCGTATCGGAGCCGACCATGACTCCTGACCTCGTTGCATCTGTCATTTTGGCATCAGTAAGATGAATGAAAATGGACAGAGATTCTTATGTATCACAAACACATGCTTCCAAACAAAGCCATATCACAGAGTGTCCTGGTGAAAGCATTTTACTCCAATAGTTTCTTCCCCAGAACCGCGGGTCTTTGGAACTCTCTTCCGGGATTCTGCTTTCCCAACTGCACTGATATGCAGAAGTTCAAGTGTAATGTTAACAAACATCTTTCTACTCATCTCCCTTCATAATGACCCTGCTAATTAAGTTCCTGATAATAGCCCCCTGCTTCAAAGTGGCACTGTGCCTTGTTTGGAGTGAAAATTGAATTTAAAAAAATACATCCCCTGTCCCGCCACTGGCACGAAGTGGGTCTCGTCATCACCAGAAGAGACTCGATGAATTGTGTCCGGACTGTCCAACCAATACGGCGTAAGAGAGATGGGAACACATTCGGGGGGGGGGCATCTACAACTCTGCTATGGACACATTTGGCAAGCAGAAGAATCCAGACTGGTTTGAGACAAGGAGCACTGAACTAGAGCCAATTATCTTAGTTAAACGCGTAGTGCTGCTTGAGTACAAGAGATCCCCTTCCGAGAAGACACTCGCTGCACTCAGGAAGGCCAAATGTGACGCTCAGAAGCCTGGCAGACCCTGCGCCAACGAATACTGGTTGAGCTTATGTAGCAACATCCAACTGTCTGCTGACTGGGACAAAATTGAAATAAAAATCGTTATACATTTTGTACATTCATCTTAGTTTATTTTTAATTTTTAATTTTTAATCATTTTGCGTGTGGTGCCACGTTGGTAACGTCATTTGCTTTGAATGCTACCGTTTTGCTTTCGGTTTCGATTCTAGCTGATTGCACCCAAATACTTTTTTTTTACTTTTGAAATCACGACTCTATAAACATATATACTAAAATTGGACAAATTGAAATATCATATATAATTGTATTCTAGGACCGGGCAAAGCCGGACCCCACCTCCCGCTAGTTACATATAAACATATGAATATTTATTTCAACAATGTATAATACGTAAGCATATGTGTGTGTGTGTGTGTGTGTGTGTGTGTGTGTGTGTGTGTGTGTGTGTGTGTGTGTGTGTGTGTGTGTGTACGTGTGTCTGTATGTTTGTGTATGCATAATAAAATAAGTTCAAATATAATGAACTAAGAACATATATCTTTCCAAAAGTGCTCAATAAATACGTAGAGCTTTTAGAGTAAAAATTATAGCATCGGGAAAAGTAACTCTGATTGAACCGATCTACGTTTCGACGACAGTAATCGTCTCTTCAGGGTTTCAATAACGTTATGTCGACTCTCGATAATGATATATGCTTTAAGTGTCATCTTGGATAACTTTTTTATTTTATCATTTTTTCATTTATTTTTTTTTAGTTTTTTTTATGAATCTTAAATTTTATTTTTTTAAATTAAATTGCTGATATTTTTAAATTATATTATTTGCTTTTATTTTTCTTTTTATTATTTTATTAGTCAATCTACGTTGATAATTTGTATTTTATTTTTATTTTATTTTATTGTTTTATTAGTCTCCCTTTAAATTAAATTAGTCTGATATGTTGGACAACGTCGTCGAAACGCAGCTGGATTCGTCTAAGGATTTTTTTTTTATGTTTATATAATTTTCCTTATAATGTTGTGTGGTAGGGTGTGCATATCGGGGCATACAACGGAACGGGGACTGATAACGGCATTGATATAACTTACACAAAGTTCATATTTATAACACGAAGGAGATGAGAATCCATTATTTAGTGAAGGAGGATTCAGTTACACTTTTGAAAGGGTCGTTTCATACAAAGTTCTTTTACAAATACGATAGACAAAATCACATTACCTTTCAAGTTGAAAGATGACAACGAAGACAAAGCTTTACAGCATACATGGTGATGTTTATTCTCTCAGCTGGATGATTGATGATCAGGAATTCAATTGCCTTTCAGAATTATATTTTCTTGTTTCCCTTTCTGGCCGCTTCCAATAGGGTTTCAGCTAACTCGTATCTCCTCTCTGAACTCAACTCCCGAACTCCACTATGACTGACTCACTCACTCTCTGAATATATTGTAAATTATCTTTCTTTGTGACTTTATAGACGTGCTCAAACATGTGAGAGTCCTCACGTGGATTCTATATATTACATATGTCTCCCCCACGTCTTTGCAATACAAAAAAAAAATTCTTAAATTGATTTTCATTTCTGAATTTTGAGATGAAGACTGGTTATTCGTATTATTTGGATTCTTGGGACTACTGTGCTCATCTTAAATGTTATTTTCAAAACGTTTCGGTCGATGTAACCTCCGAACTTCTTCAAGTATATCTTGTCGAAATTTGGACGAAATTTCGAGCTGAACCCTTTATTTACTTCACGAGGTAGTGTGCTCTTGTTCCATCAGCCAGGACTCGATAGAGGTCCTGGGTAATTCGCATTTGTATTTTTCGGTAATCCACATTGAAGATTAACTCTATCCAGTCATGGCTGACGGAACAAGAGCATGCTACCCCTGTGAAGTAAATAAAGAGTTCCGCTCGAAATTCCGTCCAAACTGACGAGTTCGACTGAAACATTCCCGAGTTCGACAAAATACACCTTAAAAACGTCGGAGGTTACATCGACTGAAACACTGTGAAAATCATACTCAAGGTGAGAACAGTAGTCTGATGAATTAAAATAATACGCATTGATTGCCATTGTTCTAACTCTGACCTATTAGTTGTATTATTATTTAGTTATTTCTAAACGCAATGGACTGAACTGACTCTCTGAATATATTGTAAATTATCTTTCTTTGTGACGTCAAAACGTACTTCAGCCACGTGAATGTTTCTCACAAAGAATTACATACTCATATGTCCAACATATTTTGGAGAAGACAAACAAAATTCCCAAATTGATTTCCATTGTTCTAACTCTGACCTAGTAGTTGTATCATTATTTAGTTATTTCTAAACACTATGCACAATTTACTAAATTCCTGAGATTGCATTATGGTGTTACTTTTAAATTTTGATTACAGAGTTCAATTCCAGCCTTTTCCTTTGAATAAATATTATTTCCAAACTTATTTAATGTGTTTATCTAATTACTGGGATCTGCCCCCTTCCAGATATAACACAGAGATGCACCGGGAGGAAGCTTCACATGCCTCCTCGCAGTGACTTACTCCACAATGCATTATAGTCTACATTGCACTGTAGAGAACTTACTCTTGATTTTATAAAAAATATGTTTATATATAGTAGCTTGTATGTGCTTGGATTCTTAATCCGGCAGGGGGATGTGATGTGTCTAGTGTGTTATGTATAAGTTAATGTTAAGTTCCATGCTTGCATGCCTTCTCGCTCCCAGTTAACACCGCTGGCTAACCTCACAGTGAAAAGGGAGCAGCTATGCATAAGTCTTCCCTGCCAGTACATAGCCTCCCCATCATCAAGACTCCTACAGTGCCTCCACGTTTGCCACACACGGTAACTGGGTGCCTTGCAGCCCCAGGCTAAACCTGTAGGAGATCTCAGAGTAGTAGGAGACCCCAGAGGTAGTGCGTGATGCCCTATCGATGTGTGGACACGCCCTGGCACACTATCAACCCCTATTCCACTGTCTTGTAGGTGTCGTTGGTTGGGCGAAGACTAGGGGAACCAACCCGAAAATCAAATACCACTGCCTTGTGAGCTTTATCACATCAAAAGTCTAAGCGATTGGAACTCTAACTTCAAAGCATACTGCTGCCTCGCAGTTTTCCTTAAAAGGCTATGGAACCTCATCTAGAAAGAAAAGGCGTAGTAGCCGACACGATAGACTGACTGTCTACCTCACTGACATTACTTTCGGACAGAAGCTGCGGCCTCTTCTGCTGTCAGTCGTCGCGGGTTCGCTCAACTGGAAATGAGCATTGGAGGATTAGAGGGTGTTTATCTGATGCACAATCAAGCATATATATATATATATATATATATATATATATATATATATACTCACAATATATATGTATAATGTGGTATAAATAACACAAAACACAATTGCAACTACTCTTTTGATTGTTTCGAATTTATGTAATCATGCTCAAATTCTTTTTATTTTTTGAAATTGATGAGTTCTTATTCTTCTAATGAGTCAGTTTCAAAAATTGACATCATAATTATATGAATGTTTCTTCGTTACGAAACAGGTGCTGACAAGAATTGAACATTTAATATGCTAAAAGAAATACTCGGTAACATGGACAAGGTCTTGACATTAGGAATATAAACTTTCTGTCATTTGTTTTTATATTCTCTGTATTTATATCGACTTTCATAAATTAAAGGGTTGGTATAAATAAAAGTGAAATATAAACACAAACACACACACACATGTGTGTATACATATATATATATACATACATATATATATATACATACATATATATATATACATATATATATATTCTCATTGTTTAATTGTCTATTTATTAGTAGTAGTAGGAGTAGCAGTAGTAAAAATGGAAGCAGTATTAGTAATTTAGTTACTTTTTAAATAATGTTGAAATTTGCAGACATAATACGTTATATATTTTCTTATTCATTCTTAGTAGTAGTAGTAGTAGTAGTAGTAGTAGTAGTAGTAGTAGTACAATCATTATAAGCATGTTTTTTTCTTTTAATCTAAAATTATTATATTTTTTATTTTGAACATATAAACCAACAGACAGGCATACCAATATATATATATATATATATATATATATATATATAGGTGTGTGTGTGTTTGTGATATTTCATCAATATATATATATATATATATATATATATATATATATATATATATATATATTAGGAGACCCTTAACCTTGCTGCTATGGTTTCAAATGTTCTAAAATAACGGCAAGGGGAGACTTGATTCCAAATATTTCTCATATTTTATATCTGCACTCTTTTCGAAATCGGATACGATTATGAATATCTCCAGTATCAAATAATCCTTATAAACATATGTAAAATATTTGGAATCAAGTCTCCCTTTTCTGTTATTTCAGATTACTTGAAACCATAGCGGAAAGTTTTTGCCTCCCTTACATCAAGGCAAGAGGTTTGGGGGAAATATCAGATATATATATATGGAAATTCAAATACAAAACTAAGACAACAAATAGCACGCGCGCACGCACACACACACACACACACACACACACACACACATATATATATATATATATATATATATATATATATATATATATATATATATATATATATATATATATATATATACATGAATTCATCTGCTGTCCCTTTTTTAAAAGAGGAAATGGCCCGATCCTGGAAAACAAAATGCAGGCAAGCAAGGTCCGCAGTTTAATAATTATCTAAATTTTTTTACTTGAATACATTTGAACTAATTTATATTAGTGCGTGCGTGTACGTATGTGTGTGTGTGTGTGTGCGCGCGCGTGCGCGCGCGCGCGAATGTGGATTACATATTCCGTTTTATGCTCGGATTACGTTTGTTTGTCCGGAAAGATTTTCTGTTTATTCAGCGTTAAATGTGAAGACTATCTGGTAAAAACAACGGGGGGAGGCGATGGAAAGGAAGCAAATGTGTCGATGTTTCAAAGTTCTGGTAAGGCGAGAAAAATAAAGAACAAAAAAATAATCATTCTGGACTTCATAAGAAAGAAATCAAACGTGACCGTGTGACCGTGGAAGTTGAGCGGGGGTGGGGGTCAACATCAACTTCCGAGTCAGAACGATAAGGAAATTATTATTATTATTATTATTATTATTATTATTATTATTATTATTATTATTATTATTATTATTATTGCTGTTTTACTAGCCCGCCGAGTCGGATGTAGTGACTTTACACACGAGATCAAATGAAAACGGGAAATCTATTCAGGGCCTCCAATATTCTTATATATATATATATATATATATATTCCAGGTAGAAAGACTCCAAAAATAGAAAGACTCCAAAAATTAAGAATAATTGAATTTCAACAAGGGTCGTTGATAGTGCTCAATCAAAGAAAGCAAATTATATTTTGTTTATTATTCTTTACGTAAATACACTTATATCTTGCTACGATGTGCAGACCGTTCCAATTATAATTGATCCGGCAAGACGATTTCAAAATCCAAAAATTGAAAAGGGTTCAAGACCATTTTCAATTTAAGAGGAGAAAAGATTTCGCCATGACTGGCGTGAATCAAGGATTTGCAATTAACTTTACATCCATCAGATCATTACGACATACCCCCTTCTCTTCTGATTGGCTTTTTGCCAAACGTGCATAATCGCGTATTGAGTAAATTTCCATCGAGTTGGTTCTCACACCGACTTGTCTTGGAAGTTGACCTTAGGTTCCCGATTCTGCTCCCAAACTTAGTCAATACAGATTTAAATTCTATCCCTCGAAATCAATTGTTTTCTTTGCAAAACAATGTTAACATTAAAAATATTATTATCAATTCCAAATCGGATAACTGAAGCTACTTTTCCTCGGTTTGATTGAATCATCGACCAAATAATTGGAGTAAGCAAAGCACATAATAAAAGTTCTAACTTAGTTCTATTATTAAATTATTAAAACAAATATAAGAATTCGACCGCCATAGCTGGTTGAACCACACCTTATTAACTAATTATTAGTATCTTGAAAGAAAATTATCTATAACTCTATGATTGTACTATTGAGCTATCTAAATTATAACATTATGTTATTCATTCATATGTAATCACTGCACCAAGTAGTTAAGTTACATATAAACATATTAGGCACACACACACACACACACACACACACACACACACACATATATATATATATATATATATATATATATATATATATATATATATATATATATATATATATATTATTTTATTTTATTTTATTTTATTTTATTTTATTACCGTTTTATCTGTTGAGTTTCTCTTCTCGAATCGTATCAACGATCCAGTAACTTCGTCAGACTTGAACAGAAGACGATTTAAAGATTAAAAAAAAACAGACTTCTGTTCAAGTCTGACTGGATCGTTGATACGATTCGGTAAGAACATGTGTAACTAAATAGATAAAATGGTAATAAAATTATATATATATATATAGTCATCCACATACAGTACCGTTTCGCTGTTTCACAGCTCATCAGTGCGGCTAGACAGGCAACTACCTCAAGCCAGGATTGAAACCCGACCGTTTATACGGCAGTCAAGGCTTCTAACCATTACGCTATTGGCGGCTGCTTGAACGAGTAGTGAGTTTAACGATGTTTTGATATCGTCCGAAATACCTCCGCTCGATTTGTTTACACAAATATATATATATATATATACATATATATATATATATATATATATATATATATATATATATATATATATATATATGAGAAATTGGATAAATATTGGAAGAAGAAGAAGAAGAAAATTTTTTTTTAAAAACGTGATGATCAGAGCTACTTGTAAAACAGTCATGGGAATGCAACATTTCGGCGATGGGACAGATGCTGGAGCTTAGTTGATAGGGAAAGCTTATTAAATTATAGCAATGGCCAACGATTCTTTATCTGAGAGTACGTCTTTCAAACTCCTTGGCCTAACGTTCACAGGAAACATGAGTTGGAACAATTACATCGAAAGTATCCTGTACCTCTATAAGGCAACCATTCGCCCACGTATGGAGTATTGCTGTCATATTTGGGCTGGTGCATCGGCTACTAGTCTCTCGCTCCTTGACAAGGTAAAAAAAAAAAAAGAGTCGCAAATCTGATAGGCCCTGAACTGGCATTTAAGCTTCAGTCTCTGTCCCATCGACGAAACGTTGCATCCCTCTGCCTGTTCTACAGGTATTTTAATGGTGAATGCTCTGACGAACTGAAACACTTGTGCCCCCACGACGTGAACCCCCTCGACAGACCCGACGGGCTGCAAAATCCCACTCCCACACTGTAGAGATACCTAGATGTAAAAGATCTTTCTACTCCAGTAGTTTCTTCCTCAGAACCGCTAGACTTTGGAATTCAATTCCAGGTCCCTGCTTCCCCAACTGTACTGCAGAAGTTCAAGTGTAACGTGAACCAACATCTTGCTGCCCAAATCCCTACATAGTACCCGAGTAGTTGTTGTCCCTGATAGTAGCCCCCTACACCAAAGTGGCAATGTGCCTTGTTTTGGGTGAAAATGTAATAAAAAAAAAATAATAAAAAAATACACTTTTTGGACTCAGACAAAGGGTATATATATATATATATATATATATATATATATATATATATATATATATATATATATATATATATATACTTTATTTCCTCATAATATATACCAATCCTTATTTAAGAAGCTCAATGTAATTACAGAGCAATATAGTGAATGCATGACAAAAGTCTATATCCCAAAGTTCATGATGTTTACCATCTTATAATTTATTCCTTTAAATCGGTCGACATTTACAATTCTTGACAGTATCTGTTTCGTAGCGCAAAATCAGTCACTTAATTATATCAATTAGTACATCTATTTTGCCCTTAACTCATCAGAGGAAATAGCGGATTGACGGATTGACTGTTGCTATTTCTTCTGATTATGATGAATTTTCTGGTGTCCAAAATCTTAAAAAGACGTAAGGAAGTGGGCGACGTTTTTTACGACTGGATTTCACAGTAACCACGTCGCTTAGACGACTAGTGTTGCTACTAATTCACGGTTGTCGCGAAAAGAAAAGTAACAAATGAAACAGACAGAATGAAAGTATGAAAGGGAGATTATAAGGGTGATTTTATTGAAAGCAAACGAGTGCTGTACATTGTTATTACATATGTGTATGTTACGTTTATGGGGGCAAAAAAATAAGACTGAAATTAAACAAAGAACAAGTGAATTTATTGAAAGCCTGGAAAAATCATGGTTTACAATTAAAAAAAATGCGAGCATGAAAAGTGATATGTTTAAACTTAAACATGGGAAAGTAAAAGACTAGTTGTTAAAACTGGGAAAAAAGAACAAGTAAACTAGTAAAAAATATAATAAAATTTATAACTTAAAATATTGCAGCATTAAGAATTTTTTAATTCAATTTATAACATTATATAATTAATTCTTAATGCAGCAATATTTTAAGTTATTATTTTATTTTCCACTAGAATATCTTTTCTTTTTCTTTTCTAGTTTTAACAACCAGTTCTTTACTTTTTCATATTTAAGCTTAACCAAGCATTTTCTATTGTATTGCACACACACACACACACACACACACACGCACATACACACACACACACACACACACACATATATATATATATATATATATATATATATATATATATATATATATATATATATATATATATATATATATTAGCATTTTTGGGCAGCATTTTCTCTTTTATACACGTTTCATTGAAGAGCCGAGACAACTCTTGTTTGTTTCTCTGTTCGAGCATAAAAAGAAATTTGCTGTATTCGCGAACGTTTTCGACCTCCATATGTCGTCCTCGGATAAAAACTAATAAAAAATGTAATAATGAGTCGATGGGAAGATGATAAAAATCCTTTACAATACTTAAAATACATAAAAGCATTTAAGCGTACCATCCGTTTCGTATTGAGCCTGGTTAATGGTTGTTCTTTTAATTCGGATTAACAAGGCTTCAATAATCGTAAGGCGTATATCACGGTGTGAGACAGCTTATTTAGTTTTTTTTCAATACTGTTGAAATTTGGGGTCCTAATTCGTTATATATATTCTCATTAATTATTTATTATTATTATCATTATTATCATTATTATTATTATTATTATTAGTAGTAGTAGTAGTACTAGTAGTAGTAGTAGTAGTAGTAGTAGTAGTAGTAGTAGTAGTAGTAGTAGTAGTGGAATACAATTATTATAAGCATGTTTCTTCTTTTCATCTGAAATTTATATATATTTATTTATGTGTGTGGGGGGTGTAAAGAAAATGTTACAGATTTTTACTTCTATTTGATTTTTCTTGTTTTGAAGTAAAAACATCTGAATTTTGAAAATGAAAAAAGAAAAGAAAATATTCATAATCGTCTTAGAAACAATCGTACTAATAATAATTTGACCACCATGAGAATCGGAAGAAAGAAAGAAAAAAAATAAGAAAGAAAGGAAGAAAGGAGGAAAGAAAGAAAAAAGAAGAGGAAATAACTGTTTTTAACAAAGTAAAAATGAAAGAGGGAGTAAAAAAAAGAAAGGAAGAAAAAGAGAAAGAGAGGAAGACATCAGTTTGCAGAGACACAGAAACATACACACACACAAACACACATGCACACAAACACACATACACACACATACACACATACACACACACAAACACACATACACACACACAAACACACATACGCACACACAAACATTCACACACACAAACATTCACATAAACACATACACACATACGCACACACAAACACACATACACACACACATACACACACATACACACATACACACATACACACACATACACACGTACACACACATACACATACAAACACACACAAACATTCACACACACAAACATTCACATAAACATATACACACATACACACACATACATACACACAAACACACATACACACACACATACACACACAAACACACATACACACACATACACACACACAAACATTCACGCACAAAAGTATTCACATAAACATATACACACAAACATACACACACAAACGTACACACACACACACGTACAATTGATTCCAATCCGACCCTAACCCGCGTTCCGTATGTAGACGAATAGACACATCCTTTAGATTTGAAATGTATCTATTTATAAATGTCGAAATTCCGTCGAAAACGTCGATCGCTCGAGAACATAATTATGTGCCCCTAGTTAACAATTTGGCCGACAGAGGGCGCCAACACGTAGCTGTCCCTGCTCGCACGCGCGTGCACATTTTGCCGCTGATGTGTGAGGAGAGAAACAATAAACATATTAAATGGCGGTGTTGGAAAATAAATGCAATGGTGGAAAGAAAATGGCATCAAATGGTAAAGGGGGGATATTTCAGGGGGAAGTGCGTTGGGAATAGGAAAGAAAGAGAGGAAGATCGAAGGAATGAAGCAAGGAAAGAGGGATGGTGGAATTAAAAGGGGCCAAGAAAGGAATAAAGAAAGAACAGTTTTTTTTTTTTTAATAGAAATTAAATGATTATTTTTTTTTTTAATTATTTTTAGAAATAAGAAAACGTTAATTAGAAGTAAATTGGATTATTAGAAGTTAAATTTATTTATTAGAAGTAAAATGCGATTATTAAAAACTAGAATGCGGCTTTATATATATATATATATATATATATATATATATATATATATATATATATATATGTGTGTGTGTGTGTGTGTGTGTGTGTGTGTGTGTGTGTGTGTGTGTGTGTGTGTGTTTGCTGTTTTGGGGGGAAAGATTTCCAATAAAGTGCTCGATTACAAAGAAAACCCTTTTTCAATATAAAAGCTTAATATTTATTTATTTATTCGTGTAAAATTGTACAGAAGGTTAGAAAAACATTGGTACCGTCGGTTTCAAGCCTAACATAAGGGGGGGGGCAGTTAATAGTAAATCGTGAATAAAGTTAGGCTCTCAACATGGTTGACGAGAGCCTAATTTTATTTACGAGTTACCATTAACTGCTCCCCCTTATGTTAGGCTTGAGACCGACGGTACCAATGTTTTCCTGACCTTCTGTACAATATTAAATAAATAAATATGTATATATATATATATATATATATATATATTTATATATATATATATATATATATATATATATATATATATATATATATATATATATATTCAAGCACGTCTGATTGAACACGACAGAGTTCATTTTTAATATTTTGTTTGTTGTTGATATCTTTACAATTCGCCGAGCGTGTTTTTTTTATTTCGGCTGTCATGTTGTATATTATGGCGCCCAGTGGTTTTTGTTCCGCCATATTCTTCTCAAACAATTTCAATCGTAACATCCGACTGTCGTCAAGAACGACTGTTGTTGTCGTTTTCTTTTTCTTTGTTGAGACTTGCTGTATTTATAATTAGGTTTTTATTGGTTATAGAGGCGGGTGCAGGATGGGTAGGGGTGAATTATTTTAATTTTTAATTTTGATTTTCTCATTCTATATTTTATTTAGTTTATTTATTGTTAGTTATTGGATACAGTTAGTACATTTGTCTCAGTATTAAATAAAATCCGGTTAATAAGGGGCTGTAGTTTTTTATTATTATGGCATCTAATAATTTTAGTCTTCGTGTGCAATTGTTAAGGTATTGAATTTTAATATTGTTAGTTAAGACATCCTGACGGCGATATGATATATATATATATATATATATATATATATATATATATATATATATATATATATATATATGAAATATACTGAGTTCGTGTAATTCAGTAAATTTTCATATACCAATAAGTTTTAAGCCAAAAAAGGTTGACTTAAGGATTAAGCTACAAAATTATCACATTTCATAATTGAGCATTGTGTGCAAAATCAAGACTTCAAGACAAGGTGTTGATGGCAACGAAAAGTGTATTTCATTTTATGTTACAATTGTTTCAATGTCCAGTTCGACAGTTTCAAGAATTATATATATATATATATATATATATATATATATATATATATATATATATATACTAGCAGTTCCGCCCGGCTTTGCTCGGGCCCTATGTACTATTCATAACCTTATCCTTATGTGCATATGTATATATAATAAATTGTGAGTATGTACTGTAATGCGTTTCTATATAATAGGCTTCCTAAACTACCATGGGGAAAAGTTGGTAGACACCGTAGACGACAAATTGTTTTTAACTTTTACCCAATTTTGACACTTTAATATTAATTGTTTGAAGCTCAAATTAAATTAAAATGTTTAACCTATGTCCAAGTAATTTATATCTAAAATTTCAAGTGTTTAGACCAAAAATTAAAAGAGGAGTTTTGTAGAGACTGCAGAGGTCAACTTTATATATTTTGACCTCTTAGCAGCCAAATGTATGCCCAAAAACTGATTAAAACGGTCTCTGCACGTCTGAATACCCTTTATGTAAAATTTAAAAAGTTTTAGACCCAAAATTGGCTTAATAGTTTGCTAGAGACTACAAGGGACAAATCGTTTGAACGTTTACCCCTTGGTAGCCAAATCTTCGGCTAAAAACCGATTTAAAAGCTTGCTCTATTTCTACATGCACTTTATGTAAAATTTCAAATGTTTAGACCAAAAATGTGCTGAGTAATTTGGTAGAGACCGCAGAAGTCAATCTTTTTAAAACTTTGACGGTCTCTAGTAAACTGTTCAGCTAATTTGGGTCTAAACATTTTAAATTTTACATAAAGGGTAATCAGACGGGCAGCAAGCTTTTTAATTAGTTTTAGGGAGAAAATTTGGCTGCCAAGAGGTCAAAGTTCAAAAGAGTTTACATTTGCAGACTCTATCAAACTTCTCCACCGATTTTGGGTTTAACACTTGAAATTTTAGATGTAGGTTACTTGGACATGCGTCAAACATTTTATATATATATATATATATATATATATATATATATATAAAGTTATGAACAGTACATAGGGCCCAAGCAAAGGTGGGCTGAACTGAACTGCTAGTATATATATATATATATATATATATATATATATATGTGTGTGTGTGTGTGTGTGTGTGTGTGTGTGTGTGTGTGTGTGTGTGTGCGTGTATAGGGTACTCAGACATGTAGAATATTTTTAATTCGATTACATCTGGTGGTGACTATGTAGAAATAAATTCTGCCGCATAAAATGTCGTTCATTTTGACATTTGCAGACTCTATCAAACTTCTCCACCGATTTAGGGTTTAAATTTTAGACGTAGGTTACTTGACATGCGTCAAACATTTTAATATATATATATATATATATATATATATATATATATATATATATATATATATATATGTTCGCATATATTTTATTGAAGAGGATTTTCGTTCTTCTTTTTATGATCTTCCTTTCGAATTTTTCTTATTTCCGTACAAGTATTTTTGTTGTGGGATCCAAATTTCTTAAAAAGTCCCCTAGTTTACCGAACGTTTTCGGTCTCGATTGACCATCGTCAGGGTTGTTCTTCCTGTGCATCCTACTTATTGATTGATTTGTTCTCCGTCGTTTTACTGTTTTTATTACTAATTTACTATGTGTAGTTTCACCTATATTGCCCATACACGCACTACATTGGGAAGACGTCTCACAGGATATCAGAACACCTCCAGTGCTATTTGCAAACACCTCGAACAAGAACATAACATAATAAACACCACCTCCAAACAATACAAAGAACTTTTAAAAAATAACACTAACATATTAAAAACTGCAATAATTACCAACGACTAACAATGCTAGAAGCATTAATAATAAAAAGTAAAAACCCAACCATTAATAAAATAAACTTTGACAACAGCAGCCGAATTCTCCACCTATTCTAACACGATAAAGGTGAAGAGGAAGCAAAAAAACCATTCAAATTAGGCGAAACTACACATAGTAAATAAGTAATAAAAACATTAAAACGACAGAGAACAAATCAATCAATAAGTAGGATGCACAGGAAGAACAACCCTGACGATGGTCAATCGAGACCGAAAACGTTCGGTAAACTAGGGGACTTTATAAGAACTTTGGATCTCACTACAAAAATACTTGTACGAAAACAAGAAAAGGTCGAAAGAAAGATCATAATAAGAAGAACGAAGATCCTCTTCAATAAAATATGCGCGAATAATAAATTCTGCCTAAATATATATACACATATATATATACATACATACATATATATATATATATATATATATATATATATATATATATATATATATATATACATAAAGTTATGAACAGTACATAGGGCCAAGCAAAAGTGGGCTGAACTGCTAGTATATATATATATATATATATATATATATATATATATATATATATATATATATATATATATATATATATATATATATGGGGGGGTACTCAGACATGTAGAATATTTTTAATTCGTTTACATCTGGTGGTGACTATGTAGAAATAAATTCTGCCGCATAAAATGTCAACTTTTTTTAGTTAAAATATCGGAGGCTTTACTTTTGGAACGGCTCTCATATGACAAAGCGTGCTCTGGACCCCCACGCATAGACACCGCTCATTGCTACGAAAAATGCATTAGGAATGGTGATAACTATGTAGAAAAATAAATAATGGAACACAAATAGTCGCTCGTTTTAATGGTACCACTCCAGTGTTTGTAGTTCCTCAAATTTTAATTAAAAAAAATAGGAGGCTTTATTTTTTGAACGGCCATCGTTGATATACAAAGAAGTGGAGGAGAAAAGAAACGACCCCAAATATTAGCGCTTCACGTTCTAAGTGACAATGTGGCCTTGTTTTGGGGTGTAAATGTTTAAGAAAAAAAGAAACGAAGGTTAGAAATAGACACAGAAAGAAAGAAAGAAGAAAGAAAGAAACTAAGGAATAAAAAAGAAAGAAAGAAGGTAAGGAAGAAAGAAAGAAGGGAAGAAGGAAAGGAAGGAAGAAAGAAAGAAGAAAAGAAAGAAAGAAAGAAAGAAAGAAAGAAGGAAAGGAAGAAAGAAGGAAAGCCTCAATCCAAAATAATAGTTGCTTATGTTCCATAAGTTAGATATCCTATTTGGGGGTAAGAAAAAAAAAAACGAAAGTTAGAAATAGACACAGAAAGAAAGAGAGAAAGAAAGAAAGAAAAAAGTCATGATCCAAAATAAGAGCTCCTTACGCTCCGAGTGTCATGTTGCTTGTTTGGGGTACAAATGGAAAAAGAAAAAAGTTAGAAATAGATACATATAGATTCCTTCAGTCTTGACAGACTATCGATATCCACTCTAAGGGTTCCCGTGTGTGAAATTTTTGTGGTAAGTGTTGCGCAATCCCATGAACACCTCTCTTGGGTCAGCGTTGTTAAATACCAGTGGCATGTTAAGTGTATGTTCAGGAAGGCTGGAAATTATGCCGAGATAAGGAGAGAGCACATACAGCGCCTAGAATTCCCAAATGGTCACCCATCTGGTACTAGCCAGGCTCAACGTTGCTTAACTTCAGTGATTTAACTAGGGCCGGTATGTCAACGTGATTATACCGTATAATGTATATATGTATGCCGTATACATACATACATACATACATACATAAAGAAAGAAAGAAAGAAAGAAAGAAAGAAAGATTCCAAATAGCAACTTCTTATGTTCCAAATGGCATATGTCTTATTTGGGGAGGAGAAAAAAAAGGGAAGGGAATGAAAGTTAAGAATAGTTACAGAAAAAAAGAAAAAAAAAAGAAATTAAAAATGGAGAAAGAAGGAAAGAAAGAAAGAAAGAAGCCAAGATACCAAATAGTAGCTTCCTATGTTTCAAATGGTATATGTTTTATTGGTTGAAATGAAAAAAAGAAATAAACGAAACGAAAATTAGAAATAGATAAAGAAAGAAAAAGAAAGAAATATGGAAAGCCACGATCTCAAATAGTAGCTTCCTATGTTCCAAATTGCGTATGTTTTATTTGTGGGAATGTAAAAAAAATAGAAAGAAATGAAATTTAGAAAGAAAAAAAAGAAAGAAAGAAAAAAAGAAAGAAAGACACGATCCCAAATAATAATTCTTTACTTTCCAAGTGGCATATGTCTTATTTGGGGTGAAAATGAAAAACAGAAAGAAAGAAACGAAAGTTAGGAAAAGATATAAAAAAAGAAAGCAAAAAAAAAGAGAACACGATAAATTAAATGTGACAAATGAGATTTCTTTAGGTGAATAGTTAGAGAATAACGAACTCTTAAGATGTGTTGTACAAGAGTTTTAATCTGCCACGCTACCAAATCGATCATACAATAATCAATTGGCCCAGCCAGCGTAGACCAAAAGAACCGGGGACGGGAGCTCTGGGTGGGTAACACAGTGGATTGAGGGGGAGAGAGAGCCGCCGTCGCGTCTTGGCGAAAAGCACCGAAGTTATCTGTTAGGATACGAGCTGAGAAAAAAAAAGGAGGAGGAGGTAGCGTACATCCTCTGTTACAATTACATCTCATATCCCATTCCTGTCACGGGACGTGGTGGGATGAACCGGGAGGTGGGTGCCGCCATCTTGAAAAAGCACTTTGTCCCTGGATGAAAACGTGGCTATAAATTTCTCTTGGATTGAGATGTATGGATTCAAGATGGCGTCTTTGGCACGGTGTTTATCAAAAGTCGAGCGAGCCAACCAAATAACGGGTTCCAAAGAAGAAGGCGAACCTCGCCAACCCACCCAACACCTAACACAACCACTACTGCCTCTACAATCCCATCTATCTTGTGTGGAGGCTTGTCATTGGTCGGTTTAAAATGAAGCCTTCTACCGGCTTTTCTCTTGTTAGTCTTCTTGTTTCATTCTATTTGTTTACTAGCAGGCTGCCGAGCGTTGCCCGGTCGTAAAATACGCATAAATATTATATTTTAATTCATACAGAAACTGAGACATGTACATGCAAGTATTATGTTTTTTTCTAAACAGTTCACTTCTTGAAAGTAAAAAAAATGCTGTAGCTGAGATCGAAACCAAAACCTAAAGACGGTGAATCTAGTACAATAACCATTAGGCCAGCTTGATACGACTTTAGAAAATGTTTTCAAACCTATTTATTCTTAACATAATTAATGCGAACGATTCACGATTATTCGTGAAACAGTTGACAAACCGGTAAAAATCTGATGACACCCCCCACGTACCATTTTTTTTTTGTTGTTTTTTGACTCCTAAGCAGCCCTTTTTCTGGTAAAAATCGATTAAAAAGTTCTCAACATGTCTGAATAACCTATATACCAAATTTCAAGTATGCAGAATTAATAATACGTTGAGTATATCGGTTAAGAAGTGTCCTCACACACACACACACACACACATTATCATTTTTATAAATATATGGATTTATGGTTTAGATTCAACAAGTTTTTCAATGTGTTCACACGTAACCGTCTAAAAAAGTAGAATCTCGTATTCTTTTACATATGAGTGTGTTAATTATTAATATAATTTCTTACAATCAAGATTTTTTTGTTTGGTTGGTTTCCGCCGAATCCAATAAATTTGGCAAAAAAATATGCTCGTGTAAGGTCCTAATATTTGGAATCTTTGAACTACTGTTCTCATCTTGAGTGTCATTTTTACAACGTTTCGGTCGATGTAACCTCCGGCCATCTTCAGGTGTATTTTGTTCGAAGTCGAGGATGTATCTGTCGAACTAGGGAAGTTGAATGAAATTTCGAACGGAACCCTTTATTTACTTCACGGGAGTAGCATGTTCTCGTTCCGTCAGTCATAGCTGGATAGAGTTCTTAGATAATTCGCAGTTGTATTTTTTCGGTCAGCCACACTGAGAATTGAACCTTTAACTTTCAGATTATCACGTTTACAATTGATTTTCCCAAACTCTTCAGAAACGTAGTGCTTTACGTTTTTTATACCATCTATGGCTAAAGATACATTACCTGAAAGTATTTCTTTCAAACTCCTCGACTTAACGTTCACAGAGAACATGAATTGTAACAGATACATCGAGGGTATTGCCAAGGCTGCTGCAAAGAAGGTGGGCTCTCTCTACCATGCTAGAGAGTAACTTACACCTGAAAGTATCATGTACCTCTACAATGCGACCATTCGCCCATGTGTGGAGTATTGTTGTCACAAATGTGGCATGTTGCATCTGCTACTAGTCTCTCACTCCCGAACAGGGTTCAAAAGAGAGTCGCCAACCTGATAAGTCATGAACTGTCATCTAAGCTTCAACCTCTGTCCCATCGACAAAGCGTTGCATCATTCTGCTTGTTTTACAAGTATTTTTATGGAAGATGATCCGACGAACTACAAGCCGTTATACTCCCTCCACGTAAATACTTCCGAGGATCCATCAAATCAAGAGTAAAATATATTTCACCATTGGCCGATGTAAAACCTCAGAAACTGTTATTTGTCCCTTTCTGTTGTAGATGTTACACGTCCATTGTTAAACTGCATTTGTTAATATATCAACATTGTTGTAAGTGTTTACACGCATCAATTCAACGAACAATAGGAAAAACTAGATTAGACGATCATAACGCTTAACGGTAATAGACGAACACACGTATATATACAGGTCATATAGATGACTGTGATACGTATATACAAATGCATATACACTCTGTATATACACATTCATTAGAACAATATTTTATACCATTAAACGATGCACGAATTTAGATAGTGTATATATACATAATTATATGCATAGATATAGATATAGATATATGTATAAATATAGATATAGATATATGTATATAACTACTTAATTTACTCACATAAAATCAATATACGAAAGTATAGATTTATGCGTAAACTTTAAGTAGTTACTTCAAAAGTGCTCAATACGTAGGTAGAGCTAGTTAGTAAGCTATGAAATGTATATGGCGATTAAGCTACACTGAATATTCCGCGTTTCATCCACTCTAGGATTCTTCAGGCTTATACGCGAATTATGTGGTTGTTTTCGTTTTTATATGCGCATCTTCTATTGAGATTTTAGTTAGCCAATCAGCTTTCTAGTATCCACCGCGCCCTTCCTATCAGCCAATGAGCATGCATTTATCGGACAAAGGCCTATTTCACCTCTGGTTGACCTGTTCCTTTTTGCTATCCTATACTTTAAAGACCCCAACATCTATTAAACTGTAGAAGAGAAATAGCAAACAACTGTGTTCACAAGATAAAATTTACTCTAGGATAGCGATACAAAATAGTTTTAAAACTAACAAAAACAATAGAAAATAAACAAATAAATAAATTAAATAAACATGAATATACATAAACGATCACACATATATGTATGCATATATATGTGTATATATATGCATATATGTGTGTACACATATATATATATTTATATATAAACTTTAATAAAAAAAATATAAATATTAATAAAAAAAACACTAACCTAGATTTAAAACAGATCAAGAAACTAAATATCCAGGCTAAAAAGAGCACACACAAAGGAACAGGTCAACCAGAGGTCAAATAGGCCTTTGTCTGATAAATGCATGCTCATTGGCTGATAGAAAGGGCGCGGTGGATACTAGAAAGCTGATTGGCTAACTAAAAGCTCAATAGAAGATGCGCATATAAAAGCGACAAACAACCACAGAATTCGCGCATAAGCCTGAAGAATCCTAGAGTGGATGAAACGCGGAATATTCAGTATAGCTTAATTGCCATATACATTTTATAACTGACTATATGCATATATATAGATATATATGTATGTATATATATATATATATATTTATATATTGATAGATATAGATAGATATGTATATATATATATGTATATATATATATATATATATATATATATATATATATAAGTGTAATGATTAATGAGAAAATGAAATGCAATTATATTATATTTTTTGCTTATCAGCACATATATTGAAAATGTTATTTAAAAGTTATTTAAATGTTATTTAAATGGTGCTGTAAAGTAAGAGAAAAAGGGTATCATACAACCTGGGCAGTCCAATATCAGAATGTCAATTGCTAATTGCATTTCATTTACTCTCATGATATGAGCTAAAAGACGTTGCGATCTTGTCTTTGTTTTATCGTTATTTTCATGGCAAGTGCTCGTCTGAGCTCCAATCTATGGTCTCCCCTCGCCAAACATTCACGAGAAACACTCGTTTGGCTGAAAACACTATCAATAATTTCCCCCACTCTTTATCTGTGCCTAAACCTAAACGTAGATTCCATGAACAAAGTTTTTTTCTAAGAACTGCACACCTGCGGAACTCTCTTCCATTTACCTGCTTTCCAGACGACTAAAATGTGGTCGTCTTCAAGTCCAATGTAAACAAGTGTAATAGATGTATGGAAACTAAAGCCGCTTTCAGGACTGCCAGCAACCATTGTAAGAAAGTAATAAAGAATGCAAGAGAGTTGTATGCTCAATCTGTTAAGTCCAAAGTAGCTGAGCAGCGGCTTGGTTCCCACCAGTTTTGGCAAATAGCAAACAGAATCCTGAACAGAAGCGTGTGCTCCATCCCAACTATTATCAATGGACCTGAGGTAATCTCGTCAGCATCAGACAAAGCCAAACTCTTTGTCAAGAACTTTGCAGCTAATTCTACCCTTTGCGATCAAGGCCGCCAACCCCCAGTATTTCCTTCTGTATCAGAAAACACGCGATGTGATATACGTATATCTGTACGTGATGTTGCCAAGCTAATCAAAAACCTTGATTCCAGTAAAGCAACTGGCCCTGACGGTATTCCAATTATAGTACTCAAAAAACTTCAACCTGAACTCGCGCCCATACTTACAAAACTGTTTAAACGTTGTCTTAAGGAGAATAGTTTCCCATCTCCCTGGAAAATTTCATCAGTATGCCCCGTATTTAAGAATTCAGGTGATCGCTCATCCCCCTCTCAGTACAGGCCAATAAGTCTCCTGTGCGTCATGAGTAAGTTGCTGGGATCTGTGTTAAATACAGAAGTAATCAACCATCTCAACAAAAATAACCTTCTTAGTGACACTCAATATGGTTTCCGTTCTGCTAGATCTACAGCAGATGTGCTTACAGTTATATCTCATAGGATTAGCAAATCTCTCGACGGAGGCAACCTTTCTAGGGCAATTGCTCTTAACATATCTAAGGCCTTTGATAGGGTATGGCATAAAGGTTTACTTCATAAGATCTCTAGCTATGGTATTGCTGGAAATGTCTTCTCAATTATTAAATCATTTCTCCCTGATAGGTTCATAAGAGTAGTAGTTGATGGGCAAAAATCAGAAGCTCACAGTATTAATGCCGGTGTCCCTCAGGGGTCCATCCTGGGCCCAACTCTTTTCCTGATCTACATTAATGATCTTCCAAATCACATCCTTACATCATTTGTAGACATTTATGCTGACGACACTACCATTTATGGTAGCACATCTAAGACAGTAAACGACCAAGTTCTCTCCGATTCTCTCTCCTCTGATCTTGAGCACGTAGTACAATGGGGTAAGGAGTGGCTGGTTACTTTTAATGCATCTAAAACCAAGCTTCTTTCTTTACATCATCAACATTCTGATCCACATCTGGCATCAATTCAAATGAATGGCTCTCGTCTTGGGGAGGCCTCAAGTTTTGACAAGCTTCTTGGCTTGACCATTACTCCTGATCTTAAATGGAACACGTACATCAAATCTGTTTCCAAGGCCGCTGGAAAAATGGTGGGATCTTTCTATCGATCCGGTAGATATCTCACTGCTGATGCAATTCTCTATCTATATAAGAGCCAGGTACGTCCAAGGATGGAATACTGTTGCCACATCTGAGCATGAGCTGCTAGAAAGGACTTGGCCTGCATTGATAGAGTTCAAAATAGACTTCGTAGCCTCGTAGGAGATGTCCTTTTCTCTTCCTTGCAACCTCTATTTCACAGAAGAGATGTTGCGAGTTTGTCTCTGATGTATCGTTATTTTCATGGAAAGTGTTCGACTGAGCTTCAATCTATGGTCCCCTCTCGCCAAACTTTCACAAGAAACACTCGTCTAGCTGTAAACACTATCAATAATTCCCCCCACTCTTTATCTGTACCTAAACCTAAACGTAGATTCCATGAACAAAGCTTCTTTCTTAGAACTGCACGCCTGTGGAATTGTCTTCCGTTTTCCTGCTTTCCGGCTGACTACAATATGGTTGTCTTCAAGTCTAACGTAAATAAGTTCTTGATGAGCCGTTCCATATAAGTTATCAAATTTACCAAATTTTCATTACTAATGATTACTATATTGCCCAATTTCTACTGTACACTCTTTAACCCTTATCCTTGAGTGGCCTCTTGGCCTTGATAATGTGGTGATGCCTATGTAAAAAAAAAAAAGTGTTTTCTGAGCCTTAGTAATCCAATTTACCAAATTTACACTTCTAACGATTACTATGATATTGCCATTTTGACTAATGTACACTATTTAACCCTTATCCTCGAGTGGCCTCTGGGCCTTGATAAGTCGTGATCCCTTTGTAAAAAAAAAATATCTAATTGGACAATTCACTTGATTTCTAATCTGTGACGTATCTCATTTATACACACACATACACACACACCTATATATATATATATATATATATTAGACATTATATATATATATATATATATATATATATATATATATATATATATATATATATATATATATATATATATATATATAATTACTGCATTGGATGTCATAAAATTTACAAAAAACTAAATTAAAATAACAAACTATAATATGGTGTTATAGGTTGAGCACAAAATCACGAACAACGCCGAGTCAACCTGCTACTCTAGATTATATCCGTTAATCTCCAATGATAAATCAATTCATGATGTTCGTCTCTTTAATCATGCTTTTTAATCTGCTTTTTTTTAATAGTGTATTTTTATTTAAATTTAAAAAAAAAAAGAAAGGATAAAAAAGAAATCCGGAAAGAAGCCAAAAAAGTAGGAAAGGGACATTTAGATTTCAATTATACTATTAAATTTTAAAAAGATACAATTCCCTTGTCGTTACCGCAACGTATAATTCTTTAGATAAAGGAGTTCGTGTTGAAAACGAGGCACTCGAAATTTTTTTTTTTTTTTTTTTTTTCGACATGTGCTCCCAGTTACGTGTTTCGCGCGGGAAAATCACTCCTAGACAATCACGTAGTTGAGACTCATTTCTCGTTTTTGAAGAACATAAACCATTTTCTTTACTTTATGAAATATAACCTTTATTATTATTATTATTAGTAGTAGTAGTAGTAGTAGTAGTAGTAGTAGTAGTAGTAGTAGTAGTATTGATGAGTAAGTTGTGTATTTTTTATTTTATTTATATACAGACTCTTATCCTCATCTTCATAGTAGTTGTTTTTTCACCACCTTTCGACCAACTCATCCTCCGACCTTCTATAATAAATAAAATAAATATATTCCATACATTTATTTATTCTATAAATAAATAAAATAAAAGTATTTCAATAAAAAAATTATATATAATATTATTCGACAATGGAAAATTAGATAAGAGCGAAAACTTGGATTTATAAGAGGAAAGAATTCAACCTTAATCGTCCTTCGGGGATCGTGGCCCAGTGGATAGAGGCGTTGAGTCTCTACGGTTCCCGGTAAGCATTGGCTGAACATAGTGGCATCAATCCTCCCTATAGCAGGTCAGAGGATTAGTTAACAAATTGTGGTGAGACAATAACAATTATGGAAGGCAGTAATCACTGGGGATACAAGACTCAGCATTCCTATCCGGTCGTGGTTAATTACGTGAAGAAAGTCAGAGGATGAGTCAGCCAAAATGAGGTGACATATTAGGAATGCTGAGTCTTTAAATTGTGTCCTCAGTAATTACGAAGGTGAGATTTTTTCTTCTTAAAAATCGAAGTTATCGTTCTTACTGGTCTTTCATCGTTTTTACTGGTCTTCCATCGTTCTTACTGGTCTTCCATCGTTCTAACTGGTCTTCCATCGTTCTTACTGGTCTTCCATCGTTTTTACTGGTCTTCCATCGTTCTAACTGGTCTTCCATCGTTCTTACTGGTCTTTCATCGTTCTTACTGGTCTTTCATCGTTCTTACTGGTCTTCCGTCGTTCTAACTTGTCTTTCATCGTTCTTCCTGGTCTTCCATCGTTCTTACTGGTCTTTCATCGTTCTTACTGGTCTTCCATCGTTCTTACTCGTCTTTCATCGTTCTTACTGGTCTTTCATCGTTCTTACTAGTCTTTCATCGTTCTTACTGGTCTTTCATCGTTCTTACTAGTCTTTCATCGTTCTTACTGGTCTTTCATCGTTCTTACTGGTCTTTCATCGTTCTTACTAATCTTTCATCGTTCTTACTAATCTTTCATCGTTCTTACTCGTCTTTCATCGTTCTTACTGGTCTTTCATCGTTCTTACTGGTCTTTCATCGTTCTTACTGGCCTTTCATCGTTCTTACTGGTCTTTCATCGTTCTTCCTGGTCTTCCATCGTTCTTACTGGTCTTTCATCGTTCTTACTGGTCTTCCATCGTTCTTACTCGTCTTTCATCGTTCTTACTCGTCTTTCATCGTTCTTACTGGTCTTTCATCGTTCTTACTAGACTTTCATCGTTCTTACTAGTCTTTCATCGTTCTTACTCGTCTTCCATCGTTCTTACTGGTTTTCATCGTTCTTACTAGTCTTTCATCGTTCTTACTGGTCTTTCATCGTTCTTACTGGTCTTCCATCGTTCTTAATAGTATTTCATCGTTCTTACTAGACATTCATCGTTCTTACTGGTCTTTCATCGTTCTTACTGGTCTTCCATCGTTCTTACTGGTCTTCCATCGTTCTTACTGGTCTTCCATCGTTCTTACTAATCTTTCATCGTTCTTACTGGTCCTTCATCGTTCTTACTAGTCTTTCATCGTTCTTACTAGTCTTCCATCGTTCTTACTGGTCTTTCATCGTTCGTACTGATCTTTCATCGTTCTTACTGGTCTTCCATCGTTCTTAATAGTCTTTCATCGTTCTTACTAGACTTTCATCGTTCTTACTGGTCGTTCATCGTTTTTACTGGCCTTTCATCGTTCTTACTGGTCTTTCATCGTTCTTACTGGTCTTCCATCGTTCGTAATGGTCTTCCATCGTTCTTACTAATCTTTCATCGTTCTTACTAGTCTTTCATCGTTCTTACTAGTCTTTCATCGTTCTTACTAGTTTTCCATCGTTCTTACTGGTCTTCAATCGTTCTTACTAGTTTTTCATCGTTCTTACTGGTCTTCCATCGTTCTCACTAGTCTTTCAACGTTTTACTCGTCTTTCATCGTTCTTACTAGTCTTGCATCGTTCTTACTAGTCTTTCATTGTTCTTACTAGTCTTTCATCTTTCTTACTAGTCTTCCATCGTTCTTACTGGTCTTTCATCGTTCTTACTAGTCTTTCATCGTTCTTACTGGTCTTCCATCGTTCTTACTAGTTTTCATCGTTCTTACTGGTCTTTCATCGTTCTTACTGGTCTTCCATCGTTCTTACTAGTCTTTCATCGTTCTTACTCGTCTTTCATCGTTCGTACTGGTCTTTCATCGTTCTTACTGGTCTTCCATCGTTCTTACTGGTCTTTCATCGTTCAAACAGGTCTTTCATCGTTCTTACTGGTCTTTCATCGTTCTTACTAATCTTTCATCGTTCTTACTAGTCTTTCATCGTTCTTATTCGTCTTTCATCGTTCTTACTAGTTTTCATCGTTCTTACTGGTCTTCCATCGTTCTTACTAGTCTTTCATCGTTCTTACTCGTCTTTCATCGTTCGTACTGGTCTTTCATCGTTCTTACTGGTCTTCCATCGTTTTTACTGGTCTTTCATCGTTCAAACAGGTCTTTCATCGTTCTTAATATTCTTTCATCGTTCTTACTAGTCTTCATCGTTCTTACTGCAGCAAAAACATTAATAGTCTCTAACAATGGGATACAAGTAAAAAGACTGGAAATATCGAAGGAACACATAAATTTGTCTGAATGAGTATAATTTTGTATAAAGTTAGCAAAGCTAAAAGAATCATTAATACAATATGAACTATAAAGTTCCAAAACAGGTTCTAAAATAATTGTCAACCATTTTGCTAGCTTATGTCGACAAGACCCTATCATAGATAATATGTGTCTCAACGGTACACCCTCTTTATGGGTCTTAGGCAAACCATACAAACGAGGGCGAATAGAACCAGTAGGACGAATTAAATCAGAAATGAAAGTGGGAAGAACACCACTTTTGACCCATTTGACAAGTTGTTGGAACTTGGTCTCGATAGAAACAGTAGAATCATGAGTATCTACCGGACCCAATTTAACAAATTTAGAGGTGTCCCCCAAAATAGTCAACATTTTATTGACATAATCCTGGTGATCCATAATGACTACATTATATACACTTCGTTTTTTAGACGATTTTAAAATTTTGCTCTGTAAAAAGTTATATAGGAATTTCTGCATCAAAGTTTGAATTTTTTTTATTTTTAAATCATCACATACAACTAGCGGGACATGTGGAAATTCCACAGCGCCATCTTTCATGTGTAATATGTTGTTGCTGAACATTCAGTGGACGTTGCGCGTTAATGGAGACCCCACGATATTATTGTAGCCCTTTTGTTAAAACTGTAACAGTATTTAAGTAATCTGGTTAATGTAATGTCAGAATATTTCCAGTTATTACGGTTTATCTCTAATATCCTTTTAGGAGTCTGTTAGATATATTGTATAGACACCTAGAGCGAGCGGAAACCTCACGATATCAGTATACCATCTTTAGACAGAACAAATACTATCCTTATATCATAACTAGAAGGCTAAGAAGGTATTTCATGTACGACCCAAAAGTGACAACATTTTTATTTTATTTTTACATTGCGTCTTCTGTGATTGGGAGATCATTTTTTTTTTACACAGGAATCGTCGCTTATCAAGGCCCGGAGGCCACTCAAGGATAAGGGTTATTGGGTATACATTAGTCACTGTGATTATAGCGTAATAAACATAAGCAGTGGGAATTTTGTAAATTGGATTACTTAGGGGTACGGTTCATCAAGAACTTGTTTACATTGGACTTGAAGACAATCAGATTGTAGTCAGCTGGAAAGCAGGCAATCAGAAGAGTTTTCCACAGGTGTGCAGTTCTAAGAAAGAAGCTTTGTTCATGGGACATACATTTAGGTTTAGGCATAGATAAAGAGTTTGGGAAATTATTGAGAGTCGTTTTCGCTAGACTGGCGTTTTTCGTAAAAAGGGGGATAACAACAGAATATTCTTTTCATTGTTTTGACTCTCAAGTATATATCCGATACAGTTAGACAACCGAGAACCACATCACTCTGCATAAAAGCATATAAGGTATAAACGGATACACACTCGAGAGTCAAAACAATGAAAAGAATATGCTGTTGGCCTAGCCCTAGTGATAACACACTACGAACACTACATCAGTGTATCTATGTACTAATAATTTAATGTTCGTATTATCTTCTATTCTTCTTTTTAATAAATAGGATCTCCCGATCGAATAATTTATAATCTGCAAACTGTGACACACTTACTACGTACGTTAAAGGTACAGCCGTATGTTATATAATGGTGTACCAAAAAACGGCACCAAAATACGTCGTGTTATGTTATCTAACATGAAAGGCACCCATGTAGACAGGTGTATATGTTTCGTGTTTGTGACGTGTCCTAAATGTGTCACTAAATTTCTGTTAGTGGTTCTTCATTTTCTGAACCCATTGTTATGTTTCGTGATTGTCTAATGTTCATATGCGTGCGTGTGTGGGTCATACGTGCATCTTCGACATACCTTTATCTTCTCTGCTCATTGAACCTGGTCCATCCTGACTTCATCTTGTTCTTGGAGGGGGCTGAAACCTTTTGGACGAAACACATTGACTCCAAGACGATGATTGTTTTTCATATTAGTTTTTATTTCACTTTCCAGGCTATCGCGCAGAAGAATAGAAAGTGAGTTTCTTTGCTTTTGATCTTAACAGTCTACATTGAGAGACACGTCACTCGCTTCCAACCGTAAAGCACAACCGCTCTGCTTCAATTCCAAGTTCTAACTCCTTGATTTCCAGCTAACCTGATCACGTGACTCACACGATCAGCTGACCAGACCTTCCGGTAAACTTATCTATGACCTAGCTTTGTTATATTTTGACAGGTTTTTATAAATATTCATCATATCCATCTCTTGTCTACCTCTCCAGTTAGATAGATAGATAGATAGAAAGAAAGATAGATAGATAGATAGATAGATAGATAGATAGATAGATAGATAGATAGATAGATAGATCGAGATGGACAGATAGCTAGATCGATAGATAGATAGATAATTTATTCTGTTCTACCAATTTCATAACACATATTAATATATAGACGAGAATGTTGCAAAGTGGAAGGAGAGAGGAGAAATACAAATGAAAAGAGACACGTATATACCAATTTTATTAAACGGAAATGGAATCATGTCGTCTTTTCAAGGGCGACAATTTTATCGTTTCACCCTGTACACCATAAACTGCTAAATAAATAAGTAAATATATAAATTGAAGTTATAGCAAAAATGTAATATGAAATTCAAATTTAAGAAAAAACGTGTACGAGGGATGTTCCAGAAGTAATACCTCCTATTTTTTTTTATTTAATCCCGAATGGATCTGACAGGAATACAAAGTGCATTGTTATGATGACTGATATAGTGCATTTATGACTTGAAAGTTTCATCTCTCTGTTTTTTTATATTGACGGTATGAGACTCTAAGAATGCTTACAAGTTCATTAAAAAGTCGATTTTTATTTGTATGCAATAGTTTCAGCGTCCCACCAAAATAACGATAAGATAGTATTTGGCTTCATTCTCGATGATGCATAAGCTGATATCAGTGTTAGTTATTTTCTTTGCAAGTTTCAGCGTCCCACCAAAATAAATGTAATGATCGAAACGTAAGGGGCATTTGTATGGGATGTATACACTTGTACACACAAATTGTGGCAATGTGGCACAATGACAATGATCCCTTTGGGAGGTGCGTAGTTCGAGCTCCCCAAAATGGGCACCCTGTCCCGCCTGGACAGAATATAAAAGTTCGAAATCTCTTTTCTTTACACTGCTCCTTTCTCATAGAAGAAACGTTGCGAGCGTCTCTTTGTTCTGTGGTTATTTTCATGACGGGTGCTCGACTGAGCTTCAGTCTATGCTCCTCCTTGTAAGACCTTCACAGTAAACACTCGTCTAGCTACAACAACTATCAACAATTTCCCTGTCTGTACCTTTTCCAAGAACTGCTCGTCTGTGGAATACAATACCACGGAGCCCCTTCTCAGTCGACTATAACATGGTCGTTTTCAAGTCAAACGTAAACATGTTCTTGACATGATTAAAAATAAATTAACTGATCCAATTTCCACCTACATCGAACATCATGGTACCCATTAATCCTTATCCTTGAGTAGCCTCCAGGCCTTTATATGCAGTGGCTACATAATAAAAAAGAGAGGTAGAGGCGCAGTCGAAACCCCATTTACAAAAATCTAGTTTCTTTTTGGTTTAGTTTTTACATCAAATACATTCAATTCGTGCAACCTTTCCATCTTCTATTAATTAATCTACTTAGCTTTTCTTTCCTTGTTCCATTTTTTATTCGTAATCTCGTCCGCCATTTTATTGCTTGTGTCTATCATGTCATTAGTGACCTATTTCCCCACCCTCAATCTAATTCTCTGCCCCCTCTTACCTTTCCAAGTCACCCTCGTCATTCGTTTTTGTCGTCCCCTTTTCGAGTTTCTTCATTACCCTTATCTGCCATCCTTGATATCTCGTCCGGGAAAAGAGCGAACGTCTGTCCCGCGCGTAATTTAGTGATTTCATTAAAACCAACATCCTGTAGACACCTCCGCGCCTCGATTTTCGCGCCAATCACCATTTTGTTTTTGGCTGGCTTACGAAAGAGGAATAAAATAAGATCGAAAAAAAGAACGTCAGAAAGAAAGAAAGAAAAAGAAAATGGGGATCATTACAGAAAGACAGGGGGGGAGTAAAAAATAGAAAGAGAGAAATAAAGAAAGAAAGAAATTTGAAAAAATAATAAAGAAAAAGTAAAAAGTAAAAGAGAAAGAAAAAAGAAAAGAAGGAAAAGAAAGAAAGAAATCATGAAAAAAGAAAGTATAAAAAAGAAAGACAGAAGGGGGTAAAGAAATAAAATAAAATAAAAAACAGAAAAATACTAGCATTTCGGCCCGGCGTTACCCGGGTGTTTGGAGGTGTATGCTGAGCAAGAAAAAAAACGGTCAATTTTTTTAACTTTGACCCCCTATTATGACCCTTAGCATTTATTGTTTTGGGCTCAAATCAAGTTATTAAGTTAGATCCATGTCCAAGGAACCTATATCTAAAATTTCAAGTATTTTTTCAGTCAAGCAAATATTATTAAATGCAACAGAGACACTTTGCTTTATCATTCTTTTTTTTTTTTTTCATTTTTCGATTTTCCGTATTATCGTTTTTGTATCGAAATCAAAAATATTAATACACGTTCCATAGTTGTTGCTGTCACAAGCGCTTTCGATTCGTCCACGAATCATCATTAGGTGTTGAAGTAAAAGTGCGAAGGAGCTTAAATGAGAATTAAAAGTGAAAACTAAAATATACAGTAAACGGCGATAAGTTAAAATATATAGAGTCGATGAAAAGTCGATTAAAAATATAGGTCGATTAAAAATTCGAGTATTAAAATCAGCAAGTTTGTGGACACCGTTAACAAATTCTGTCCAATACGAACTACGCAAGACATTTTAGATCGTTACGGCTTTTCTCGAATGTGATATCATTTAGAGTGGGTTGAAGGGTTTTAATATATGACGCTTCAAGAATGTTTAATTTTTTAATATTATTTTCATATTGTATAATCTTTATGTTGTCACCGAGGACCTTTCTACGATTGGAGGGAGGACAGTTATGTTCTTTTATCAAATGTTTATATATAGCACTAGTATCATTTAGATGCATGGTTATTCGCAGGGACAACGTTGTCGTTGTATGTCCAATGTATATATTATTTTCGGAGTTACATTCTCCCATTTAATACAAACAAGGCCGATAGCCATTAGTCGCGTGCTCTCGTGTAATGAATGAATGCGTGAATGTAGGATTGACATGAAATTCTTAAAGATAAACTAAAATGACTGAAAAATGGGATGAAATGACTTAAATAAATAAAAAGTAAATGACTTAGAATGACTTTAATGAACTTAAGGATGAACTGAATTACCTTAAGAATGACTTGAATGCTTAAAAAATAACTGGAATCCTTCAAAAACAACTTGAATGATCTGGAGAATGACTTGAATGGCTTTGAGACTGGCTGGTTATAAAGTGGGTGATCATTTTACACTAAATTAATACAGAAAAGTGATCCCCCACTTTATATCACAAAGTTACAAACATAACTACAGCATGTAGTAAGAATAGATGCTACACTTTGATCTTGGCCAAAAGGCCAAGAAAACCTTAAAAAGCTAAGAACAGCATGTATTAAGAACAGACCTTTGATCTTAACCAAAAAGGCCAAGCACGAAAGTGTTACGGACAGACAGACCGACCGACCGACCGACGGAGTGACTTATAGAGTCGCTTGCACGCGACTAAAAAGATTACACGGAAAATCGAAAATTAAAAAAAAGAATCATAAGGCAAAGTGTCTCCGTTGCATTTAATAATATTTGCTTGAATATATACATATTGCCCGGTCGTAAAATTCACATGAATATTATATTTTATTTAATGCAGAAATTAAGGCATGTGCATGCGAATGCTATGTTTTTTCTGAACAGTTAACTTCTGCTAAGTAAAAACAATATTTGATCTTAGATCGAAACCAAGACCTAATGATAATGAGTCAAGTACGATAACCATTAGGCAAACTTCACACGTTCTTTGAAATGTGTTTTCAAGTCTGCTTATTTTTAACATAATAATCTGTCATAAGAACGATTCACGCATGCGCATTCGTGAAAAAAATAGATAAAAATCCGACGATACACCCACGTACCAATTTTTTAGTTTGTCTCCCTTAGCAACCCTTTTTCGGGATGAAACCCGATTGAAAAGTTTTCCACATGTCTGAATATCTTATATACCAAATTTCAAGTCTGTAGATCAAATATCCGTCGCGTATAAAGGTTGAAAAGTGTCCTCAGATACACAATATGCACACCTTCTTGTTTTATAGATAGATAGATAGATAGATAGATAGATAGATAGATAGATAGATAGATAGATATATAGATAGATAGATAGATGGACAGATAGATAGATAGATAGATAGATAGATAGATATCAAAAGAGAAAAATCAAAGATGGCGTAAATAACATTAAAAAAATTTACAACTAATCTTTCCGATTTGTTTTTCAGATTTATATAATCGATATTCTTTTTATTTATATTTTTTTTAAGTTAATGAGTTCTTATTCTTCTGATCTGTCAGGGATGAAATATTCAATATTTATATAATAATTATATGATTGTTTCTGTTCTACGAAACAAAAATTGAATATTTTGACATGCTGAAAGAAAGAAACGGTAAGATGAACAATATTTTGGAATTTCGAATATACACTTTTGGTCATTTATTTGTTTATACACACACACACACACACACACACACACACACATATATATATATAGAGAGAGAGAGAGAGAGAGAGACAGACAGACAGACAGACAGAGGAAGTGAGAGCGAGACAGAAAAAGAAGAAAGGAGATAGATAGATAGATAGATAGATAGATAGATAGATAGATAGATTTGGGGGCCATTTAAAACAAGAAAAATGTTATATCCCGTTTATATAGAATGTGTTCTTTATGCTAAATTGATATTTGAATAGGGTTAAATTTGTGTTCATTTTTGCATTAAATACTAATCTTTATAAATCCTTATTAATCTCTATAATTCTCTAACTCCACCATAATTCTTATCTATCTATCTATCTATCTATCTACATATATATATATATATATATATATATATATATATATATATATATATATATATATATATAAGTGAAAATGTCCGTCTGTGTGTGTCTGTGTGTGTGTGAACAATTTCCCTACCAAATAACTTGGCCAGAAATTTGGCTATTAATGTGTCAAAGTTCAACGATTTCACCTTTGAAAACTCTACCAAATTCCTCCGTCAATTTTGGGTCTAAACACTTGAAATTTTAAATGGTAAAACTTCGTATTTTGATTTAAGACCAAAATAATTAATGTTAAGGGGCCGAAATTGGGGTCAAACATAAAAAAAAACTTGACCTCTGGGGTCTCTACGAAATTACTCAGACAAATTTTGGTCCAAACATTTGAAATCTTACGTAAAGTGTATTCACACGTAAGGCAAGTTATGAACAGTACATAAGGCCCGAGCAAGCCGAACTGAACTTAATTAATAAAACAGTATTTTCCGAGAAAAAAAATAAGATTAAAGATATGGTGACTAATCTCTATCAATCTTTGTTGATCCTTAATTGTGCATCTAACGGATACTATAATACATAGTTCGATGCACCTTATAACAAAGGTCAATGAAAAATTTAAGCCAGATCCGCGTAGTATTTTTCGAGAAAAGATGAAGTCAGACAGACGGACTACGAGAAATAAAAAATAGATAGATAGATAGATAGATAGATAGATAGATAGATAGATAGATAGATAGATAGATAGATAGATAGATTTACAAATATTTTAATGGAATGTGCTCTGATGAAATCGTTGCACTTGTGCTCCTTAGACGTTCATATCCCTGATAAACCCGCTTAGCAACAAAATCACACCCCTTCACTGTTGAGGTTCCTAAACGCCAATAAGCTTTCTACTCTAATAGTTTCTTCTCTCGAACAGCTAGCCTTTGGAATTCCCTTGTTGCTACATCTTCTCTGACTGGACTGGACTGGACTGATATGCAGAAGTTTAAACGTTACGTAAATCAACATCTTGTTAACCTTTTCTAAGCATGGTCACAAATAGTAGCCCTTTAAGTCCAAGTGGAGATATTCCTTGTTAGGGACAAACGTGAGTATATGTATGTATATATATATATATATATATATATATATATATATATATATATATATATATATGTGTGTGTGTGTGTGTGTGTGTGTGTGTGTGTGTGTGTATAGTAAGTTATAAAATGTATATGGCGATTAAGCTGAAGCCTGAAGAATCCTAACGTGGATGAAACGCGGAATATTTAGTGTAGCTTAATCGCCATATACATTTTATAACTTACTAACTAGCTCTACCTACGTATTGAGCATTTTTGAAGTAAATACTTAAAGTTTACGCATAAATCTATACTTTCGTATATTAATTTTATGTGAGTATATATATATATATATATATATATATATATATATATATATATATATATATATATATATATATATATATATATACGGCCAATCTCGAAAACAAGGTATGTTCGGTATGTGGACGATATATTGATTCTTGCCGATAACATAGAGGAAAAAGAATATTAAAAGGTTGCATTTCAAAATAATTCTGTCCTTAACTTCACATACGAACTAAGTGTTGATAATAAAATCTCGTTTTTAGACGTTCTCATTGATTTGCAGTTTTTTAAAAAAATGACAAGTGCGAACTTTCTGTTTGGCGGCACTGTATGTATGATAAAAGTAGTATTACTCACTAATATTTGTCTGTCACACATGCGTTTGAAATAACATTTTCTCTACTAACAACGCAGTTATGATGGACGCAAACACATCACTTCCTTTTCGTCTTTTGCCACTTCCGGCGGCCATTTTATTTTTACAGTTAATTTATGTCTAAAATCTATTCCATAAAAATAAGTCTTATTAAAATAATACACTATGAACCATTTATAAAAATACATAAAAAAAAGTTATTAATTATAGCATAAGAAGATCTTAGTATGGCTCAAGACTAATAAGTATTGTGCAACTTGTTGGTAATTTTTCATTGCATTCTTGCGAGAAAAAGAAAAAATATTACCGTGTGGGAAGAAGTGGCGGTTAGCAATATGTTTTATCGTATGAACGCAAGAAAAAATTTTAAGAGTAAAAGAATATGAATAGAAAAAATATGGATTTGTTTTATCCGCGAAGAATATTTCCAATCTTTCGCCATATTTATTTCTGCAATGAAATCTTTAGAATTTTTATTTATCCGTTATGTCCGCATATTAAAGAAACGACGCCGTTTTTTTTTTTGTAAAAGTCGCATATATATATATATATATATATATATATATATATATATATATATATATATATATATATATATATATATAAAGAGTGAGAGAGACAGAGGTCTTATTGGAAAGCATGAAATGTTTCTGTTTCACTATTTCCTTTTTTATCTTCTCCTCAGGACCATAGTACACTAGGTTTGCTCTAATAAATGCCACAGACAAATTTATTATGTCTAGACTATTAGCCACTATATTATTTAACTTTTGAACGCCATTTTACACACATTTATTCGTTACAGTATAATCCTACATTACATCCTAGGAGCATCATCGTCACAGTCAAAACTATCTATAATGAAAGTAGTTGCTATTTTTCTATCTAAATAAAAAGTACTCTTACCGCTCCCAGTCAACGCCGGGAGGTATTTTGCATTTGGGACAGAAAGAGAGTTGCACCCTTATTATCTGGATCATATACTTACATACATAACAGTATCTTTCTATTTCTTGATTCCAAAAATAATGATTTCTCCCTTCTCACATACCGTCAAATCTAATTGGCTGGTAAATGATGATGTTACAAGAAAAGGGGACCTTTTCTTGTAAGTAAGAAAAACATTAGATGAGATAACCCGAGATTCGAACCTTGTAAGCAAGGTTCGGAAATAGGTTCAGAAATAGGGTCAGAAATGGAATGTAGAATTCGCATTGTTCAATTTAATATAAAATAGTAGATATGTTATAGTAAAAGGAATGTTGAGTGTTCAATTCTTTTTATGAAAACTGAATTAAAATAAGGTCAGTTAGAAGAACGAACAATAGAACATTAAAAAAATATTGAAACATAAGTTGGGTAGAAAAATAGGTTAGGAGAATTCTTTATTGGCAAAAGAGTTGGTTTGGAAATGTATGTTTAAGCCACGTGAATTTCCCACACGTGTGTGGCACGTGTTTGAAGCCATACATGACGTCATAGCAGAAAATGAATTCTCAATATAGTTTACTAGTTTTAGGAGATTAGATTAAATAGAGTTAGACAGACGGGAGACAGAATTAGACAGACGGGAGACAGAGTTGGGCAGACGGGAGACAGAGCTGATATTGGTCAGAAGAGAGTCTCCCTTCGGAAGCGAAGGGTTAGAAAGTTTTAATCATGCAGTCAACTTTGAATTCCTCGGACCATCATAATTGCAACCGGCCGAATAATAAAAGAACACATAATATTTTGTAACTGCGTCTCCTTGTCGTCTTTCAACCAAATTGAAGGTAATATTAACTTTATGTATAACTCATTTGAGTAATGTGTCCCCCTCTCTATCATAAGTAATGACAGTGTTATAAGAACTGATACCTCTCCTCTTCACTAAACATATGTTAAAAGAACCACAGTCTGTAAAATGTATAAATGTCGTTCTCCTTCTCTCTTCTATGTCTTCCCCTCATCAATATGAATATCCCCTATGCAACAACTATTCGTTTATTCAATATTGAAAATCTTCCTACAAAAACGAACGCCTCAAAGATTTACGAATATGGCTTCCCTCTACACAAGAGGAAATCGTTTTAAATAAAATACCCCAAATGCAAGCATGTTAACACATCGAAACATGTTCATCAGCCTAGACTGATTTTCTTTTTATATAAAATATACCATACATGTTAACTGTTCTTACACAGCTACGCTACCGTGCAACATCTTTTGTTTTTACGTACACCGTACATACTATTTTCCGACGCATCGTCACATGCTGATTAGCCATTATTTTTTAATGCTTTTCTAAAAGCTATATAAATGTTTCTTTTTTGTACAATTGACTAAAATTCTTTCTTTATACGCTTAATAAAAATAAAAACAACCGATTACGCGATTATTACAGTCAATATCTGGATTTTGTGTGATTTAGAAGCCTTTAAACTGTCTAAAACGTTTAAATTCTCCTTTCTTTTCTCCCATCTGGATAAACCTTAGTTTTTTAAGTACGACTTGTTAAGATTCATTTTCTTTCACCGTCAACTGGAGTAAGGAGGGGTAAGTTTATGCGTTGATATTTTTGAAAATTCATTTACGCCTCACGATACGTACGTTTTAAAGCTGTTATTTCAAAGGCCCGTAAGGTCGTCAGTTCGCCATAGGCCAGTCGACTAAAATGTTTGCTTTTTTAAGCTCCTTTTCCGCTTAGCGTTACACGTTCGAGCTTGCCTACTGCGGCTTTTTTTTTTTTTTGCCCTGGTCTTTTTTAAAGGACGGTTGTTTATTTTTGTTCTTTCTTATGGCTCGCACGGGTAATAACATGTTTTGTTTTTATTTTTGAACGCAAAGCAAAATAAGTTGGTTTTTACTAATTTCCCCATTTATTTCCAGTTATAACTACTATTAAATGTTTTGTTTATATTTTTAACAACATTAGCTCACAACACAAAATAAATTGTTTTCGGCACTTTTATTTTCTTGTAGGTATATATATTAAAAACTGTTTGTTGACATTATTTCTTTCAAAATTATGAAAAAAATTCTGTTTCTGTTCTCTAACATTAAAATTTAAAAAGATTTACATTGTTTCAAATTAAAAGGTGTTTATATTGTTTATGATATAAACAAAATCCTGTATATATTGTTTAAAATAACTAACAATTGTTTATTATTTAAAGAAAATGTTCTGTTTATATTGTTTCTTTTTTTCTTCTTATTTAAAACTGTCACTTTCTGATATACCGTGTACATGTTTAAAAAATATATTTTCTCTTCAAGAAGGGGGAAGATAGAAAATTGGTTTCAGTACTGCTTTTAGTAGAGCCTCCTTAATTTTATTTAGTGCTTGCAGTAGTGCTCTGGAGGTTCTTGCTTTTTTTTTTTTTTTTTTTACTTATTACTTAAAAAATTATATTTTCTCAAGACAATAAAAAAAAACAATATAACCTCAAAATCACGTTTTTAAAATATTTTCCATCCTACACTTTAAGGGCCAACGGGTACATCAGTATATATATATATATATATATATATATATATATATATATATATATATATATATATACTCGTGTGTATATATATATATATATATATATATATATATATATATATATATATATATATATATATATATATTCAGGCAAACATTATTAAAAACAACCTTGCTTCATGATTCTTTTTTTTTTCATTTTTTCGATGTTTCGTAAGATTTTTTTAACTTCAAGATGGAAGGTATTTACAAATGGTCCATGATTCACACGAGCGCTTTCGATTCTTTCTTGGATCATCATCAGGTGGAGATAAAATATTAAAAATAGAAGTGAAATATATAGATACGAATGATAAAAAGAGTCAATGAAAAGTCGATTAAAATATACATTTACGAGTGATAAAAAACTCGATTAAAAATTAGGATGATAAAAGGCAATGTTAGTAAAACCAGTCGTATACTGGTTATGCTAAACATTTCAACACATTATTGCTACTTTCAAAATTAACGCTATTTATAGATGGGTGCTGAGTTTTTATATATAGTGCTTCAAGTATTTTTAATTTTTTACAATTACTTTCTCGTTGCAAAATCCTTGTGTTGTCCACGAAGATCTTTCTAAGATTAGAGGGGGGGCATCTATGTTGATTTGTTAAATGCTGGTATATTGAGCTAGTACTGTTAAAATGCATCGTTAATCGACGGGACAATGTTGTTTTTGTATATCCAATATATGCGTTTGTGTTTTCGGAGTTACACTCTCCTAAGGAGCATTGAAATTTGTACACAATATTGGTTTGCTCCAACATGTTTGTCGCCGTATATATATATATATATATATATATATATATATATATATATATATATATATATACTGGTATAGATAGATGGATAGATAAAGGATAGATAATATATATACATATATATTACAATGCACACATGAGAATGCATAGGCATGGATACATACACGGAGATAAATAAGGTGCTTGTTTACTTTTAGTGATCTTTTCAATCAATGTATTTCAGGTGTAAACATTATTATATATTTACGTGTCATGTCGAAATTAGTAGAAATTCCAAAAATTAGAAAAGCGATCCAGTACAAAAATAATTACATATAAATATAGAATTCATAGAATTATCGAGTTTTTTTTTAAGAGTTGTGCAACCGTATCAGTATGACAAAAAAAGAGAATAACCCATTGACTTAAATCGACTTAAATTAACGATCCGCCATTTTTAATCAAAACGTAAATTGTAGACGAGTTTTTGTTGTAAATATATCTAGCACACGTAATGAGTTATTTTGCGGATTGTTTTTAATTTATGATAATTTTGCCATCACAGGTAAGTGCATAAAAAATTTTTCACCTGAAATGCGCTGGTTTAAAAGATCATCAACATAACTAAGCAGCGGAAAGAGAATGCGATGGTAAGTAGCTCTACATCAATCAAAACGGATACACAACTGACGGTTGATTTATAGACAGAAAAAAAAACTTCTAAGTGCGTTTTCAATAACGCCATCTGTTAGGTTTGGAAACCTGTTGGTAGAATAATTACTAATCCAGATATTTCAGACGATGATAAACATTTAAACGTGATAGATAGATAGATAGATAGATAGATAGATAGATAGATAGATAGATAGATAGATTATTTAAAATGTTCAGATAAAATTCGTCAAAAATAACTACAAGCAGACATATATATATATATATATATATATATATATATATATATATATATATATATGTCTGCTTGTAGTTATATATATATATATAAAGCTGAACGTCTGTGTGTGTGTGTGTGTGTGTGTGTGTGTGTGTGTGTGTGTGTGTGTGTGTGTGTGTGTGTGTGTGTGTGTGTGTGTGTGTGTGTGTGTGTGTGTCTGGTCACGAATATGCTCCTATATGCTTGACTATTATAGAAAACTGATTACATATAATGATAGAAGATGTTTCGAGACACAGGAGTGGGTATGTTTGATCTGGCATAATGATGATTCATTAAAATTGTGGGGTCTGTGTACGCGCCTGGTCCACAAAGTATGGAAATAAAAAAAATTAAAAAAAACGTTTACAAGTGTTTCTGATATAGATGTACATAAGAATACTTTGATAATTATGTTTTAACTTAAATAGGGGTGGAATAATAAAATTGTGGGGTGTGCGTTCACACCTGGCCTCTATAGAATGGAAGTAGGCACAAACTTTAATAAAGACTTTTCATATCTATCTGCGTAAGTATACTTTGATAATTATGTTTCAGTATGAAGAAATATGGTATAATAAAATAGAATGGAAATATGCCACAAAGTTTAACAAGGTTTTTTAATATAGATTCACAGAATATTGTGATAAGTGTTTCAGTGTGAACAGGTATGGTATAATAAATTATGGGGTTTATCTATTTTATTTTTACTTTCATCCTATTTTGCTTTGGTGTTGATACCCCCAGATTCGAAGCTATCTCTTTACAACCCTTCCTTTTAATAACCTATCATACTTACATAAATCAGAGTCCATTTTCTGTAGGCTGTTTTTGAACCCAGTCAACGACGGGTACTTTTGCTAGTATATATATATATATATATATATATATATATATATATATATATATATATATATATATAATTATTAAATACCTACAAATACTAGTGTTTCATGTTTCATCCTTTCGGAATGATCAGTGCAGAGTGTCACGATTAACACATATCGATAGATTTGAACCTGGCGACATTAACAAGGACCTAATCTATTCGGCTACTGTTAACCGCGAGAAATGCTGTTGAATTTTAAACATTTAAATAATTATATATATATATATATATATATATATATATATATATATATATATATATATATATATATATATAATTATTCACTATAATAATTATTAAATACTTACAGACACTAGTGTTTCAATTTTTCCGGGATTCATTAGTGCAGGGTGTCACTATTAACACCAGTCGATAGATTCAAACCCGGCGACAGAAGCCATCCCTGGCTTCATTATCAAGGACCTAATCCATTCGACTACCGTTAACCGCGAGAAATGTTGTTGAATTTTAATCATTTATTTTTAAATGCTTTTTAACGTCTGTCATAGTGATCTAATCATTATATGATGATCTGCACATAAGAGCTAAATTGACCGACTTTTAATTCAATTGAAAGTGCTCCGCGATGAGAAACGAGATTCTTAAAGGGCTGACATAATTATTTACTCATATATATTCATCGTATATATATATATATATATATATATATATATATATATATATATATATATATATATATATATATATAAAAGTGAAAGTGTATGTCTGTCTGTGTGTATATCTTTCCCTACACAATAACTCTGTCAATTCTCAGTCTACAGACTCGAAATTTGATATACAATGTATTGAGATTTGGCTGTTAAGGGGTCAAAGTTCAACGATTTGACTCTACCAAACTCCTCCGCCAATTTAGGTCTAAACACTTGAAATTTTAGATATAGGCTCCTTCGACATGGACCTAACTTAATAAATTGATTTGAACCCAAAACAATGAATGTTAAGGGGTCATAATAGGGATCAAAGTTAAAAAGAAAATTGACCGTTGCGGTCTCTACCAAATTACTCAGATTTCTGGTTTAAACATTTAAAATTTTACATAAAGGGTATTCAGAGATAGGGCAAGCTTTTTAATCGGTTTGGGTCGAAAAATTGAGCTACCAATATATAAATGTATGTATGTATGTGTGTTTGCATGTCTGCCTAAAACTTTCGACAGAGGCAACGAATTTTCACATGTCGTTTTGAAGTGTGACCTTTCAGACGACAAATATCGAAAAAATGGTTAAAAGCATTAATTCTTAACCCTTTTTGGACATGTTTAATTATATGTTTTGAGTGGTCCGATAGTATGTGTATATAGAGTGGGTAATTATTGTCTTTAGTGTAGGATCTCATTAAACATGTCCCTACATCTGTCAAAAAAAGACTTAATACTAATTTCTTCTAAACCTGAAATATTCAACAAGCTTAAAACATTTTATGAAAATGCCTTTAAAGAAAGATGCCCCCCAAACACCATATTTAATTACATTGAACCTCATCTATCTAATACCCCAAACAAGAAAAATAGGACCAGAAAAATAATTTGGTTCAACTCCCCACCTTCAATATAATGGTTAAAACGAAACTAGGCAAAAATTCTTTCAACTAATAAATAACCATTTTCCACCCAATCACACACTACACAAAATATTTAATAAAAACACAATTAAGCTTAGCTACAGATGTACTGATAACCTAGAACAAATAATCAAGAAACACAATAGGAAAATACTTAACAAAGATGGAAACACAAATAACACTAGCAAAGATAATTGTAACTGCACCAACAAATCCCAATGCCCACTTAATCAACAATGCCTACAAACAAAAGTAGTCTATAAAGCCACAATTGCACCTGAAGAAACCCCAAACGACAAAAAATACTATATTGGCCTGATAGGCACCTCCTTTAAAGATAGGTTTAGAGTACATAAATGCTCTTTCACAAACCCAACCTCCCTAACAAACCTCACTAACCTCCCAATATCTAGATCTAATCCAAAATAATCTTACACCAACCATTACGCGGGAAATCCTTAAAAAAATCTAACACATGTAAATCGTTAAACTCCCCATGCCTCCTCTGCCTGAACGAAAAACTTTTTATATTCAGTTTTAAAGATAGACACAAATTACTAAATAGAAAACATGAAACGACCATAATCTGCCGGCATTACAAATCCCACCTCCTTAGCAATTATACACCCTTCTGAAGCATCCCTCAGACAACACCCTATATTACCTTACCTATCTACACATTCGTCTAGCCATGAATCCTACTACCCCCACCCACTTACTAATTACTACAAAAACTCCTCACATTTATATGGGTGTACATATGTTGCAATTTGTATGGATATCTGTATGTATATATATGCTTTTTTATGGATATAGCAAAAATAATATTATCTCTGACGCACCTACTTACTTGTCTGTATGCGTGCATGTATCTTCATGTGTATGTGTATGTTCGGGCATGATTGGATCTATGTATATATCCCTATGTGTGTTTATGTATATCTTTCTATATACACGTGCATGGATGTATGTGCTCATGGGTCGTATGTATATACATGGATATATATTTGTATATCTATGTCTGCGCATGTATGTGTTATTATTTATTTATCCTTTATTTGTTTATTTATTTATCTACCCTAACTTTACTCTACTTACTTAGCATAAACATACACATCTCTATGTATATATGACCATATATGTGTGTATATTTATATTTTTTATGAATATATATATATATATGTATGATTGTATGTACGTGTATATGGGTGCATGTGTGTATGCGCGTATGTGTGTATGTGTATGTACATCTACATCTCTCTGAGGATCCGGACATGTATCTTCATTTGTATATGTATAACTGGGTATATATATATATATATATATATATATATATATATATATATATGTCCTTATGAATGTTTATGTATATGTTTCTATGTCCGCGTGAATGAATGTATGTGCTCATGGGTCGTGTGTATATGCATGGGTGGGTATTCGTATATCTATATCTATGTGCACATGTATGTATTTGCATACATCTGACTGTTAATGTCTATATATGTGTGTATCTACGGGTATGCATGGATGAACGTATGTATACGGATACAACTGTATCTGAGTTTATATGCATATATGTGTTTATATGTGTGCATGTGCCTGTATCAGCGATGCATTTAACACTGAAAATAAAGTTAAAAATAACCACTACCCAAAGCACCATCGTAGGGGCTCACCCCATATATATGTGAAATGAACGATGCGTCTACCTAAGCTCGCATTATTAACTACACCCATGTATTTACTTATTTATTATTATTTATTATTATTTATTTGTCCTAAGTTTGCTTAATTTACTTGGTATAAATATATACATTTCTGTGCATATATATAAATATATATATATATATATATATATATATATATATATATATGCCCAAAGCACCCTATTAGATGTCTACAGATGTCTGTATGTTTATATTTTTATTAATATCTATATTTATGTAATTGTATATACGTGTATAGGAGCAGAGGCGTATGTATGTGTATGTATGTATATGTAAATCTACTTCTTACTGGAGATCTATATCTCCACATATATGTACACAGGTAGGTGTGTACATATATATATATGCATATGTATATGTGTCTATATATATTTGTGAGTGTATATATGTGTATAAGAGTTGTGTGTATGTGTATGTATGTCTGTATATGGATCCATGTATGTCTGTTTATATATATATATATGTTTATATATGTTTATATATATATGTGTGTGTATGTGTGCGTATGTGTCTGTATATGGATATGTAGAAATGTACATATATATGTGTATATGTACGTATGCGTTTTTGCGCGTGCGTTAACGTATGTATTATAAAAAAAATAACCCACTGTATACTAAGATGGACAAGTCGACGTATAGCGACTACGAAAATTTTAAATGAACCCTTCCCCTACCTTCTCCCTCTTTTTCCCTCTCGCTCTCCCTCCCTTTCTCCTCTCTTCTCCCCCCCCCCTCTCTCTCTCTCTCTCTCTCTCTCTCTCTCATCTACTTAATATACCTTACGGAACAAGCAAAAGGCAGTTAAAATTTATAATCTAAAAATCGAAACTTCCCCCTCCTCCCTTACCCACTCCCTTTTTATTTTCTTTACCATTCTCTCCCCTCCCCCTCCCTATATCTATATATCTCCACCCACGCCTACCTGAGTCTACTACACCCACACACACACACAAAATAATCTAATGTATCTTAATCCTAAAAACTGAAATATTTTCAATACCCGTCTCCCTCCCCCTTATTATCACGTACCTCAACCCCCTCTTTTTTTCACGTATTTCTTCTAAAACACTTCTTCCTAATACTAACAACCACTTCTGTAAGGTCTGACGAGGCTGTTAGATCGTAAACATGGTCCAACATCTGAAACATGTGTAACCAAACAGATAAGACGGTAATTAAAAAAAAAGAAATAAAACACATATTTGCTCTGCAATAGTATTGAGCACTCTCTTCAGGTTTTTACTAATTACCAGTTTTACCAAATACACACACACACACACACACATATATATATATATATAGAGAGAGAGAGAGAGAGAGACAGACAGACAGACAGACAGAAATAAAAAGGAACAAACCGAGTTATGTGTTCATCAACGTTTCGTCTTTATTGGTTGAAATAAAGACGAAACGTTGATGAACACATAACTCGGCTTGTTCCTTTTTATTTCTCGATTTTGTCGGAATATATATATATTGACTTCTCTCTCAGAAATTTCATTGACCGTTGCAGTGTAAGTGTCACAACCTCCGACTGTTGAACTCGTCAAAAATGAGCACCACCTGCCGGATTTTGTGTCCTATTGGTAGAGTCGTTATAAAGTTCCGATCGCGCGGTTGACGGTAAACATTTAAGCAGACATCAAGTGTTTGATTAGCTTTCCTTGTGTGCTAACCGGAACTAAACAATAGGAATGAAGGGGGTGGCTGCGCGTAAGGTGACCCTGTAAACGTTTATTCAGAAAGAACAAGTGGACATATCCATCTGCTTAGCTGGTACTTATCCAGATTTTGAACAAAACAAAAGCGACTTTTTCTTACTGGTTACGTAAAGAAGCGGAAGATATCGAAGCGCTTATCAAATCAGAAGGTAAATAAAAGTTTGTATTGTTGTTGTTGTTGTTTTTCTTCCGTTTCTATTTTTAAGCTTATCTTCACCTCAAACAAGGCACATTGCTGCACATCATGGATACTATTTGGGACCAGCAGGAACATTCTGTAGGAAGTTGAGCAGTAAGATGTCTGTTCACATTACATTTAAATTTCTACATGTTAGTACAATCAAGGAAGCAAGAATTTTCAAAGTGTAGCAGTTTGAGCGAAGAAACTATCGGAGTAAAAGGGTTTCCGGCTTGTAGGGTCCTCAACAGTAACGGGGTAAAATTTTGTTGGCTGTCACGTTCTTTCGTAGTTTGTCAGGGCACACCCCATCTAAGTACTTGTAAAACAGGCACACTGATGCAACATTGTGGGGATAGGACAGGGGTTGGAGCTTGTTTGATAGTTCGACAGGTATTAGGTTATAGATTCTTTTTGGAGGATCTTGTCTAGTAATATATACTCCCATACAGGCGCGAACGTAAATGTACAGGATACTGGCAAGTATGTGTAGTAATGTTTGGCATTTTGACTATGATCTATTATATTGTGCTGGGCAATGCCAAAGTCTTAAGGATTATTATTATTATTATTATTATTATTATTATTATTATTATTATTATTATTATTATTATTATTATTATTATTATTATTATTGATTTGTTAACAGTTATATACGAAAATATATGCAGAGATAATGTTTTTAAAGAAAGGAATGTTTATCTAAAATATTTATGTAAAAAAATCTAACGGAGGAATGTTAACTTAGATTTATAAACAATAAAGTATTACAGAGATGTTTATGTAATAAAATAGATTTAGGGATTCAATTTTATAAACAATAAATAATGGAATTGACCTGGTAACAAATAAAGAGTAGGTTTTTATATAGAGAGTGGATATACAAGTAAAAGTGTCAAAAAAACGCGGGAGCCATCCAGGAGAGGAGGTTGACTTTGTCATACGTGGAAGCATTCGACTGAACTAAGAGACGACGTAAGGCCTAAAGGGAGAGAAAGCATTAACAATACTTTTCCGCCGTACTGGTTCTACCTTAATTCAATAAACTGTAATGGATGAGATCGGTCGCAGACCACTAAACGGTCAGCATTGGCTTCTTTTGGTGCAACTCTAGCTTCGAAAAGTTGGGCCTTTTATCTATGATCACGCTATGATCTGTGTGATGTTGTGCAGGCAGGGCCAAAGGTCTGAATGATTATTATTAATAATGTATTAAGTGTTATTTAGAAAAAAATATTCAGAGAGAATGTTTTGAAAGAAAGGAATGTTTACCTAAAATGTTTATCTAAAAATCAAACGGAGGGAATTTAACTTTGATTTAGGAATGGTATGAATAAGATAATTCAGATATGTTTAAGTAATAAAATAGATTTAGGAATTCAATTCTATAAACAATAAACAATGGAATTGACCTAATAACAAAGAAAGAGTAGATTTTGATATACAGACTAGTAAAAGAGTCAAAAAACGCGGGAACCATCCAGTAGATGAGGTTGCAAGTATTCGACTGATCTAAGAAATGATGTAAGGACTAAAGGGAGAGAAGTAACTGTTGAAAATCTGGAATCAATGAGAGAAAACAAAAAAGAAGTACGGTTGTTACTGCTTCACAGTGAAATGTTGTCTAGCGGTGTTAGTAGTCTGTAATCAAACGGCCAAATTGGGCTTATGTGTCACGTTTGTTAAACCTGTCCCGAACTAATTTATGTTACTTTGTCTAAGTTACAGATTCTGTTTGAATATATATAAACATGTACGCATACACCCACGACGAACATTTATAGCCACTAGACGATACACAAGCATCAATTTCATACACACGTATATATATATATATATATATATATATATATATATATATATATATATATATATATATATATATGAACAAATGATTAATAACACATGTTTTGGATTTTACCATTTTTGGATTTTTATCCTTCACCGGACTATCCATTCATGTGAAATCTTTTTATTATTTTTCTTTTGTCTCCTGTTCCCCTTACCTCACCCTTTTTGTTATCCAAGTAAGATCTGTGACTTACTTGTACTTTCATTAAATACTTTTATATGCAAAATCCGATCCTGCATTTTGCTAATTCCTGCCCTCTGATGAGAAGGAGAGTATTTCTTCGAAACTCCGCGGATTAAGGACTCTCCACTTAGCTTGTGCTTCCTTTTTTAAAATTAAATATGTATTTAACTCTTTTTCAAGATGTCTTTTAACATGTTTTATTAATCATTTGTTCATATTATAAGCTCTATTTCCTTTTCGGTTTTATTGAGCCTTTATATCTGGCTGAGTTTATTTTACTTGTAAATATTAACTCTTTAATATTTATAATATTTTTTAAGTTTACCATTTTGATTACCTTGGTAAACTTATTGTAATTTATATATATATATATATATATATATATATATATATATATATATATATATATATACAGAGAGAGAGAGAGACTAGACGTGCTTGAACGCACGTATATATACTCATTAGATATACATCTGATAATACAACAAAAATAATCCACCGTCTTTGCGGCAGCCTTGGCAATATCTCTAATGCATTTGTTCTACTTCATGTTACCTATGAAGGTCAAGTTGTAAATTAATTAAATTGTAAATTAATTAATTTGTACATCAATTTTTATACCGCAGAAAAATTTCCTGGCAAGATTAAGGTTATGGGTTATATATTCGTTTACTGTGCCAGTAAGTAGAGATTACGTTAATAGTAAATATTTTGACTGGGGTCACATTAAGTGCATACCAGGATAACCTGGCAGAGCACGGAAATAGACCCAGTGTAGCTAGCGTGATTGATGCGAGGGTTCAAATGTCAGGGTATTACTCGAAACGAGCTAAACGTTAGTTGTCGAATGATGTTACAGACAAATTACATACGTGTAGGAGGACAAAATTTTTAAACAGTTCAAGTGGGACAAGATTCTTTTAACGTGACCATATCATCAGAGTATACTTGTTCGCACACGTCTCTCTGTATTGTCCCTGTTTAATCTTTCTGTTGTATCACGAGAACTAAGCATGTCCTTATGATTAGCTTTACATATTCATAATAGCATTCTCATATCATTTCTCTCCATGCAATGCATGTCTTCCATTTTTTTTTTTTTTTTTTTTTGGAAAATGGTATATTAGAGAAAGAAAAGAAAATTCATAGCATTTCGGAAAACGATTTCAAAAAACATTTCGAAAATAAAAAGACAAATATTTGTGTAACAGAGGGCGGGCGCGCGTATGGCAGCTGTATGTAAATGATCGTACCGGATGCGAGATGACGTCACGTCAAAAAAGAAGGGAAACGATTATAAAAAGTAAAACGTGTGCGCAGACCGGAAAGCATGTCAGACATGGGAGCGGTATTCGAAAGAGATTCGAAAGATATCTGGGGGTCAGCTCAGAGAAAGACAAAGATAGACGTATTACGTACGGTGGTTGAGGACGACGGGAAAATACCTGTAAATAAATGTTGGTTATTTCACTAAAGAAAAAACGGAGTCGAGTTATTCTTTTCTTATGTTCATTGCGACGGAGTCATAACGTGTTGGGTCCCTTTTGTTTAAACGTGTGTAAAACGTTGTTTGATTGTTTTTATTCTTTAAAATCTTTAATTTATTCTTACATTTAAAAATGCCTAAATATTAAAAATCGTCGAAATATTTGTAAATATGACTTAGAACAAACTGTAGTATCTGTTTTGTAATGGATTGGATATTTTCCGTCTTCGGTCAGTGAAATAGAAATCATTGTGGACAAGGTGAAGACAAACTATGGCCATTGGCTCGAAAGTGGCTCGCCAAATATGATTCAAACAGCCCGTTAAATGTTAGCAATTTCGTTATATATAATTTATTGGTTGCATTTTTAGCAAAATGCGTGTCAAAATATATTTCGCAGCTATTGTTTTTTAGCCTTTGGTTTTAAATCAAACAGAAACTTGTTAAATCAACAAAGTTTTATTTACATTTCACTGATAGCACGACTAGAGAGAGTCCCGGTCGGCATATGAATTGGTAGAGTGTATCAGGCGGCTGATCATTACGGGCGACGGTAGCAGTATCACACTAAACTGCTCTCCCCTGACTCTCTGACTGACTAGTGTTTTTGTTTATGTTTTATATTGAAATTCTGCACATTGGAATTCGACTGCTAATCGAAATTTCTGTTGTTTTATTGCTTTGCACTTTTAACATTTCCAATTCAGGTTAAAATATACGCCTTCCCATTGTTTCATGACCCCAACTCTTCGAGCGGAATGTAGGGTTAACGTCATCGCTCCACAATCGGATTCAAAATCTGGTTTTGCCCAGATCCTGAATTTGCTTATATGCAATACATCCGATAGTTTTCCGAACTTGTTCGTCACCAATGTAATAATTTTACATTTGAACTGGGGTACATTTGTGTTTAATAAATGCGTTTCCTATGAATATTCTACTTTTAAAATATTGAAAAGAAATACTTTCATTTTTTAAAGTTTCTTTTTTTTTTGTCAATTTTTAATATTAAATTATTTTGCGTGCGTGTGTGTACGCGCACGAGTTTTTTTGTTTTTTTTCCTTGGCCTTCGGATCAAAGTGCAGTATCTGTTCTGATGCTGCACTTCACGTTTTTTTGTCTCGTTTAATGGAAGGGAAATCCTTCATGGCAGATGCATTTATTTTTCTTACTAACAAGAGTGCCCCTCCCTTTTTGGGGGCAGCTGGTTTCTCCGCACATTAAAAACCGACAATTGTGCCTAACTCTGCCCCCGTGCGGAGGCAAGTAAACAATAAATATTCTGTATTAATATCACCTAGACCTTTAGACCTACTCTAAATTGCAGATTTTTAATGTGTCCCTATAAAATCGCACGATCCTATAGAATTGTGATTGTTTTAATGTGACCCTATGAAACTGATTTTTTTTTTAAAATGTCACCCTATAAAATGGTGCAATCCTATAAAATTGTAAGCTTTCGACTGTGGCCATTACAATAAAATTTTTCCCATCCCTATACTAGACCGAAGTAATTTTTATTTTTATTTCAATCCTTTCTAATTAGCTAGATTTTCCGCACATTAAAAACCGACCTTATATCTAATTGCACTGATAAGATGGTAAAAGGTGCCAGGATTACGGTACGAACATCGAGGTCCACTATAAAAATAAAACAAAAGAAAAAAGCGCACATCAATAATCGTTGTTATACAAATGTGACCCCACCCAGCATATTCCACCACCCGGCCCATTGCCACTGTTCTTTTATCGACCTACGCTACCTCCCGGACCTCCCACCAGTCGGGTAACGGGTATTGTCATCTGGGTGCAAAGAGGGCCCTTTGTTATTACGCAGGCCGATCTTCTTAAAAACGAACCAGCTTCCCTTGGCCCCCACGCGCGTCGATCCGTTATCCCATACCCTTACCCTTTCTGTTTGTTTAAACCCCAGAACTAGACCGAGACATAAAAGAAGAGCAGATGGGATTCGGTACCTCTTCTAAGTTCGGCGGTCTCTCTCTTTTTTCTCCTCTCGCTCTCTCGCTCTCTCTCCCTCTCCCTCTCTCTCTCTCTCTTTCCATTTATATATATATATATATATATATATGCAAATATATATATATATACAAATATATATATATATATGCAAATTTGTCTCTGTGTGTGACAGTTCTTTCCTTATAGACTTCGAAACCGCTGAACAGATTTTTGTTATAATTTACAGAACTTTAGTGTATTGGTCTGGGAGTGATCTTAATTAAGTTTTGTCTCAAAATTAAATAATCATCCACAGACAGAATTTTTCGCGGTATAATGGCAGTGTTTCGATCTATAGTTACACATAACTACGATTTCATCTTGCAAAAAGGTATGTTTTCTCCTTTATTTGTTCATCTTGAGTTTTAAAATGTAAACATTTAAATAAATGAGTTTTCGCCTGATGAGATCTTAGTTATTAATAACTATAAATCAGAATATTTTCATGTGAGTGTAGCAAAGCCTGTACATGTATGCATAAATACATATGAATATAAATAGCTCTGTTTGTTATTGAACACTACTATAAAAAGCTTTTGATGTTGTCCTCTGAATGCATTCTTAACCTGGTTTATTATATATATATATATATATATATATATATATATATATAATTATAAAACTGCAATGACCTTGTAACGAGTGATGTAACCCACTTTCCGGTTTACGACATCCGGTTGCGCATGCTCGCATAAACATTAACCCATAACAACGTAAACAAATAAACACAAATCGCTTCTTTTGCAGATTTTGACCTGCGCACTGAAATATTAACGTTATTATTTAGAAATTATTATTTAACATGGGAAGGGTGAGAATGTTTTGCAACTATTCTGTATTACAACTATACTGTCGCAATTTTCTTACAAATAAATCACTTTTGACTCGTTGACAACGTATTGTCTTACTGTGTTCGTTTAAATTATCTAAATAAACAATTGTTAATACTTTCTGCGTTTTTTTTTTTTTTTACATCGTTCATTTCCGTATTACATTCAGTTATTTTAACGCAATTTTCTTACAAATAAATCTACTTTATCCTTTGACAACCATAAGAGCATTTTACAACGTATTGTTTTACTGTGTACGTTTTCAGTGTCCCAATTGTTTTTTTTTCGCGTTTAAGTTAAACGATATATCAAAATTTGAATAGTGCACATTCACCTATAAGTATGGCAAACCACTTATAAATCAATGGCTGTAAATTTGTTTGTCTTTGTTTTGTTTTTTTCAAAAATAAGCAATTATAAACAGAACGACTCATAGAAATCTATCTATATTCTTTTTTCATTTTAATATATTTCATAGAAATGTTTCTGTTATGTCAGAAAAAAATATTTTCTTTACGTCACAAGTGTCATGCTCATACATTAATTCCATAGCTATTATAACATACTGACCCAACGGGTCACGGATAGTCTAGTATATATATATGGTCTTGAAGAAATTCAATATCGCTTAATGGAAAAATGAAAAGGTGTTTGCAGCGTTATCTTCCAATTTTCGGATTTTAATGTCAAATCACATTTCAATTCCTTTTGACGGATTGATTTTTGCTATTTCTTCTGATGAGTTAAGGGCATAATAGATTCACTGATTAATATAATAATTAATTGATTGATTTTGCGCTACGAAACAGATACTGTCAAGAATTGTATAAGTCAACTGAATTAAAGGGATGGTCAACATCATAAATCTTGGAATATGACTTTTTGTCATTTATTCTCTATATTGCTCTGTAATTACATTGAGCTTCTTAAATAAGGATTGATATATATATTATAAGAAAATATATTTCTACAGAAATATATATATACAAATATCTATACAAATATATATATATATGTGTCTCGGTACCCGCTTCGCAGGCACCTTAGCAGCAAGTAGATGTTGTGAGAGCAACTGTTGCTTAAGGTGCTTAATTTTTGGTCCCCCGACAAAAGGAGGGGGACTTGTAAATTCGCCCTTGTCCGTTCGTCCGTTTTTCTGTTCGTCCTTTCGTCTGTCCGCATTTTTCTCAATAACTACTCCTTGAAACATCAAGCATGATATGAGTAAAAAAAAAAATTAACAGAACGTATTTTCTAGGAAAACTCCGGTTACCCCCCCCCTAGAGGTGCCTTTCGGGTTAAAATGGCCAGAATTGACACTTTGGTGCTTATCAAAAATTAAAAAAAAAGATGCCTTGGATTTTTATAAAACTTTCTGAAAAGTAGTAACTAACTGATTTCTATATAATTTTGTTTGTCTATACTTCGCGATAACTCTTGGGTGTGCCCCAGAGGCTCTTTTAGGGCTAATAAAAACACTCCATTTTGGGGACTATTTTACCATATTTGTCCAAAATTTTCTGTGTATGTCTATTTAGCAGTTTTGCATGGTCCTGAACTAAATTTTATATATGTTAAGGCCTTGGGGACTTTGGGGCTAAATAGGGGTCAAAATGATGAACTTTCTTTTTTGCATGGTGCAGAACTCAAATTTACATATATTAAGACCTAAAACTGCACTGTTTTTTCATTTTCATCAGGATTTGACATCGCCTGAGGACATTCGGGGCTAAATGGGGGAGGCGGCAAATGCTGAACTTAGTCATTTTTTAATGCGTCGTTCACTGTGAACTCACGGAGGACCATGCATGCTTCACTTGTTTTTAATGAACTCCTGAAGTAATTGAAATATAACTATCAACATTGAAAATTAGTTAAGTGGAAAAGGTGAAGGAGGGTGAACTGATTCAAATTCACAAAGAAGTTAGCCATATCGTGGTGGCGGCCCCTGGGATGGTGGCAAACTCCAACTTACAGCCAGTCGGGTGATTCAAACTGGTGTTATATACTGGGTGGTATTAAGATGACGTACAGTCTATATTGTTGTTGTTCTTCTTCTTAGGAAGAGTCTTAGTGTTTCATCTAGAGACAGGGTACATTCTACTACATGAGCACCACTTGTAATTCAACTATAAGAGATTTTTTAATATATCGATGGATAGACTGAGAGATAGTGTGTTTGACATTTATACATATGTTTGTTGTAAATCGTCTAGTTATTGGAATGACCGCTGTTCATTTATCAATGAATAACGAGACACTTTGTTATAAACAAACTTGGTTTATTTAACAAACATTCATATATACACAATACGGCGGTGGAGGTGGTGGAGGGAGGTGTAGGTTGCGAACGTGACAGGCATTTCCTCGTCATCTGTCTCTCGTTCCCCGTCTCCGCGTCTCTGCTTTGTTTTTGTTTACCATCTCACTTTTATGGACTTTCGACCTGGTAACCCATAAAGCAATTGACGTCATTGACCCATATTTTGACCGGCCCGGCGTTTGCTTTTGGTCTTACCCCCGACCGAATTACGTCATCTCCAGGTAATCACAATTCCCGGGTTACATTTTTGTCAGCCTGGACATGAGTTCATTCGCACCTTGCTCCATAAAACAGCCTGACCCATAAAACGATTTGCGTCATAGGAACAGGTCATCACAATTCCCGGGTTACGTTTTTGTCGGCCCGGATTTTGAGTTCATTCGCACTTTGCCTCTCCATAACACTGGTCACGAGGCAATCTCTGACTCCATTAGAACGGAACAAACCACACAGCCAACGTTAACCGCGAGAAATACAGTTGAAATTAACATTTATATAAATCATAAATGTCTAAAGGGCGAGAGCGATCTTATGAATACAACATTATGATTTGCGCATGGAAGCGTAATTGACCGACTTTAATTTCAATATAGAGTGCTCAACAATGAGAACAGACTTCACAAAACAAGGGAAAAAGTGCTCAGTACTTAGTAGAGGTAAATATGTTTATATTATTTAAACCTCAGGCATATTAACTTAATTCATTACAGGTTGTTTCAATAGACAGGAAAAAAATTATCCGCCTATATCGTACGATATATATATATATATATATATATATATATCGTACGATATGTATATATATATATATATATATATATATATATATATATATATATATATATATATATATATATATATATATATATATATATATATAGGGTGTCCCAAAAGAAGCTTACGGATTTGAAATTTAAATTCAACTAAAAGTAACACTCTCTGATAAATATCAACTCCTTGATGGTGTAACGACTCATGATGACTTCAGTAGAGTTAATCTAGATGCTCTGAAATTTTTTTCGCTAGTTTGATGCTTCTATGGTTCAATTTTATATTTGATCAATTCATCTTATATATATATATATATATATATATATATATATATATATATATATATATATATATATATATATATTATAGTGTATAGTCTTCTAGCCGTTTCTTTCCAACCGTTGCAGTCTAACGATAATTTTCGTCAGTTCATGTACAGTCGTTTTGCATAAACGAATATTGTCGATGTTGTCTAGTAATAAAAGATGGCGTAGAATGCGCTTCAGGTTTTATGCGTTTAATTCGTGGAAATGTTTTAAAGGGTCGTCATAGATTGACTTTCCGAGTAAACTCGGAACGACATGTCCACGAGCAAAACAAAAAAAAAGAGAGAGCATTTAAACGGCGAACAGTTCGCTTTTGATCTGCGTATGATATAGGTAATTAGAAAAAGAGCATGTAGACGATAATGAAGAAGAAGAAGAAGAAGAAGAAGAAGAAGAAGAAGAAGAAGAAGAGCTTTGCTTACATTGCCAAACTTTGATGGTTACGTGTGATTTTATTTTTTTCTTTCGGGGAGCCCTTGTCACTCAGCCTTACGGTTAGTTGTAGGGTAAGTAATGTAACTATCTTTTCAACATGAACCACACGCACACGTGCACAAACGTACACACACGTACACACACATGCACACATGCACACAAACACGCACACACGTACACACACGTACACACACTGCACACACGCACACAAACACGCACACCTGGTTAACCGAAGATCTCAGCGGTTATTTCGAAGTATAATGCTGGAATAAAATATTTAACAGTTTCCATACGTAAAAAGTGAACAGTTCGGCAGATAATTTAATTCTACTAAGTTTGCTAAAAATATTTGTTTGTTTTTTATATTATTTATTTACGAGTTCTCGACTGTTAACTGTTTCCTCGAGATCCCGTATAAAACAGACGGGGTTGATGCTCCGGTTCTTAAAAGGTCAGCTGTGAACGTTGCCATCAGGAGCAGACAATAATGCAGAAATAGAGCTATACTATAGAGAATTTTTTGATGAACATAACGAGTGTTTGTTCCCTGTATTGAAAGCTGTTAAAATTGAAAGTATATATATGTATATATATATATACACACACACATATATATATATCTATATATATATATATATATATATATATATATATATATATATATATATATATATATAATAGTAAAGATATAGATGGATTGATATATATATATTGCATGCGCAACCGGAAGTCGTAAACCGGATGTTGGGTTACAACATCTGTTACAAGGTCATTTGAGTTTTATAATTATATATATATATATATATATATATATATATATATATATATATATATATATATATATATATATATACGGGGTGCCTTCAATAAGTTTCAAGACTTTTTCGTATGGGCACATTTATTGATAGTACATACATGAGACTCTAATCCCCTTCGAAGTAATCTACTTCAGCTGCAATACACTTGTTATGCCGCTCCCACAACTTCTAGAAGGCCCTTTAGAATAGAGTAGAGTTGTGGACTAGTGCATTTCGTTTGTATGAGCGTGTCAATGACTCTCGTCATAGCCTCTTTCATCTCTTCAATTGTCTCATGAGGTTTTCGTTGAGCTTAGGGAATAACCAAAAGTCACAGAAAGCAAGGTCTGGAGTATAGAGAGGGTGAGAAACTCTCTTTATGTCCATCTTGGTCAAATAGTATGTGATAAGGATAGAGTTGTGGACGGGTGCATTGTCCTGGTGGAAATGCTACTGACCCGATTTGAAGAGTGCTAGCCTCTTCCGACGGAATCTCTTAAATCCTCAACATAGAATTCCTTGTTAACTGCCTGTCTAGTGGAAACCCAGTGTATGTACAAAAAAAAAGGAATTATCATAAGTGTCTGGGTGGATTTGCGCTGTCTGACCTTCTTGGGTCTGAGAAAGCGAGCATGCTTCCACTGGCAACTCTGTTTCTTGGTCTCTGGGTGATAACAGTAGATCCAGCCTTTATTATAGGTCACCAGAGCATCAAAAATTGCGGGGTTTGACAATCTCCCAACTGTTATGACAAAGTCTTTTTTTCTGATTTTCTCTTAACACCTTTGGCACGAACTTTTTTCAAATCTTCCGCATTTTCGGTTCCTCCCGAATAATTGTGTGTAGTTCCCACACTGACATCAAACTCTGCACTTATTGTCTCTATAGGCACACGACGATCCTTATCCATGAAATTCTTTATTTGGCCAATCAACTTTGGTGTTTTGACTTCATTACTCCTCCCACACATCTCATCATCACTCACAGAAACCCGGCTTTCTTTAAATTTCTTATGACACTCAAAAACTCTCTTTTCCTGCCACATGGTCCAAAAGCAGTCTGATACATTCCGTATGTTTCTGTGCCATTTTTCCAACTTAAAACAATATTTTTTTGCGTATTGTCTTCTTAAAGGGTCCTCACGTCTAGATTGTATTTTTGAAATTCACCAGCTGTGATAATGAGGCTTTAGTAATGTGTATTCCAATTCCTATTGTAGCTGTTCATTTGAACATGAAATCATAAAACTTGATCAGTCATCTCATAAGATGTATACCAATGACTCAATTTTTAAGAGTCTACGGCAATTTAATTGCCTGTACAAGAAAGTCAGAGAGAGAGAGAGAGAGAGAGAGAGAGATGTGTGTATGTGTATATATATATATATATATATATATATATATATATATATATATATATATATATATATCAGGGGTGTGATTTCTATTATAGAAACGTGGATTTAATTAGAATAAAATAGAATACGCATCAGGTGCGCTTGAAAGCCAAATTACAACGCAATATTATGAAAATTTTACTTGTTTGAAATTTATAACAAGTTTCAAACAAGTCAAATATTTGTTTATTTTCGTAATATTGCGTTGTAATTTGGCTTTCAAGCGCACCTGATGCATATTTTATTATATTGCAGACTCCTATATTTTTATTGTCATCGAAATCGGTTAAATTTTCCATTTTTCAATCTAAATTGATTGATTGCCTGTTCTAGTTGGGAACCCATCGCAGTGCATCGGGTTGAAGTTTCACATGCCTTTCAGTGACTTTATTCACAAGACATTGTAGTCTACATTGCACTGTAGAGAACCTACTGTTGATTTTATAAAATTATTTATATATATATTATTTTAGCGGCTGAGATGCACGCAAATATATGCATGATAGACGGTGGCAAACGCTCCGAACGATGAGGTCAAATTTTCAGATGGAGATCAGCGGTGTGTAATGTCAACTACTTGACGCGCGCACCTGTCGCAGATGAAGCCTGCAGAGACTGGAGGTCACACTTATAACCCAGAGAAAAAAAAAGGGAAAAAACGAGACAGAAGCCAAAGTTAGTCTAAGAATCAATACCGCACAAGTGTGGTTTTAATCCTCACATATGCCCGTTCCGCTCTCTCTCTCTCTCTCTCTCTCTCTCTCTCTCTCTCTCTCTCTCTCTCTCTCTCTCTCTCTCTCTCTCTAGCTATGCGCACGCATTTACGGCGCAGTAACGACAACCAGTAAATAAAAGTTTATATTTTTTATACAAAATCAGTGTACGAGTTTGCTTTCTGGATGGCGAAAAATCGACTGCGCAATACGTTTCATTATGGCTTGCATTAAAGATTAAATGTAAAAGTCAAACATCATGTTTCAATTGTGTTCTATACAGAAACATGTATTTCGAACGCGCCACTGTCATATCAAAGAACCTACTGTAGATTTCCCATAAGTGGCCTAACTGGCTGTACGGTGATAATCGCGTGAATTTAAGTTTCAAATGAAAAAGTCAAGTATCATAGTGCAATTGTGCTTTAAAGAGAACCATTCATTTCGAACGCGTCCCTGTCATATCAAAGAACCTACTATTGATTTTATATGTCGAGCCTTTCGGCTTGTATGATCATAAAACTTTTTAAATGCACTTGAGATATCAGGCTGTGTAAGGTGTTTACTTTGGTCGAAATCAGTGTTCCTTCTTTCGCCGGATTATTTCGATTATCGATTACCGATACTTATCGAAGACATTCCGATACAAAAACCTATCCGAAGAACACTGCAAGCTACATAAAGTACATTTGTGTGACAGTTCATAAAATTAGTCCAGCTGTTTGCGAGTCCATAGGGAACGAACTCACACACACAAACAGTATATAAACACACAAACAGTATATAATAGTAGAGATAATAAACACAGTCTTTTATGAATAATTCCAAATTATTTCAGTTGATTATATTAATTATTATTAATTATTATTTATTATTAATCATCCCGGATAATAAAACCAGACTGATTCGAAGTTTATGAATTTAGGAAGTGACAGTTGTTCATTTTAGAGATCAACATAAAACAATTTCAAACAATCCAAAAACAAAACCCAAATGAAATGACTTCTATACCATCCATTATGACCATGTAATCCCTACAGCCACCTACCTTGAAAATGCTGCCGTGAAACCTGACATAGTTATATGGAATAAGCCAGAAAGAGTGGCAACCTTGGTTGAAGTGAGTGTCCCTAATGATGGAGGTCTGAACAGAGCTGAAAGGGAGAAACAGACCAAATACCAAGGTCTCATGTATGATATGAAAAGAAACTGGAATCTTAAGGAGATATCAATCATACCAGTTATCATAGGTGCCACAGGGCTTATGAAGAAGAATCTGAAGTCTTACCTAACTAATATTCCTGGTGAACCAAGTGCAAAAGAGATTCAGACAACTGCACTTAAGGGAACAGCGAGGATACTAAAAAGAGCTCTCGGTTTGTTTCAGTAAAAAGCAGGGGAATGTTGGCTGCCCCATACTCACCGTTATAATCTTCAAAGAATGAAAATGAAAAAAAAAAAAACGTGAGGACAGGCGTGAATTTAGCGAGGAAAAACAAGTGTTCAAATTAGGTCTACCATCTTTACAAAAATATGCTAAGACATTTCATGTACATATATGCAGTATAACCTTTCACATAACGGCCCTGTCGGTGGGGCATTAGAATACACCGACTGCCCCCCTGCAGAGGGTAAAAGTCCCTCAATGGGGGTCCTGGATATGACTTTAAACTATATCCAGTGGTGAGGCCCCAGCTTGTGGGCTTTAGGGGAGTGTGGAGCCACCTTTTAATTACCATTGCTCCCAGGTCCACTCTGACCCGGAGTGGTAGTACCTCTTAGGGTCCCAACTATGGGTTAAATAGAAACCAACATGAAAACAACAAATATATTCTATTAAAAAAAAAATTCTTCAAAATCTTTGGATTCGGCATTGAATAACCCGGAAAGGGTTGATATGCCGTAAAACAAAAACAACCAACCAACCTTTCACATAACTTTAGCAAAATGGTGGGTATTGGTGATTAACCTGATGTTGCTAAGGTAAGCTATTCCAACTTTACTCATTTTAAACTGAATTGTTTTAAAATCTAATGTCGTTCTGTCGCGTAGTACAATTTCAAACAAATACATTTTAAAAGTAAACAAAGTTTTTTTATCGTTATTGACCCTAACAGACGTTCATTATTTAAACATAAATATTATTTTTAACAATGAATTATACAGATCGATACAAAAAGCATAATAGAATTTCTAAACATCAGCCAATTCTTGCCTTAAGTAAGATAATTAATTTGAAGTTTGAAAAGGATGCAAACCGGAAAATCCAAACTGTTATTCAATGAAATATGCTTAAAAGAAAGAACTATACCTAAATATATAGATGTACTGTTGTATAGAGGGGCTGACAGGGTGGGGCGTATAACGTATGGAGATGAGAAGATAGACGTGCAATGAACAGTTCTTTAAACACGGAGGGAAGAAACATTATTGATGAGGGGGATACATTATTGATGAGGGTAGATACATTATAGATGAGGGGAGATATTTTATTGATGAGGGGAGATACTTTATCGGTGAGGGAAAATACGTTATTGATGATGGGAGAAACATTAATGATGAGGGGAGATACATTATTGATTAGGGAGAAACATTATTGATGAGGGGAGATACATTATTGATGAGGGGAGATACTTTATCGATGTGGGAAAATACGTTATTGATGATGGGAGAAACATTATTGATAAGGGGAGATACATTATTGATGAAGGGGAGATACATTATTGATGAGGGGAGATACATTATTGATGAGGGGAAATACATTATTGATGAGGGGAAATACATTATTGATGAGTGGAGATACTTTATTGATGAGGGAAAATACGTTATTGATGATGGGAGAATCATTATTGATGAGGGGAGATGCATTATTGATTAGGGAGGACACTTTATCGATGAGGGGAGATACGTTATTGATGAGGGGAGATACATTATTAATGAGAGGAGATATTTATCGATGAGGGGAGATACGTTATTGATGAGGGGAGATACATTATTGATGAGGGGAGATATTTATCGATGAGGGGAGAAACATTATAGATGAGGGGAGAAACATTATTGATGAGGGAAACAACATTATTGATGATGGGAGAAACATTGATGAGGGGATACATTATTGATGAGGGGAGATACGTTATTGATGAGGGGATACATTATTGATGGGGGATACACTATTGATGGGGGGAGATACATTATTAATGTGGGAAGGTACAGGTAACACTTTTGAAAAGGTTTCATATTGCGTTCACTTTACATGATCATGAGACAGTGTGATGTTATACAATAACAGAAGGCAAAAACACATTACCTTGCGGTTGATGACAAACGAAGACAAAGGCTTTCATTAAAATTACGTAGACATTCATTTCCATCTGCTGATGAAAATGCTGGGAATCCGATTGCGGATTAGATTTCTGCATTTTGTTTTCTCCTTCACCCTTTGCTTCCTGACGGAGCTTAGGCTTACTCTCTCCAACTCAACTAAAACTGAACTCCGACTGTTCTGTCTCTCCTTTCTCAACTTCTAACTTTTTCTAACCCTAACTTAACTGTATGTATTGAAACTATATTTCTTTGTGACGTCAGAACGTGGTCAACGTGTGCATGTTTTGCACGTTCATATTGCATATGCTACAAACACGTGTTATGGAGACACATTCCTGTACTTGATTATTCATTATTCATCTGACCTAACTTTATTGTATATATTTTTCTTACTACAATGGATAATTACACTGCATTCGTGGAATTGTATCTAAATGACTATATGTATTCATTTTAACTTTTAATAACAGAGTTCGATTCCAGCATTCTCCTTTAATATAATTATCGTCGAGCTTAATTACTTCGTTTCTAACTAAAAACCGGGAGCTGTTCGTTTCAATATAGAACAATACTTTTTATTCAGTTTTATTTCAGTCAAGGTTGTCAGTAATTAAGGGGCCCTCGTTCAGGGGTTAACACTTGATCTCTATATGAGATAAATAGATATTCGAATATTCCGTAAAAGTTATTCATTAGATATATACATAAATAATTTTGTGTGTGCGCGTATATATACATGCATGTATTTGTGTGTGCGCATATATATACATGCATGTATTTGTGTGTGCGTGTGTGTGTGTGTGTGTGCGTTTGAATGTGTTCGATTTTATTGAATTGTATGCATGCTGACCTCTAAATATATTGATAGCAATTAATCGATTGAGATCCGGAGAACGGTCCGTGAAAAGAATACCTTTGTTCGGGCGTGACGTCAGGGCGCGTGATTGGGTTTCGTGTGACGAAAGTAATTTCGTTTTTTATTAGGTAAATATAAACGCTGTCTGCTCTTTTTGAAACTGGAACCAATCATTCGATTTGAAGATAGGGTATGGGGAGGAGGACTATGGGTTGAAAATTGGGAGGAAATAGGGGAAGAAAACGACTGAGAGACAGAAAAGGAAAATTAAGAGCGAGAGAGGGGGCGTAGAGAAACAGACATAAACACACAGAGAGCAACAGAAACATATATATCATTGAATTGGAATTCGTTATTGAGATTCGTATTATTTATTAATTTATTTGTTGCGGACTATTATCCTCATCTTTCTTAGATGTTCTTTCACGACGTTTCGGCCAACTATTCCTCTGGCCTTCGACGTTGTTTCTGTCCAACTATTCCTATCCCGTCGCGGTTACCACCTGACGAAGGACAGAGGAATAGTTGGCCGAAACGTCGTGAAACAACATCTAAGAAAGATGAGGATAACACTCCGCAATAAATAAATTAATACGCAATAGAGACGTATATATATATATATATATATATATTATAAATTACTATATATATATATATATATATATATATATATATATATATATATATATATATATATATATATATATATATACTAATTTATAAAATATATATGGCGATTAAGCTACACTGAATATTCGGCGTTTCATCCACTCTAGGACTCCTCAGGCATAAGCGTGAGGAGTCCTAGAGTGGATGAAACGCCGAATATTCAGTGTAGCTTAATCGCCATATATATTTTATAAATTACTAACTGGCTCTACCTACGTATTGAGCACTTTTAAGGTAAATACTTAGTTTACACATAAATCTATACTTTCGTATATTAATTTTATGTGAGTAAATTAAGTAGTTATATATATATATATATATATATATATATATGATTACTTAATTTAATCACATAGATTAATATACGAAAGTATAAATTTATGCGTAAACTTTAAGTATTTACTTCAACAGTGCTCAATACGTAGGCAGAGCTATGTAGTAAGTTATAAAATATATATGGCAATTAAGCTACAGATAATATTCCGCGTTTCATCCACGCTAGGATTCATAAGCCTGATGAATCCTAGCGTGGATGAAACGCAGAATATTCTGTGTAGCTTAATTGCCATATATATATATATATATATATGTGTGTGTGTGTGTGTGTGTGTGTGTGTGTGTGTGTGTGTGTGTGTGTGTGTGTGTGTGTGTCCCAAGTTAAAGGTATTCAGGAGATAAAATCCATGAATTAAAACGAGGTTATTAAGAGTGCTCAATAAAAAGAGAAGAGTACAATATTTTCATTAAAAAAAATAAAGAAATAAAGTTTTTTACAGAAATAAAGTTTATCCGCTATTCATCATAGCTGGTTCTTAAATGAATAAAAAAGGAGAACCTGCTATGATTAATAGCGGATAACTTTATTTTTGTTGCCTGACGAGGAGCTTTCGGTTTTTAATGAACCAATCGTTCAGTGGAGCAACTATGTGATATTCCTCTCTCTCTCTCTCTCTCTCTCTCTATATATATATATATATATATATATATATATATATATATATATATATATATATATATATATATATATATTGAGTATATTTAGGCAGCATATTCTCCTTTAAGCATATATTGTTAAACAGCACAGCATTTTCTTGTTTGACAATTTTCCGTTTTATTTTTTCCAGTTTTCGAATAATCCTTCTTCTGTTATATGTAAAATGGTGTAAAAGTGTTCCGTAGTCTGCGAGCGCTTTCGGCGTTTCCGCCATCTTCAGGCTGGTTATATAAAAAGTCGTTTTAAAATTACGTCGAATGATAACGTCGTGTTTTAAAATTACATCGTACTATAAGATCGTTTTTATCTTATGTGGGCTATTTATATACAAATTTATTGGACAGTTTTTTGGGTTTTTTTTATATACATTAACAGAGGCATTTTAAAATATTTTTGCTGGATTCATAATTTATATTGTTTATTTTGGGTTGACTCACTTTTATATACAATACCTCCAAAACCTTCAGTCTCCTAACGTTAGAGTCTGTTTGTAAAATTTTGGTATTTTCTACCATGATGTTTCTAAATTGAGAATTATGCTGTGCTGTTTAAAAATATATATATATATATATATATATATATATATGTGTGTGTGTGTGTGTGTGTGTGTGTGTGTGTGTGTGTGTGTGTGTGTGTGTGTGTGTGTGTGTATTTGTAATCCGTTTTCGGCCAGTAATCTGGCTGTTAAAGGGTCAAAGTTAAACGATTTGATCTTTGAGAACTCTACTAAACTCCTCCGCCAATTTTGGGTATAAACACTTGAAATTTTAGTTATAGGTTCCTTGGACATGGATCTAACTTAATAACTTGATTTGAGCACAAAACAATAATTGTTAAGGGGTTATAATAGTGGTCAACTTTTAAAAAAAATTTATTTTTTGCTACACCATACACCTCCAAACACCCGGGCAACGCCGGGCTGTGGTGCTAGTATATATATATATATATATATATATATATATATATATATATATATATATATATATATATATATATATATATATACATAAAATAATTTTACAACGAAGGACTAAAAGATTTTTAATTTTCTTTTCTAGTTTTGAAAGTTTAAAATCTCCCAAATCCTTTCTTATATATATATATATATATATATATATATATATATATATATATATATATATATATATATATATATATATATATATAAACCATTTCTTATATATATATAAACCATATAGAGGGAGACCAGTATCCGCATTAAACTGGTCTGAAGTTTAACTTATTGTTGGCTATCTTGGTCTTGCTTGTTGCTGGATCTCCACATTTGGAACCGAGAGAGTTCATATATATATATATATATATATATATATATATATATATGTGTGTGTGTGTGTGTGTGTGTGTGTGTGTGTGTGTGTGTGTGTGTGTGTGTGTGTGTGTGTGTGTGTGTGTGTGTGTGTGTGTGTGTGTGTGTTTATAAAAGCGTGAGGGATAGAAAAAAAACGTCAAAAGTGGGAGAAAGAAAAGGCCAACAGAAAGAGAGAGAGAGAGAAAAAAAGATACAGATAAGGGGGGTATAAGGACATTGAAGCAGGATGAAACACTGAGAGAAAGAAAATAGAGTGAAAGATAGTGAGGTAGGAAAATATATAAAAAGAAAAACATGAACTCGTAATATCAAGTGTGGTATTTAGCTCTGATCGGGCTATGCTGGTTTCCTCTATGTATATCCAGGCCACGGGAATATGAGATACAGCTTAACATTCACGTTGACCCATTTAGATCTGACCAGGCTACAGGTCGCTTAACTTCGGTGATCTAACGAGAACCAGTGTCAACAAGATTATGTCGTATATAAGAAGAGATGGTCGAGGAGTTGATGGAATAAAAACAGAGAGGGAAAAACAGCGACCCATGAAGATACAGCGAAGTAAAAAGAGGTAGAAAGATAAATAGGAAAGGGAGAACTAGATAAGAGAGAAAAATATAAAAGAGAGAGAGGGGGAAAGAGGGAGAAAATTATCGAACCTATCAAGATAGACGGAGGTAAAAAAGGAGAAGATGGAAAGCGAGAGTAAGAACTAGATAGATAGATAGATAGATAGATAGATAGATAGATAGATAGATAGATAGATAGATAGATAGATGGGAAGAGAAAACTTATAGAGGTAGAGCGAGGTAAAGAGAGATAGAGAAGAGAGTGCGAGGGGAACTACATAAAAATGAGTAAGATAGATAGAGGTAAATATAAAGAGATAGAAAGAAAGAGAGAGTTAGAGAGAGAAGGAGAGAAACAGCTAAACTCCCAAGATAGAACTAGGGAGAGAGAGGGGGGGAGGAAAACAAGATAAAGAAAAGGAGGAAAGAGAAATATAAATATATGTATATAGAGAGTGTGTGTGAGAGAGAGAGAGAGTGTGTGTGAGAGAGAGAGGAAGAAAGAAAGAGAAAGGGAGAAAGAGAGTCACATTTCCATGAAAAATCCTTTGATCCTTAGATTGGTCAATTTCATTTCACCAAAGTTGGGGGGGGGTGATATCTAAGGCCGATTAGTCATAAATCAGTTTCTAATTTAGATTATTCAGGGTGTGTTATAGGGATTTGTGGGTGTCGAAGGTGAGAGAAAATAAAAAGGATTTGTGAACGAAGAAGAAGAAGAAGAAGAAGAAGAAGAAGAAGAAGAAGAAGAAACCTTACGAGACGGTTTTGTATTCGGATCGTCACACCTGCTCCCTGTTGATTTTTTTTTAACTGGCGTTCACCCCCTAACAAGGCATACCGCCACTTGGGCGTAAGGGGCTACTATATGTGACCATGCCTAGGAAAGATTAACAAGATGTTGGTTTACGTTACATTTAAACTTCTGCATATCAGTATAGCCAGGGAAACATGTAGCAGGAAGGAATTCCAAAGTCTAGCTGTTTGAGGAAAGAAACTATTAGAGTAGAAAGCTTTCTGGCATTTACCGACCTCAACAGTAAAGGGGTGAGATTTTGTTGCTAAACAGGTTTGTTGGGGAGATGTACGTCGAGAGAGCACAAGTGCCACGAGTTCACCAGAGCACATGCCATTAAAATATTTATAAAACAGACACAGAGATGCAACATTGCGGCGATGGGTTAGGGGTAGGAGCTTGGTTGACAAAGACTCTTTTTGGACCCTATCCAAGAGGAATTGCGGTGTAATACTGATGTTGTGTAGGGGACTCATATTAAAAGATAATATGATGGGGACATTCATATTGAAGAGAGACGGCGGACACATCTATCACAATGGTAAGGGGGAGAGACATTTATACAATTCTGTGGATTCTTATAACATATATTAGCAAGGAGGAGGGATACAGTTCTTGTAAGGGTTACATAAAGTTCATATTAAGATCATTAACGCATTATCTTCAATTTGTGGAATTACGACACATAGACAACAGTTACAAAAATCGATGGTGATTCTTTATTTCATTGGACCGGTCGAATGATGACGTCAGGAATTCACATTTGGGATCTACATAGTTTAATGTTCTTTCCTTCCAAATGACTCTGACTCCAACTCTCTCTTTCTCTCTTTCTCTCTCTCTCTCTCTTTCTCTCCCTCTCTCTCTCTCTCTCTCTCTCTCTCTCTGACTAGCAAACTCAATTGTTCTGCTTCAACTGTTCGGCTGCTCTAATCTGACTAATTCTAGCTCCTATATTTAGAATTTCCTTTTTGCTATGACGTCAGATGTGTGGTTCCAAAACGTGACTAACTCACGTGGCTAAGCACACGTTTGTCCAAAACACACTTCTGCAAACAAAGAATTCTCAACTAACCTATTTTAAACCTAACCTATTTTTTACAATATATTTTTAATTTGTATCGTTCATTCTTTTTAGCTGACATTTTTTATTCAGTTTTCATAAAAGAACGAACAATCAATTCTTTTTACAATACAAACAATATCGAACCATTTTATAATAGAATTTAACAATAGCTGAATTCTAACATTCCACTTTCTGAACTTTGCTTACAAGGTTCGAGTCTTGGCTTATCCTAATCTCATTTTCACTTATCTAATGTTATTCTTATTTACATGGAAAGGGGACAGGCTTTTCTTGTAATATTGATTCTGTGCAGTTCAGAGTTTGAAAGTATATTGTAACGTGGCTACCATCGCAGGAACAAACAAAAATATAACAGGAAAGATATAAAAATCCGACTCGGCATTTTTTAAGTTTCAATGATACGCATTTATTCGTGGTTCTTCGAAAGCAACGCATTTCATTACATTCTGTGCTTTTTAAAAGTCTCTGTCCTCGGCACCTTACGCTGGTGCTAGCCAACGCTTTCTCGCCTTTGATTTTCATACGTGCAACTAGCTCGGGTGCAACCTGCTTCTCTCCTCGACCACCGCGTACTCTTACTAATTTGCACACGTGCTTAACGGCTGCTGCTACTACTATTTTCGCTAGCTAGCTATCCTTCGGATACTGCGGATATTTTCACCCACGTCATATAACATATATTATTTAAAAGCATGTTTAACGACTACCTTTTTGATTATTTTGAATAAATAATAAATTAGAAAATATTTAAATAAATATTTAAATAATAAATTATTTACAAATAACACGTCCCAAAAATGCGGGGGTGACTAGAATATAAACAAAGGGCAGATAACCTCTCCCTTTAAAGCACTCGGTGAATGAAAAAAAAACACCACAGAATTGTCAAAAGTGTGTTTATTCATAAAGTCTGAAGAAATGTTGGTTTTGGAAAATTTTTCAAACGATATAATGTTTGAAATTGTTCGACTGGACATGGAGACAATTATAACGTAAAATGAAATACACTTTTTGTTGCTTTCAACACCCTTTTTGAAGTCTTGATTTTGCTTTCACTATATATATATATATATATATATATATATATATATATATATATATATATATATACTGTGAAAGCATATATATATATATGTGGTAAAACACCGTTAATTCACTACCCACGCAGCATCAGCCGCATAACGCAATGGTGAGAAGCCTTGACTGTCATTTAGGCGGTCGGGTTTCGATCCTGGCTTGAGGTAGTTGCCTGTCAAGCCGCACTGATGAGCTGTGATACAGCGAAACGGTACTGTATGTAGATGACTATTTATATATATATATATATATATATATATGTATATATATATATATATATATATTATACAAAGTTTATATTTTCCAAAGGTAAAGTAAACAATGAAGTTTAACTAAGTTAATACAACACCATAATCCAAGTTGAAATTTGATGTACAGCATATTTAGACCCATAGCACACTTCCAGGTTGGTCATTAGACGGCAAAAATTGAAAACAAAACAGTTGGCGTTGGCAGAATCCAATAAAAAAGTCCAATAAAAATGTACGCTGTTGTTTCTTTTGTGCATGTCCATAATTAAATATTCTTTAGATGAGAGTCGCTTAATTTTTCACCATTCTTATCCGTCTGTCTGTAGTTCGTAGAGTAATGCCGCTGTAGAATTTACGATAAAAGGAGAGCTACCATTTAAAATCACCGCAAATTATTTCTTCGTTTGCATATTTTTATACTAAACTTTAATCAGAAGTAACCTTTCCAGGGCATTCATCGTCAAGCCCAAATATCAGCTGACGTGATATATTATAAAAACACAGACGGAATTTGATGAATGACATTATCATTAAATTTTTTTATTTTTTTTATTTTGCGAATTAGTCCGCTGGGCAAATTATTCCCCGTAATAAATAAGAATCAATGGAAGATTGATTCTATAATAATACCTAGGCAATCTGAATAAATTAAAATATCATGTTTAAGTGTATTGTACGATCGGGTAATGCTAATATACATATATATGTATTTAGCTATCTAGCTATTTCTTCTAGCTATTTCTTCCTCTCTACATACATATGTGTGTAGAGAGAAACAGAGAGAAAAAAACAGATACATACATATAAACAAGTACAATGATAGAGATCAAAATATCGAATTTAATAGACAGGTAGATAGATAGACAGGTAGATAGATAGACAGGTAGATAGATAGATAGATAGATAGACAGGTAGATACATACATACATACATACATACATACATAGATCAACCGTCTCAAAGAGATAGATAGGAAGATAGATACATAGATAGATAGATAGATAGACCATAATCATATTGAAATAGATAGATAGATAGATAGATAGATAGATAGATAGATAGATAGATAGATAGATAGATAGATAGATCATCTTTCGGGTCCATTTCTCATCAGATTTGACCACACAACCCAATCAAAGTGTTCAGCTCTTTAAAGAGCGGCCGTAAATTCGCACGAGCGTCTACGTCTCCGCGCGCCCGTTAATGTATGCGCATGCGCATTTTCTGTCAACTGACACACCCACTTCACCACCGTCTCCAATTTTAGCGCCATTTTTATGTCCGCGGCTATATTCAAGTCACGTGTCTATCACAAGAAACTAATATGGCGGGCCGTGTTCTTTGACCAATTCTGACCTCCGTGCTATTAACGCTCGCATTGCTGGATAAACGTTTGTGGAATGGTTTTGTGAGGGGACGTTGATTTGGATGGGGAGGAGAGAAGACTTGTTTTTGTTTTTGTCTTCTCTTTGTAGGAGGGGTGTCCACTCATCTCTGTTAGACTCTCTGCTCCTCATATAATCGGTCTGCCAAACTTTCAGCGCTTTGTTAGTATGTAACCCTTTAATTTTTTTTTTTTTTTTGTTTTTTTGCTTCAATTCACCCTCGTTGGGGATTTCATTCCTCGGCCCCAAAATCAACAATCTAGACCCTTCCTGTAATGACATTTTCCCTGATGATTGCGGTGTATGGTTTGTCGTGTGTAGTTCTAGGAGGTCCACCCTCCCTGACTTTACCTTCACTCTTTGAGCAAGGAGTTAGCTTATTGATAATTGCCTGAGGCACCTTTAACGGGGGAATTCCGACGTCGCTACTCAGACACTTTGTGGGGGTCAGAGTGCTTCTCCTCGGGGGTGCTGCATTTTCAATCTCGCTTTCCGATCCTTGTGTCACATTTTTTTCTGTGGAACAGAAATAAATGACTTCTATTCGCCCCCAAACAATGCATAATGTCACTGCGACGTGATGATGTGTGTCAATAAGGCGGTTAACGCGGTACTGAGTTGAACACAACTGGTTTGTGTTTTAAGTTATATGTACAGAGGTCGAAGGGTTGAGGCTGACAGGTTTCAAACCCATCGATTCCATTGGAAACAGATGCATCTGCATGCTAGCAAAGGTCACGAGGCAGGTCAATGCGTTTTGAGTGTTACCGCGTCACACATAAACCTTAAAATAAATAGGGACGCGCATGCGTTTTAGACAGTTTAGAATCCACTGTTCGAGTTCGTTAGTCTACAGTCTAGAGAATCTTGATTCAAAATTAGAAACGAAAAGAGAAGAAAAAAGATCTAAATCGATCCAGCGATGCAGAGACCCTGTCAACGATGGAATCCAAATAAAGACTTCTCCAAACAATAAAATCAAGTCGTGCTTTTTTAGAGTAGATATGTATCGTCGCGAGGAGCACCGACCAAAAACGAGAAAACGGTAGGTGTCTTAAGATCTAATATGTCACACACACGCACACATACACACGTGTGCACACACACACGTGCATACACAGAAGACAAACAGTCACAGCCATGCCACAATTATATAAACACATACATGATATATACGTACACAATAAAATATATACACGTCATTTTATCTCCCCTTCCAGAGATACATAAAGTAACGGGATTTTGGGAAGTAGAGTGCAGATTAATAAAAGCACCCGACATGTGGAGCTTTACAGCGATATATTTGTTCACATTACATTTAGATTTATCCATGTTTTCACAGTAGGGAAAATATGAAACTGGGGGTTGATACCAAAAGAAATGATGTTCTAGACAATAAATTATTACACTAAAATAATTTTTTTAAGCTGTCTGGTATCTGGGTACCCCCACAGGTTCGTAACGGGTATTTACATTGATGCAGGAACAGGTGCAGTTTGTCGAAGCACATTCTATTGAAGTTCTTCTAAACTAGGAACAGTGATGTAACACTGCGCTGATGCGACAGAGGCTGGTCTTTGTTAGACAGAGTGGGACTTATTAGAGACTGTTTTGTTTTACCGTCATAGAGAAAGAGGTTAATAGCTGTTGCAATTCTCCAGTGCGTGGCAAAATATATAGCTGGCTTGCGAATGTATTAGCGGCAGTAGCCGAAAAAAGCACATATGAAAATTAGAAAGATTTGACAGAAAAATTTCTGAGTGACCAGATACATCTGAAGATGGTCGGGGGTAACATCGACCGAAACGTTGTGTGAATAACACTCAAGATGGGTACAGTAGTCCGAAGATACCAAATAATACAAATATCCTATCCTTGTCTCAAAAATTCAGATACAAAATATCAATAATATCAATACCCTTACACGAAACAACAATTCAGAGAGCATGACGTCATCTTCAAGAAATCAGGACCAAACAGCAAAGAACAACATCTGAAAATTAACCACAGATTGCATGACATACACGAAAGGCTTGTCGGAAAAAAAAATCAAAGAATATGTTCGATATGACGTCAAAAAATCTCTCACTCCACAAGGCTACAGACATTTTGAAATATCCACATCGTTTTCGTTCGGAAATAAGAACATAGGCATCCTTTTCACAAGTATATTTTCAGATATTGAACTGATATTTTAGCTTCTCCAATTTAATCATCTTGGGGAAGTCTTAGAATAAAGACGAACACTTGATGAACATATAACTTCATTTCTTCCTTTTTCATCTCTTCATATATATATATATATATGTGTGTGTGTGTGTGTGTGTGTGTGTGTGTGTGTGTGTGTGTGTGTGTGTGTGTGTGTGTGTGTGTGTGTGTGTGTGTGTGGAAGGCAACACAATGCAAAGGTAACGGAAAGGCACAAACACCGGATCAGATGAAGAATAGTTTTATTAATGCAACTACAAATACATGCGTTTATATTTATATATTTCATACACACATTTTATTTATATTTGTGCTGTGATTACCTATGTCAGCTGGTCTGATGGAATATGCGTGTTCTATAATATTTTCAGAAAGATCTCTTTGTCAGTTATGTGTTTAAAACAGTAACAGTCTCGCAGCAAACAATGGCCTGTAACGTGTTATTTAGTTGCTTATTTTATTTTATTTAAATATAATAAGATTTTTTTTCGTGTGAGACTTTCGTATATTCAGCATTATTTTTTATTAATTTGTAAATAATTTTCCTTTTAAGCATAATTATTATTTATTATTTTATTTGTTTATTTTTATTTTCTGCGTTCTAATTGAGAAACGGTTAAAACAATAAAATTTGAATTTAACTTGATTAATAAAGGGAAACTAATTAGTGAGCTGATCTATGGGCGATAACCATGTTATCTTTTACATAAGGCGAGTTACCTACAGGCACTAGTGTTTCATCCTTTCGGGAATCATCAGTACAGGGAGTCACAACTACCGCTGGTCAGGAGATTCGGACCCGGCCACGAAACCATCAGTGACTCCGATAGCAAAGAACAAATCATTCGGCCAATATAGTTGAAATAGACATTTATATAAAGCGTTAATATATTTTCAAGAAGGCCGAAAGTGATCAAATGATTTTAACATAACGATCTGCACACGTGGGTTTAAGTGGCCGACTTATTTCATTTCAAACAATAATATATATATATATATATATATATATATATATATATATATATATATATATATATATATATATGGGTTTACGTGTTGTTTTTCTTGTAACCCCATTTTGTCTTCAATTTGTAAAGACGTTCTTCCTCCTCCCCCCCCACCATAACAATTCCATTATTTATTTATTTAAATGTAGCTGCGGTGTGCGCTACGTCGGGCGGATGTCTCAAAGATTAGATAATAGGGTAAAACAACATGTTCCATCCAAAATTCGAAATGGAAACTATTTGAATTTTAGTGCGAACTTTTTTTCCATCCTTAGCAAGTCGCACTCTCTTTATCATCTCAAAATTCTAGAAACTATATATATTAAGACTCTGAGACCTTCTCTTTGCAAACAAAAAGAGAATCTCTTAGGGCTTAATCTAGTTTCTATTTAATAAGTAATCCCCCTTTTTTATATATTCCCCCTACTTTTTCATCTCCGATTCATTGTTCCCCCCTTTTCTTTTTAAAACGTAATTAAGCTCGATTTTAGCTCTGTTCAGCGAGCTTCGAAACCGCTCAGCTGACGCATCAATTTTATTTTTTAATTCCACAATCTTAAATAAATAATGTTTTTTGAATAAGCTTAAATTTGCTCTTTACATAGCCATAATAAAATTTTGTACTCCGCAAAAAGTATTTAAATATATATGTGTGTGTGTGTGTGTGTGTGTGTGTGTGTGTGTGTGTGTGTGTGGTGAAAGCACAACTGCATGTTTATAAAACAAGCACAGCGACTAAACACTGTTGCGAAGTGAGTTGTGTAGGAACTTGGTAGCCTACTGGGGTAGAAATTATTTCTTACGCCTTTTCAATGAGGGAAAGGGTAGTTGTTAGTGCACTAGGCCAGAAGTGGCGGCACGACCGTACGGCAGCTTTGTAGAGATATAGGGTACTTTATAGCCGGGCTCGAGAAAGAAGAGTGAAGTCACTTCCGGTTTTGCTCTTCTAGTCGATAAGCATTTCGCGCCATTTGCTGCAGTATTAAACGAGCACGTGTGGACATGATGTGCCGACGAACGCGATAATATCCAGCGCTGTATTAATTGCGTTAGCTTAAAAGGATATTATTTTGAAAGCCGTAAAAGCAAGAGCTTTTGCGCTGCGCCATTGCATTCCTACAGCAAGGTTCTGTCCGTAGGGCGTCAATTTACTAAACTTTTGTTGAAATAACAAGAAGAAAATGTGACACGTCGAGTTAACCATTGAGCTGGGGTAAGATTGTTTGAATCAGGTAGAAAGCGAGTTTATAAAACTAATTCATATAATTAAAATCCAAATCTTTCTCTCTCTCTCTCTCTCTCTCTCTATATATATATATATATATATATATATATATATATATATATATATATATTAAATTGTAATTCAATGAATTTCAAAAAAACTCTCATTGAAATGAAATGAAGTGGTTGAATTTCATTTCAAAGAATTTTCATTATTCTAAGCAAGACAAAGAATACTCTAGAAAATTAATCTCCTTCTACCATCTCATTAGAGGAGAGAAAATATTAGCAAATAGTTATAAAGGTATGCACCCTATTTGCTAAAGTCAGTGAGACATGGAAAGTCAAAGTGAAAATAATACATTTAACAGAAGTCCTGTAGCAGGAGGATTTGTAGAAAAAGTATATGAATGTTTTTTAAATCCAGCTTGCTTGGTAAAATCCATGTTATACGTTCTTTACATTCGTTTGGTAATAAGGACCAAGTTATATATTGGGTAATCCGCATAGCTGTGTAGATATCCGAATCGGGCAAGTGCTTGTATAAATTGTGAATAAACAATCCAATAAAAGATGAAAAACAACAACTAATAAAGATGAGGTTAGTAGTCCGAAATAAAAAAATAAATGAATATATATAATGCTCATTTCAAAATGAATTCCAATTAAGGAATAATATATATACCAATCGGTACGGACCCGACTATGGAAGATCAGATAATAAATAAACGTGGATTTATAAGATCAAAGAATCCAACCTTGATCGCCCGAAGGGGCCCGTGGCGCAGTTGATAGAGACGTTGAATCTCTACGGTTCCAGATGAACATTGTCTGAAGATAGCGGTTTCAATCCCACCCAATACGTGCCAGAGGTTTACTTGGCCAAAAATGTGGTGAGACGACAACAACTACGGATGGCAGTGATGGCTGAGAATGCAGTTAGGAGATTCGAAGTTCCTATCCGTCGCGGTTACCACCTGACGAAGGCCAGAGGAATTAGTTGGCTGAAACGTTGTGAATAAACAATCCAATAAAAGATGAAAAACAACAACTAAGATGAGACTAGTAGTCCGAAATAAAAAAATAAATTAATAAGGTATGTGTGTGTTAGTCTTCACGTTAAATAGCATTTTTTGTTACTGTGTCATGCTTAATTCTGAAATAGCATATTCATAAACGAGCAGAACACCGGACTCAATGTCTGCAGTAAACGATGTCCGATCAAATTCAGTTTCTGATAATAAAGTCTTACAAGGTGCAAAGATAAAATTGTCGCCCTAAACACTACAAATTTATTTTAATACTTTTATTGTTAAAATTCAATTCAAATGACTTGATTATGTAGTAGAGCTAACATCTATTCAATGTAGCCGCCTTCAACTTCAATCACCGCCTCGATACGGGTCCGGAACTGTGAGCGTACCTTTTCTAAAGCACCGTCGGGAGCTCGGCGGATGGTGGCAATCAGGCTGCCTATGGTGTTGTGGTAGGTTGACGGTGATGTTTACGACGTATGACCAAGCGAAATAATCCAGCGGGTTCAGGTCGGGGGAGAAGGGGGCCAGTAAGGGAAGGGCATAAAGTTGTAGCACTTCTTCTGAAGCAAAGTCTGGGTCTCTTTGGATTTGTGTGCCGGCGCCAAGTCCTACTGCCACACCCAGAGTCTCTCAGCGGCCACTTGATTGCACCAGGGGATCACTATACTCTTCAACACATCCAGGTGCACTTCTGAGTTGACTTTCAAGCTGACTTCGAAGATGTGAGGTGGCATGATGTGGCCCTCACTTGAAACCACACCAAAAAACATAACTATGGCCGGAACTTGATTAGCCTGAGGTTTTTTTTGTCTTCTCGCTCAAGATCTAGATTGTCTGACGCCTGTAAGACCTACATTCCAAGCCCTTCTTCACACATTCACAGCTGTGTATAAGACGCCTAAGTCTCCGACAAGCTGCTGAATAGGCGGCTGAGGAGTCATATCAATGATTGCCTGGACCTTTTCGATAATTCCTTGGTCTGGGTCTTCCTAGTGGTGTTGGGTTTCTGGTCCACTTTTTCCAAAGGATCGTCCGATGCGTTGAGCTGTGCCCTCAAGCGTTAGGCCGTCCAGATTTACATTTTGAGGGTGCTGACAATGGTCCTATTTTCGCTGGTCTGTCATATTTGAAATAGTATTTTTCATTGGTCTGTCAATCTTCGGATATCATTTTCGTTGGTATGACATGTTTGACATTGCATTTCCATTAGTCTGTCATACTTTAGTTTCAAATATAATTTCCGTTGGTCTGTCACGCTTACGTTTGACATAGCATTTTCGTTGGTCTGTCAAGTTTGGGATATTATTTTCGTTGGTCTGTCATGTTTGAAATAGCATTTTTTTGTTAGACTGTCAAGTCTGGAATATCAATTTCTTTGGCCTTTCATGTTTGAAACAGCATTTTTCGTTGGTCTGTCACACTTTAGCATCAAATATCATTTTTATTTGTCTACCATGTTTGAAATAGAATTTTCGTTGGTCGGTCATGCATACGTTTGAAATAGCATTTTTTGTTGGCCGATCATGTTGCATTTCCATTGGTCTGTCAGGTTTAAGTTCAATACTGCATTTTCGTTATTCTATCACGTTTGGAATATCATTTTCGTTGGTCTGTCATGCTCAAGTATGAAATAGAATTTCCGTTGGTCTGTCACGCTTAAGTGCCTTCGTTTATTTCAATCAGCAAAATAGTGATTTTTTAATGGCAACCCGTAAATGTATTGATGTCCTTCCGATTGGCTTCCATTTTGCAGAGTTTTTTGGGGTCTTTTTTTATACTTCCGGTCATAGGTTATCAGGTTCAAAAAGACAAGCGATGCATACTAATGATATTGGGAAAAAGACTTTAAAAAAAGGTTGATATTTTTTTCATTAATGGCGTGATAGATGAGATAAAGGATATGAGCAGGTGATGACAGTTTAAAATAAGCTGTGTACGAATTAGTATTCACCCCCTCCCACGGTGAAAAGATGTGACACAAGGGTGAGAAAGTGGGATTGAAAGGCCAGTGGCCCCGAGGAGGAGCACACTGACTTGCAAAAATATAAAATGCCTGGGAAATCTCATCAAAATTCTCTGGTAGGGACACCTCAGGCGATCCACATTAAACTAAACCCTTCTAAATGAGAGAAGGTAAAGCTGGGAGTGTAGGCTTACTAAAAATGCGCAGAGCCGACAATATACCTCAATCAACACGAAGAAATTCAGAAATGGTCTAGACCAAAGGTCTTGAACCAGGGCTAAATTTACCCTTGGGAATAAAAACAATTATATAATCGGGTGTAAATAAATGAAGTACCCGATTATTTAAAAATATTTATGTGGATAAGTGTTCTCAAGTTCAGGAGCAATAACGACAAAGGCCAGAAAACCTTCAATGGATGGTAATATTAATGCTGCTAAGACTAAGCTGCTTTCCTTTAATAATTACAAGACGCCTCTCTCAACCACCGATATTCATGACAAATAACACCCTACCTGAGAATTTTTCTTTAAAACTCCTCGGCCTAACATTTACGAGCAATATGAACTAGAGCAAAAACATTGAGGGCATTGCGAAGGCTGCTGCAAAGAAGGTGGGTTCCATCTACTAGTGACATGATTCCATTTCCGTTTGGTGAGAACCAGTTTTCTTATTATTATTATTATTATTATTATTATTAATATTATTATTATTATTATTATTATAGCAGGCCATCTATTAGTTGGTCAGTTGTGTACAAATCTCAAGAGCGATAGGAGACTTCTATCATGTCTGAAAGTGACACAATGTTGAACAAACGAGATCGGAAATGCGGTGCTGTACAATCCATGCTCTCTATAGATCCAAGTTATGTAAGCAGGACCATTGCCAACACTCTGAAAATGTATCGCTGGATTGCCACAAATAATAGGGACGTGCACAGAGTGATGAAAACAAAGTTTCCGGACACAGTAATGGTCTTCGGTGTTGTTTCAAGTGAATGCCACATCATGCCACCTGACATCTTCAAAGTCGGCTTAAAAGTTAACACCAAAGTGTACATGGGTGTGCTAATAAATGCGATGGACCTCTAGTGCAATCAGGTGGTTGCTGGCAGACCCTGGTAGTAGCAGCCGGGCCCATACGTCCAAAGAGACCCAGCCTTAGCTTCAGAAGTGCTACGATTTTGTACCCTACTCTCACGGCCCCTGCTTTTCCCAACTTTAACCTACTGGACTACTTCGTTTAGTCATAAGTCGAGAACATCACCAACATGACCTTCAACCATATCAAAGCCAGCCTGATCGCCGAGTATTCGCCGAGCCCACGCCGGCTACATTAAATAGATGTCAGCTCTACTACATAATCAAGTTACCTGAATTGATTTTTTCAATAAAAATTTGGAAATAAAGCTTTAGTGCTGTTTTCTTTAGGGCGATAACTTTATCGTTCCACCCCGTATTTACGAGGCCTTTTGCGAAAATATTTGAGCCCCATTTAAGAATAAAAAGGGGACAACTTTAGCGCCATGCAATATTTCGACATCGGTCATTGAATACTCTCTGGCTGTTTACTGTTTATGTCGGTTGAATTGGCATTTGTGGGTACTTAATTTCTTTCTTGTGCAATTTCCTGGGGTTGAGTAGAAGCTACGAATCAGGAGTGACTTAGAGATTGGGTTCGAATCCCCTAATTGGCAATAATTATCGTTTCCTACACTGACAAGAGCGTAAGTCCGAAACACATGTGTCTGTAGATTTAAAACTATTTATTAATATTTATTTTCAAAATATCCTTAACTTTATATGTGTGTGTGTGTCTGTATTTGTGTGAGTGTTTATGTGTATATATTATTCTTAGCAAGTGTGAATGTGTATGTGCTTAAGTTCGTGTACCGACTGTATATAAGGCCAATCAAATAACATAGGAAAAGTCTTATCACCTAAGGTGTGCGCATGGACATGGGGGGAGACAAGAGAAATTGATGGATAATGGAAAATGGGTTCTGGCTGAAAGCGGGGCGGAGGGAATTGCAACGCTGGAGACGGCGGCGGCGATAGTGGTAAGTTTACGGTGGCTGTCCGACCGGCTTTTTTCTTTTTCTCGCCCCCCCCCCCTCAACGGCCGGTAATTACATAGTATGACAAAGAACACGGACGATTAGCCCCGGCTATTGGCACGATAAAACCCGCCGGATACGCAAATGCTCTAAGCTATTATCGAGGTTATAAAAATCTCGGCACACGAATTTTGTGTACTCTCCTCCGCCTACTCCTCCCACTCTCGTTTAGACCTCCTACCCTCACTTGTTCGGATCGGCTTTGGAGAGATTGCCAGTTTCGCGCCCTTTTCTTTATTGCCCTTGTCTTTTTATACAAACCTTTTCGCTGTTTTCCGTGTTTCGATTTTATTCCTTGCCATTCTTATCTTGAATTCCCGCGTTCAAATCCAACATGTCAGCCGATGATTTCTTTCTGTCGTCCCAATCAAATCACTTCCACAACCATTCATATTAATCTCTCACGTTTATTGATCAACCAAGGCGAACCACCATATATATATATATATATATATATATATATATATATATATATATATATATATATATATACTACCCGTGGCTCCTACATATATATATATATATATATATATATATATATATATATATATATATATATATATATATATTAGTGATGGGACGATTCCAATATCTTTCCTGATTCCGATACAATTACCGATTTCGACTCCGATTCTTTATAAATCTCCAAATATTTTACTATGAAGTTGTTATTTTGTCCAGATTACTATAAAATATGTATATCTTTATATATATATATATATATATATATATATATATATATATATATATATATATATATATATATATTCGACAAGGAATACAAGAACTTAAAAAATTTTATTTAGTCCATGGAGTTTCAAAGAATATATATATATATATATATATATATATATATATATATATATATATATATATATATAGGGGGGGCGTTTGTATATATATATATATGTACATATATATATATATAAATTCTTTTATGAATTTATATTGGTGTCTGATAAGTTGTTAGGCATACTATTCAACGAAAATCATGTAAGGCGTATTACATATCAAATAAAATGACATGAATGTGTTATAAATAGCAGGGAGACACAATGTTGATCGGGATTGAATGGGGATGAACGAATGTTTCACTCTCCAATATTTTATTTGTAATCGAAATCGGTGAAATCCCCCATTGGCGATTTCAACGATTATGATGACAATAAAAATATGATGTAAAACATTCGTAATTCTTATTTTGGCCAACTAATCCTTTGGTGGAATTGAAACCGCCATCTTCAAACAATGCTCACCTAGAACTGTAGAGATTCAACGTCTATATTCACTGCGAGACGGGCCCTGAAACATGGTGAGACGACAACAACTATGGAAGGCAGTAATTACTGAAGATACAGTTAAGAGATTCAGCATTTCTATCCCGTCGCAGTTAACCATCTGACGAAGGCCAGAGAAATAGTTGGCCTAAACTTCGTGAAACAAAGATGAGGATGATATTCCGCAAATAAATAAATAAATAAAAATATACAAATTACTAATTTCCAAAGAATTCCAATAATGAAATAATAAAGCTTATTTATATGTCTGGCAGTGTTCTTAGATGTGTTTTGTACAGA
>NC_136523.1:28053862-28063862 GCF_053919585.1 Euprymna scolopes
AGGATTAGATAGAAAGACACAGAGTGACACACACACACACACACACACACACACACAAAGAGGAGAGGCAAAGAAGTAGATAGGCAGCGAGGGATACGGAGAGAGGAGTAAAGGAGGAAGATAAATAGAAATGACGTAAAGAGAGACCAGGAGAAAGAGAGAGCGAGAGACAGAGGAAGGAGAGGAAAGAAAGGGAAAGAGGGAGGCGGAGGGGTGCTAATAAAAGGGACCATTTTTATAGGTGTCCTATCGAAATGGACAATGGAACCGCTGACAAGGCTCGTTGTTACGAATCGCTGGACATCTCTGACTATGCTAATCGCTTTTCTAAAGCCCCCAACCAAATTTGGAAGTTTTAACGACAAAAGGTGGGGGGTGGGCTTTCTAGGTAATTGATAGTGCTTTACGTTCATATATATACGAACATTAGGAATCGCATTGATATCTCATCGTCACGTTTTCTATGTATATGTCTGAATATACTCAGCAAAGCGAGACCTTTATGGATCTATTACCTCTGACTATAAATATGTATGTTTCTTCGAAGAGATGGGCAAACTTAGAATGACCATTATACGTATACCGAAATTCATTCACTCCGTATGAATCAAATGATTTTATTCTTGGCGTTGTATGCCCCGATATCTCTCTAGTTAGAATTACATCTCCTTGGCGTAACGTTCATAAGTAACAGGAATTGGAACAAATACACTGAGGGCATTGCCAAGGCTGCTGCAAAGAAGGTGGGCTCTCTCTACCATGCTAGAAAGTTACTTACACCTGAGAGTATCCTGTACCTTCACATTCGCCCACGTATGGAGTATTGGTGTCACATTTGGCCTGCTTCATCTTCTACTACTCTCACTCCTAGACAAGGTTAAAAAAAGAGTCGCCAATCTAATAGGTCCCGCATTGAAACTCCAACGTCTGTCCATTCAGCGAAATATTGCATCCCTCTGCCTGCTTTACAAGTATTCTAATGGAATGTTCTCCAGCGAACTCAAAGAACTTGTATTCCCTCGACGTTAATACCCTTGACTAACCCGACAAGCAGCAAAATCTCACCCCTGCATTGCAGAGATTCCTAGATGCGGGAAAGCCTTCTACTCAAATAGCTTCTTCTCTCCAGCTGTAATAATCTGCTGACTGTGCTGGCAGAATTTAGGTGTAATTTGAGCAAACATCTCGCTTCTCAACTCCCTCATTAGAATCCCTGCAAATTTTGTCCCAAATCGTCACAGCGGTATTGTGCCTTGTTTGGGGTAAAATAGTAGTAAGAAGGAAAAGTATTTCCGGGAAAGATCACGTGAAGGTTGCCAACATCCCTAAGTGAAAGGGTTCCTGTGGAACGAACTAGATTCGAACTTCGCACACTTAAGTTGTTAGTCAGAGACCTGAACCACGACTTATCCACCGTCACTTCCATGTCTCCTTCTTCTTCAAGTGCCCGGTCTTGTCTCCCAGACATCGATGATCATGGCTCTCCATTCTTCCTTTCTTATGAGCTCATTGTTACAAATTTGTTTAAATTGTCTATGAATTTTGTGTGTTGTCTTCCTCTGCTCTTGTTTCCGTATATTTTGCCACTCATAACAGTTTCTCTAGTCCATAAGCCCTGATTATATGACCGAAAAATTATAGCTGTCTTCCTCTGATGATATTGAGAAAGGATCTCCAGGCATATCCATTGCTTCTGCATTTGTTTTTCTTTTTGTCCATGAGACTTTCATGATTCTTCGGATGAACCACATCTCCATTGTTTCTTATCGCTGTTCTGCTTCCTATGTAAGGGGCCAGCATTCGCAATTGTATAGAAGAATGAGCCATATATCGGCTCTTATAACATGTATCTTTGTCTTGAGGCTTATCTTATTGTTGGCAAAAATGCATTTGTTAAAATTGGAAAAGAAAAGAACAAGATATTCTAGTAATAAAAAATATAATAAATTTATAACTTAAAATATTGCAGCATTAAGAATTGATTATATAATGTTATAAATTGAATTTCAAAAAAAACTTCTTAATGCTGCAATATTTTAAGTTATAAATTTATTATATTTTTTACTAGAATGTCTTGTCCTTTTCTTTTCCAGTTTTAAAACTAGTCCTTTACTTTACCATGTTTAAGCTTAACCATATTATTTTCATGTTTTCATTTTCCTATTGTAATCCATGACTTTTCCAGGCTTCCAGTAAATTTACTTGTTTTATTTTTATTTTTTTGCTTAATTTCACTTTTAGTCCCCCCCCTATAAACATAGCATACATATGTGTTATAACATGTTCAGCAGTCGTCTGCTTTCAATAACACCTCCCCACAATTATCTCCCTTTCATTCTTTCATTCGCCCTGTTTCACTTGTTACTTCTCTTTTCGCGAGAGCGGTAGATTGGTAGCAACAGTAGTCTCTGAAGCGGCGTGATTGCTATGGAAACCAGTCATAAAAAATGTCGCTCGCATCCTTACGTTTTTTTACGATTTTCAACACCAGTAAATGCACCATAACTTTTGTTTTACTGAACGAAAATTGAATTTTCTTTTTCACAATAAAACTGAGAAGGTGATCTATAAACTGTAATAATTGTCTGAAATTTGGTCGAAAAATTGGTGAGCGATGAATCTTTAAAGCAGTTTTAAACTAGTCCTTTATTTTTCTATGTTTAAGCTTAACTATATTACTTTTCATGCTCGCATTTTTCTATTGCAATCTCCCAATTAAAGGGGGTACCAGATTGGTAAATGGAAAAATTATTCCCAACAAGCATTTAGGTAAAAATGCACTTTTGTACAAATACTTGAATTCATTCAAGAAAGTATCGCTAACAAAAACAAATAAAAACATCTAAGTAAAAGTGATACATTTAGTAGTCCGCCGAGGTGAGTCGCATGGTAGAGGTTAAGGCTTCTTATCACAAGGTGCCGATTTCGAATCTCGCTAGATTCAGCCACTCTGATGAGTCATGGACGACGAAACACGTGTCTCTGGATAATTACATTTGAAAAAATAATATATATATATATATATATATATATATATATATATATATAAGCTGAACGTCTGTGTGTGTGTCTGGTAACGAATAGGCTCCTATATATTTGACTATTATAGAACACTGATCACATATAATGATAGAATATGTATCGAGACACAGGGATGGGTATGTTTGATCTGGCATAATGATGGTTCATTAAAATTGTGGGATCTGCGTACGCGCCTGGACCACAAAGTATGGAAATAAAAAATTTAAAAATAAAAAAAAAACGTTTACAAGTGTTTTTGATATAGATGTACATAATAATACTTTGATAAGTATGTTTTAACTTAAATAGGGATGGTATAATAAAATTGTGGGGTCTGCGTTCGCGCCTGGACTCCATAGAATGGAAATAGGCACAAACTTTAATAAAGACTTTTCATATCTATCTGCGTAAGTATACTTTGATAATTATGTTTCAGTTTGAAGAAATATGGTATAATAAAATTATGGGGTGTTGTCCGCGCCTGACCTCCATAGAATGGAAATATGTCACAAAGTTTAACAAGATTTTTAAATATAGATCCCAGAATATTGTGATACGTGTTTCAGTGTAAACAGGTATGGTATAATAAATTATTGGGTTTATCTATTTTATTTTTACTTTCATCATATTTTGCTTTGGTTTTGATACCCCCAAATCCTTCCTTTTCATAACCTATCATACTTTCATAAATCAAAGTCCATTTTCTGAGCCCAGTCAACGACGGATACTTTTGCTAGTATATATATATATATATATATATATATATATATATATATATATATATATATATATATCAAATTTTCTGTGCTGAGCCTGAACTTCATATTTAAATATCTGTTTTTAATGTTGGCCTCTTTTAAGTTTAAAACAAAACAACACACTGGAGAGAAATCTTATTCTTGTCAAGTTTGCGATGCTTCGTTCATAAAGTCATCAAATTTATTGATTCATATTCGAACGCACACAGGAGAAAAACCATATTCTTGTGAGGTTTGTCATTCTGCGTCTACAACATTGTCCTATTTGAAGAGGCATAAACGATAGCACAGTGGCGAGAGGCGATACGTTTGTAGCTCTGCATTTGACGCGAAATTCTAGCTTGAAACACCCCATGAAAACCCTTGAATGCCTACTAGACACTGTCCTCGAGTGTCTAAGGTCTCTCTGTGCAGGGGTTTGCCAGAACAATCTGGCATGAGGATACTTTTTCCATACAAGTAAACCCTGACCAAATATTCAAAATCACATAGTATTCGCTGCCCAAATAAGATCTCCTCGCTATGGCGAACTCATATTAGCTTTTACGAGGAATGGTGTACTTTCTCCAAGTGATGTTACCTCAAGTAAGAGCACGACACTGGATACTCCACCAGACTAGATAAATTCTTATCCTGGAATTCAGTAAGACCAAGAGACCAAAATGAAAGATATAATACAATATATGAAAATGGTTAATTGGGGAGAGGAAAATTATGTTCTCAACTTCTTTATTAATTCAGTGTTTGAGAAATAAAGAACTTAAATGGAATATTCGAATATCTATGTATCTCATATAGACTTCAAGTGTTAGCCCCAGGTTTGGGCCCCTTGATTTCTGAGAACTTCGACTAAAGTAAAATAAAAAAAAAAAGGGAAAAGCCGTATTCATGTAAAATTTGTAAAAAACTGTTTGTCGAGTTTAAAGTCACATATGTTACCTCATACGAAGGAGAAGCCTTACTCTTGTGAATTATGTAACTCGTCATTCACAAGAAAATTTCAACTAAAAAAAACACATCCAAACTCACACTGGAATCCAGCAAGAACAAGAAACCTAAAAGGAAGATATACTATAACATGTTTAATTGAACAAAAAACAATAATATTAGATAAAAGACGAAGAATCAAAGTTATATATAACTTTATTATATCATCAGAACAATTAGGAAAGTTAAGGAGAAAATTAAGGAAAACAGCTTGGAAATCTTAATTTTAACCCTAACCCTAATAATGAGCTTAAGAATAGGCATTTCCAGGCTCATAAAAGCAGGCTAGAGGCGTGTGCGAGCACTGCGCATTTTTTTTTTCCTTTGTAAAAATTATTTTTTAATTATCAGCACGGCTCTTCTGCAATATGTCCGCAGTAATACCCTTCCAGCAACACCCTTTCTTACTATCTAGCAATGTTAAGAAAAAGGAGACGCGGGTTTCTTTAGACGATCTGAACATGTACTGATCTAGAATGAAATATTATTATACCCCTCGACATAAAACTGTACCCTCAGTAAAGGGTGTATTTAAATGTTGTTCTAACACCGGGGTTCCGTCCCTTAAGCATAATTTCCTCGGTGCAACTCGAGTCTGGGATCGCGCGATTAATTAATGTATCCCGCCGTTAGAACAAGTTAGTTTAAGCTGCTTTAATTACTACATTAAGTACAGACTTCGCTCATGTTTTCTTAATGTATTCTTGCAGTTATATGTTTTAGCTGGGTCATCATGTGTGTGTGTGTGTGTGTGTGTGTGTGTGTGTGTGTGTGTGTGTGTGTGTGTGTGTGTGTGTGTGTGTGTGTGTGTGTATTTTCAAGTCAATAAGAAAAAACTCACACAGTCTCTTAAAATAATCATAAATAGATAGAGGATAGATAGATAGATAGATAGATAGATAGATAGATAGATAGATAGATAGATAGATAAATAAATAGACGATAGTGGTGGTGAGTTCGAGTCTCAACAAGTTTAGCTATACATACGAGAAGTGAAACTTCGAAACATATCATGTCGATAAGATAATTTTATGCACGTAGAAAATATTTAAATAAATATTTAAATAATAAATTATTTACAAATAATACGTCCTAAAAATGTGGGGGGTGACTAGATTATAAACAAAGAGCAGATAACCACTCCCTTTAAAGCACTCAGGGAGTTAAAAATGCACCACAGAATCGTTTATAAAAAATAAATAAACAATCTTATATATATATATATATATATATATATATATATATATATATATATATATATATATATATATATATATAACTACTTCATTTACTCACATAAAATTAATATGCGAAAGTATAAATTTATGCGTAAACTTTAAGTATTTACTTCAAAAGTGCTCAATACTTAGGTAGAGCTAGTTAGTTATAAAATATATATGGCGCCATATATATTTTATAACTAACTATATATATATATATATATATATATATATATATATATATTATAACTATATATATATATGTATATATATATATATATATATTTATATATATATATAATTTTCAGAATGTGAGAGAGAATATATAATTATTTCCACATTCAGACAACATCGCAGCTCACAAGGGCCAGGAATGCCAACACACCGGACGCCCAAACTCTAGTTTCGCCCTCATTTAGGCACACCAGTAATACACATGCGAACTCAGGATTCGAAACCCGAGTCTCATACATGCGAGGCAAGCACTCTACCAACTGAGCAAAAATTTGGCTAGGTTATCATAGATATTGTCATTATTATTATCAGTAGTAGTAGTATTTCATATATCTACTAAAAATTTTAGGAGTATATATATATATATATATATATATATATATATATATATATATATATATATATATATATATATTGTATTTTGTGTGTGTGTATGTATATATATATATATATATATATATATATATATATATATATATATATATTGTATTTTGTGTACAGAAAGTTGTTAAATGAGTATTGGCAGAAGAGGGCTTGATATGGATATCTTAAACAGTCCTAATTACGAGCTTGAAACCGACGGTACCAATGACTTGTCTAATCTAACAACTTTCTGTACACAAAATATAAAATATAAATACGCTCTTATATTTCCGATTTTCCTTTTAACTGAGCACTCTGCTGCATTTCTTTTTCCAAAAAGAACTAATCATATATATATTTTGCTAATTTTGCTAATTCCTGCCCTCTGATGAGAAGGGGAGTATTTCTTCGAAACTCCGCGGATTAAGGACTATCCACTTATCTTGTGCTTCCTTTTTTAAAATTAAATATGTTTTTAACTCTTTTTCAAGATGTCTTTTAACATATTTTATTAATCATTTGTTCATATATATATATATATATATATATATATATATATATATATATATGCTGTTTTGTAAAAATGTTCTTCCAATTATATTTCACTTATTGTGTATATCAATCCTTTTTGTTTAGAAGCTCGATGTTTGTTAAATGTAACAACAGAGCAAATTTAAAAGAATAAAAGTATAGTTACATTCAAAGATCCAAATATTTATTTTTCAGCTCCTCCAGCATGTTAAAATTTCAGTACATTTTTACAAAAGATCCGGTTCGTAATGCAGAAACAGACGCTTATTATTATGTCAATACATTCTCTTTTCATGCATATATTCTTAAAACCTTAGATAAAATAAATAAATATTTCGATAAAATAAAATACGAATCAAGTGCGCTTGAAACCAATAACGTAATATTAGGAAAATAAACAAATATTGTACTTGTTTGAAATTTATCACAAATATATTTCAGAGGTATACTCCATCTTCAGTGTGTTGTTTTGTTTGTTTCTTTTTTTTTTTTCTTCCTTGCCATGTTGTAAATTTGGAGAAAGAAGTCTGTTTGTATAGAGTCGCGCGTTGTATCAGGCGGTTGTATTTTGAAATGTTTGAACTGTGCGTAGGTAACGCGAGAATGACGTCATGAATGAGAGTTCATATACAAACGTTGTTTTAATTTGAATAAAATAAAATACACATCAAGTGCGCTTGAAACCAAATCACAACGTAACAACGTTTTTATTGAACTCTCATTCTTGAAAGCAAACAGTTAATAAAACATGTTAAAAAACACTTTGAAATGAGTTAAAAACATATTTAATCTGAAAAGGAAACACTAGATAAGTGGATAGTCCTTAATCTGCGGAGTTTCGAAGAAATACTTTCCTTCTCATCAGAGGGTAGGAATTAGCAAAATGCGGGATCGGATTTTGCATGCAAAAGTATTTGATGAGACAACAAGTAAGTCAAAGATCTTACTTGATAACAAAAAAAGTGAAGCAGAGGGAATATGGTGAAGAAAAAAGTGATTACACATGAGTAGATAGTCTGGTGGAAGATAAATAATCCAGTGACGGTAAAATCCAAATATATAACTTCAAGAAAGTTAAATGAATTTCCATTTGCATTTATTTTATATATATATATATATATATATATATATATATATCATACAAACTACAACCCCTACCGTGTTTGAACATATGGTTAAGTGTTAGTTTCACTCATTTAAAACTGTTTAAATCTTCACCGCTCACTCATTTTGCGGCCAAATTTCAAACAATTTTTACAATTCATAGGTCACTCTGTCAGCTATATTTTGAAATAAGAATTTTGAATTTTCGTAAAACAAATGTTATAATAAAATTACTGGCGTTCAAAAGTCCTCTGAATTAGTGAGGAACGTGAGAGACGGTTTCTTCTGATTAGCTGTTGGTTACCATAGTAACTCGTCGTCGGTACCTTCATAAATCATAGCGGCAATGTCGTTTGCATGCCATTTTATTTGGGTGATGATCTTTGCCGTGCTAGAGCTAACAACGTCGTCCGTTAATTCTGTTTCTCTCTTTTTTTGTCCCTTCTTTCTGTTTCTTTACTTAATTATGATTCTAATTAACTTTTTTATCACTTTAAGGAGTCTGTAACAAATTTTTATGGATTGTTGACAATACGCATGATATTGAACACAAAAAAGAAAATATTTTCTTCAAAGCAAAGCCTGGAAAAATCATAGATTACATAGATAAATGCGAGCATGAAAAATAATATGGTTATGGTTTAAATTAGAAAATAAAAGCACTAGTTGTTAAAATTTGAAAAGAAAACGATAAGATATTCTTGTAAAAAAATTAAACAAATTATAACTTAAAATATCGCAGCAATGAGAATTTATACATAATTTATACATAATGTTAATTTTTTTTTTTAATTCGTAATACTGCAATATTTAAAGTTATAAATTTTTATTAATTTATTTATTGCGGACTATTATTTTCATCTTTATTAGTTGTTGTTTCACGACGTTTCGGCAAACTATTCCTCAGACCTTCGTCGGGTGAATTCGAATTAAAATAATATATATATATATACCATTCGGTACGACCCGACCATGGAATAAATAAACGTGAATTTATAAGATCAAAAAATCCAACCTTGATCGCCCTTCGGGGCCCGTGGCGCAGTTGATAGAGACGTTGAATCTCTACGGTTCCAGATGGGAATTGTCTGAAGCAAGTAGTTTCAATCCTACCCAAATGCGATCAGAGGCTTACTTGGCCAAAGACGTGATGCCACGAAAACATCTACGGATGGCAGTGATTGCTGAGAATGAAGTTAGGAGATTCGAAGTTCCCATCCGTCGCGGTTACCACCTGACGAAGGCCTGAAGAATAGTTGGCCGAAAAATGAGAATAATAGTCCGCAATAAATCCACAATAAATAAATAATAATATAAATAATACTCATCTCAATAATGAATTCAATTAAAATAATATTCATAAACTTTTACTGGAATATCTTGTCTTTTTCTTTTCCAGTTTTACAACTAGTCATTTTACTTTTCTAAGTTTAATCTTAATCATATTACTTTTCATTCACGCATTTTTCTATGTAATATATATATATATATATATATATATATATATACATACATATACATATATATATATATATGTATATATATATATACATATATATACATATATATATATATATATATATATATTATATATATATATATACATATATATATATATATATATATATATGATTAGTTTTTTTTTTGGAAAAAGAATTCCAGCAGAGTGTTCAATTAAAAGGAAAATCCAAAATGTAAGAGCGTATTTATATTTTGTGTACAGAAAGTTGTTAGTTGAGACAGATCATTGGTTCCGTCGGTTTCAAGCCCGATAATAAGGCC
>NC_136523.1:28068862-28076362 GCF_053919585.1 Euprymna scolopes
GTAAGTTATAAATATATATGGTGCTTAAGCTTAACACAATATATATTTATAAATTACTATATATATATATATATATACATACATACATATATATATATATATATATATATAGAGAGAGAGAGAGAGAGAGAGAGAGAGAGAGAGAGAGAGAGAGAGAGATGGGGGAATAAATGACAAAAAGTTATATTAAAAAATTCATGATGTTGAATTTATTCCTTTAATTCAGTTGACTTATACAATTCTTGACAGTATCTGTTTCGTAGCACAAAATCAATCACTCAATTATTATATCAATCAGTGAATCTATTATGCCCTTAACGCATCAGAAGAAATAGCAACAATTAATTCGTCAAAAGGAATTTAAGTGTGATTTGGCATTATTAAAATGCGAAAATTGGAAGAGAAGCTACAAAATACCTGTTTAAATTATAATATTGTCAACATCATGAATTTTGGAATATAATTTTTTGTCATTTATTCTCTGTATTGTTCTGTAATTACATTGAGCTTCTTAAATAAGGATTGATATATATTATAAGTAAATATATTTCTATAGATATATATATATATATATATATATATATATATATATATATATATATATATAGAGAGAGAGAGAGAGAGAGAGAGAGAGAGAGATTTCATTTGTTTTTGTGTTTGCGATACATCTGGAATGAATAATTTTTCCTTAAACCAATTTGGTACCCCAAGATGGGGAGCGGCATATATATCATTTTAAAAATATAGTTATGCACTGAAACATGTTTCATCGTCTTTAACCACTCTGGTAAGTCGTAGACGACGAAACACGTGTCAGTGGATAATTATATTTTAAAAATAATATATATATATATATATATATATATATATATATATAGTGCAAAATTTTGTTGAAAATTCAAAGACTCACGGTTTCTTTTTTATAACCTTCGTTCATTACCTGGATTTTTTCCATTACAGCTGTTTCATTGATATGTTGGCAATTTTACGATTTATGTTTCCATAAAAATATCCTGTTCCCACAAACTTCAGATGTTTATCCATTAGATTTTTACAACAAAAGGTATATTTTTAACATGCCCTGCACCTATTAAATAGACACATTGGGCTTAACTCAAAATTAACGGTGAATGGTTTTAAAATAACAATCTAGACCCGTTAAACGAAAATTGTATACATTGAAAGTAACGACATTTCAAAAACAAACTTTAAATATATATATATATATATATATATATATATATATATATATATATATATATAATTTAATTTTCACCCGAACCGTGGCACTGTCCCACTTTTATTTGCATCAGTCCTTTAATTTATGAAATCGATGTAATTATAGAGCATTTACAATTAAATGACAAAAATCTATATTCCAAATTCCAAGATGTTGACCATCTTCCGATTTATTTCTTGAAGTAAGTTGACATGAACCATTCTTGACAGCACCTAATTCATAGCGCAGAATTATTCACGTATTATTATGTCAAGATCCGAAAGTTTAAAATTCCTTGTGAGACATCGGATTGGATCATAGCTTGGTTGGATGACCTCACTCGTATTCGAGATGAAGTAGCTTTATTCATATTGCCGCAATTTGATCGATATTTATTAGTTAATAGACGTTCTTGTGTGTGGTGCGGTTGTTTACGTGAGAGAATACTCGCCTAAAATGCAAAAGACTCGGCTTTCGAATCCCGGGTTCGGATGTGTTCAAATTATGAGCCAAAATGAGGGCGAAACTCGAATCTTGAACTTCTGGTTCGTTGACTGTCATGGCTCTTATGAGCTGCGACGTCGTTTGACTGTGGAAAGAATTATATCATCGCTCACATTATGAAAAAAAAAAAAAATATATATATATATATATATATATATATATATATATATATATATATATATATGTATGTATTGACTGAGAATCACCACCAGTTGTTGTTTCACGACGTTTCGGACAACTATTCCTCTGGCCTTCGTCAGGTGGTAACCGCTACGGCGGGATAGGAACTCCGAATCTCCTAACTAACTGCATTCTCGATAATAACTGCCGTCTATAGGTGTTGTCGTCCCACACGTTTTGGCCAAGTAAGCCTCTGGCCGGCTTTGGGTAGGATTGAAACCGCTATCTTCAGACAATTCTTACCTGGAACCACAGGAATAGTTGACTAAAACGTCGTGAAACAACATCTAAGAAAGATCAGGATAATAGTCCGCAATAAATAAATTAATTAATAATACTCATCTTAATAATGAATTCCAATGAAATAATATATGTAGCGGCCTGACCATGAAATATCAGATAATAAATAAACGTGGATTTATAAGACCAAAAAATCCAACTTGATCGCCCGTGGCGCAGTGGATAGAGACATTAAATCTCTACGGTTCCAGGTGAGCATTGTCTGAAGATAGCGGTTTCAATCCTGCCAAAAGCCGGCCAGAGGCTTACTTGGCCAAAACGTGGTGATACGACAACAACTATGGATGGCAGTAATTTTTGAGAATGCAGTTAGGAGATGGGAGTTCCTATCCCATCGTAGTTACCACCTGACGAAGGCCGGAGGAATAGTTGGCCAAAACGTCATGAAACAACAACTAATAAAGACGAGGATAATACTCCGCAATAAATAAATTAATAAATAATACTCATCTCAGTAATGAATTCCAATTAAATAATATATATATATATATATATATATATATATATATATATATATATATATATATATATATATATTGGATGTATCAAACGTTGGATATTTTTAAACTCATTAATCCATCCACTAAGTAAGAACTTGCCCTTCTTTTTGTTGTATATAAAAAAGTTATTGTCCACACAAATCGGAGTAATATTTTTTTCTCACGAATAAATAACGAAAATGATTGCAGAATTAGTTGAAAGACGAGGCGCCTTCAATAAGTTTCTGGGCGATTTTCGTATGTGCACTTTTATTGATAGTACATACATGAAACTCTAGTTCCCTTCGAAGTAATCTCCTTCGGCTGCAATTCATTTAGTGTACAGTTCCAACAACTTCTAGAAGCCATATGGAAATCTTTTTGTGTGAGTGTATCAATGACCCTCGTCAAAGCTTTTTTCATCTCCTAAGTTGTCTCATAACGAAAGTTTTTAAGGTTTTCCTTGAGCTTAAGAAATAACGAAAAATCACAGGAAGCAAAGTCTGGACTATAGGGAGGGTGAGGAACTGTCTTGATGTCCATCTTCATCAAATAGTCTGTGACAATAATGGAGTTGTGGATTGATGAATTCGTACAAATCTTCGGCATCCTCAGTTCCTCGCATGTAGTTTCCCTCAAACTGTGCACTTATTATCTCTATAGACACGTGACGGTTCTTATCCATGAAATTGTTTATTTGACAAATCAACTCTTGTGTTCTGACATACTTACACCTCTCATACTTCTCATCATCCCTCACAGACTCCCTCTCTTCCTTGAAGCCCTTATGCCACTCAAAAACGGATACTCGATTGATGAAATATGGTGTAAAGGCCGTCTGAAGCATTCCATATGTTACTGTTGCGCTTTTTTCCAAGTTCATTTTTGTTAATTGTCCTCATGTCCAGATTGCATGTTTTAAATTCACCAGATGTTATAATCAGGCTTTAGTAGGATGTATTCCAATTCCTGTCGTTCATTTGAATGTGAAATCATAAAGATTGGTTGGTCATCTAATAAGCAATAACATACTGAATTTTCAAGCGTCTACGACAATTTTAAATGTCTTTACAAAAAAGTCTGGAAACTTATTGAAGGCACCCCATTTTATACTTCAGCCCACTTTACAACAACAACAATAATTACAGCAACAACAACAATTACAGCAATAACAACAATTACAACAACAATTACAACAACAACAACAATTACAACAACAACAATTCGAACAGCAAGAACAGGAAAGGTTTTAAAAGTTATTCAAAAAACAGGCGAAAGAAAATCACTTTTGGAAGACGTATTGTCTAGGACTACAAAATCAACAGGTTCGAGGTTTTTTTCAACTGAAGGAATCTCAAATTCACTATTGGCATCTGAATACAACTCGGATATTGGTTCAACGTTTCCAGCTTGATTTCGTAGGTTTGAAAGCATATTTACAAGAAGATGAAAAAAGATCACTCGAATGTTACAAAAGTTGCAAACAAAAGAAAATACTAAATACACAAATCTAATTCTTTCAAAATCAAAACGGACGACATCTCGTTTAGTAAAATAATACAAATTATGTAAAAGAAATTTCTTATAAAAGACAGTTTATTTCATATAAATAAATACTTAAATACTGAAAAAATGATGACGCTGATTTTACAAAGTTGTTAATAAATCTATATAGTTTATTTTATTTTGTTTATGAATTCGAGTCAAAAAGTATACAAACTCACTTTTTTTTTACACAGTGATCACTACTTATCAAGGCCCGGAAGCAACTCAGGGATAAGGGTTAAATTCCTACAGTTGAATTGTTGAAGCCATTCAGGGATAAGGGTTGAATTCCTAGTTTGGAATAGTATTTTATTATCTCTTTGAGTATAACTTTTTTATATAAAGTTTTTGGTTTGACTTATTTTTAAAATAGAGTTGGAATGTGCTTTTCAAAGTATCTTCCCTACGTGAGAATTGCCCGAATCTTTAATAATTTTAGAGTCTTTTGTAATGCTAAATTTGGTTCTACTTTTAGCGCTTTTCGTTGATACCAGTCCTTGCACGAATATTAAGCAATTAAAACTATCCATGCTCAATTCAGAAAATTTGAACTTGTCATTGTTTATTGACGATTGATGTAAATGTCGAGAAATCCTCATTCTTTTATGGTTAAATTTAGGCATTTCCACCTTTGTGGAACATGAAAGTTTTGGGGCTCAATATTTCTGTTAAAAATTTAACACCTTTTAGCAAAAGTTAAGTCGCTTGTTTTCGGAGTCAAATATAGTCCACGAAATTGTTGTGTTTGGTGGTTCCTAAGTCTCGGATTAATAGGCGACCTTTATTAGAGTCTGCCCATTTTTCACAATCTATTTATATAGATCTTTATACCTTCTAAAATATCAAGCGATGGGAAAAAGTGAAGTTGTCGATTGCATTCCAAATAGTAATATATTCGAGAATATTTTTGCTGTTTCTTTGTTTTGCTGCTGTAATAATATACTTTGTTGTTCCAATAAAAGTTTTTTTTTAATCTTTCTTCGTTTCTTTGATGTATTTCTCCGTTATTTAGCTGCTGGTCCATTTGATATTTGTCCAATTAGAAGTTTCCCAATTCTCAAAAATTCTTAATAAGTATAGATTTATAAATGAAATTGCTATGCAAAAAGTTGTTCCTAGTTTTTCGTCAACCGATTTTTTTTTTATTGCCTTTTCACCCCAAACAAGGCTTGGTGCCACTTTGATGTAGGAGGCTACTATCTGGGACATAATTGCAATAATACTATGTAGGGATTTGAGCAACAAGATGTTTGTTTACATTACATTTGAACTTCTGCATGTCAGTACAGTTAGGGAAGCAGGAACCCAGATAAGAATTCCAAAGTTTAGCAGTTCTGGGGAAGAAACTATTAGAATGGAAGGCTTTCTGGCATCTGGGGTGGGGTTTTGCTGCTTGTCGGGTTTGTTGGAGGTATTTACATCGAGAGGATACAAGTGCTTGTAGTTTGTCGGAGCATCTACAGTTAAAATACTTGTAAAACAGGCAGAGGGATGCAATATTTCGTCGATGGGACAGGGGTTAAAGCCTGGCTGACAGTGCGGACTCTACTTGCAATTCATCCTTTGCATTAAAGCAAGAATCAAACTCTAGTATGTATTTTGATATTACACTTTATTTTTTCTATCCACTAGAGTGAAACAATTATAATTTGGAGGGAGCTTTATTTTTCTCGCGTTAAAAACAACCGGGTGTCTTACTCATGGGGAGGTAATTAAATAGTGACTATGATGATGATTGTTCGAATGTTTTTCATGGTAAAACCTCCGCTCTTGACTGTCTAACCTTCTGTTCAATAACTTTACGATATGGCTAGGCCAGAGCAGTTGTAGCAGATAATTAGGCGCTTCTACACTATTGGGACGTTCTGTAGCGTTCTTTATAAGGTTTTTGAATAAACGTTCCTTAAGAATTATCCTCGCCAGTGTTGTCGGTGGCATATAGCTCCTTAATAATCCCTCGTCGCCAGTGTAGTTTTGAGTTCCTTAAATTTCTTCGTAATCGGTGTTGTGAATGACAAAGGTTCGAGATCCTTAACTTTTCCTCGTCGCCACTATTGTCCCGTAAGGTTTCAAAAGAAAGAAACAACTCGGTGCTTAGTAGAAAAATAAAATTGAACAGTAAAACAAATACAACTGTAACAGAGTGCGAACGCCGTGTGCAAATGCATGCGAAATTATGTCACTGGTAAAGAAAAAGACTATAAAAAAGAGAAAGTGGACTATCACGTTAGAAGCGTGATGATGTTAGTGAGCACGTTAGATGCATCACAGCCGTAATGAGAAGTAACGCGTAGTGGGAGAATAAGGAAATAAATGTCGTTGTTACAACAGGAAAAGGGTAGTTAAACTTCTTTCCTATTCTTTATCTACTTAACGCTCCATAACAAGAGTGTGGTTATAGTTTATTGTTATCCGTAGGGTGGGTATACTACAAGAAAAATTAAAACCAAAAACAAATTCTTCCTCTACAAAACAACCAAACAAAACACCATAAATAAATATTTCAAGATATAAAGAACTTGAAGCCTTAAAGGTGTTTTCCAGAATTATAGACTTTAGCATTCAAACATCATGAATAAATATTTACAGATATAAATGACTTAAATCATGAAATCATTTTTCTAAATTTACCGGATTTTGCAATTAATAAAAAAAAAATACCGTAAAGCAAAACAACCAAAGAAATTACCAGCCAATTAAACATATCTTACGTATAAATATAACTCAATCCCAAATCTAAGATATATAAAGCATGTACAAGGTACTTTCAATGTACGGGCATTTAAAATTGTCGTAGACTCTTGAAAATTCAGTATGTCATTGCTATATATCCTACGAGATGACTGGCCAATTTTTATGATTTCAGGTTCAAATAAACAGCTACAGCAGGAATTGGAATACACTCTACTAAAGCCTGATTGTCACAATAGATGAATTTCAAAAATGCAATCTGGACGTTGGGATACTTTAGAAGAACGATATGCAATAAAATTCTGTTTTAAACTTGAAAAAAAATGCCAGAGAAGACCAGACCTTGCTCCCTGTGACTTTTGGTTATTTTCTAAACTCAAGGAAAACCTTAGAGGCTGTCGTTATGAGACAATTGAGGAGATGAAAGAGGGCGTGATCAGGGTCATTGATATGCTCACACACAAGAGGATTTCCATGGGGCCTTCCAGAAGTGGTTGGAACTGTAGAACACGTGCATTGCAGCCGGAGGAGATTACTTAGAGTTTCATGGTTTCATGTGTGTACTATCAATAAAATGCCCAC
>NC_136523.1:28081362-28091362 GCF_053919585.1 Euprymna scolopes
ATATGCATGTGTATATATGTGTGTATATATATGTATATGTGTGCATATGTAAGTCTATGTATGCGCATGTATGCATATATATGCATGTATATGTATGTGTGTATGTATGTATATATGTATGTATATGTATGTGTACGTATATATGTGTATGTGTATGTATTTGTATGTGTATGTGGTTATATATGTGTATAATATAAATGTATATTTATGTGTATCTGTATGTATATGTGTTTGTATATGTATGTATGTGCATATGTGAATATGTATGTATATATATGCATGTGTGTATGCATGTAAATGTGTATAAGTATATGCCTTTTTGTATATGTATGTATGTATGTATGTGCATGCATGTATAGGTATGTATATTATATGTTTGTGTGTATGTATATGTGTGCATGTACGTATGTCTATATATGTGAATGTATATGTATGTATGTGTGCATGCATATGTATGCGTGTATGTACATGTATTTGCATATGTGTATGTATGTATATATGTATATATGTGTGTATGGTATATGTATATATGTATATATGTGTGTATGTATATATATGTATGTGTATATGTGTGTATGTGTATGTATGTGCATGTGTGTATGTATGTGTGTATGTATATGTATATATATATATATGTATGTATGTATGTATGTATCATACCAATGACCGTTTTAAATATCATGTTTACTTGAGGGTGTGCAAGTCGCTGGCAGGAATAAAAAGTCATCTTCGGCCACATGTACTCGTCTTACAAGACGTTACAATCATATATGTGTGTGTGTGTGTGTGTGTGTGTGTGTGTGTGTGTGTGTGTGTGTGTGTGTGTGTGTGTGTGTGTGTGTGTGTGTGTGTGTGTGTGTGTGTGTGTGTGTGTGTGTGTGTGTGTGTGTGTGTGTGTGTGTGTGTGTGTGTGTGTGTGTGTGTGTGTGTGTGTGTGTGTGCGTTTGTGTGTGTATGTATAAGATGCCTCTTTGGAAAAAAATATTACATTTAAAAAATTAAAAAATATATAAATAAAGATATAAAATAAGATTAACAAACAAGGTAGAATAAAGTAGGAAATGAAAGTCAGTCAAACAAATAAACCAACTGTAATAATAGAATTAACACATTAGATATAAGCAGACATACCTATGGAATATAAAACAAAAACAAATGAATAACATCCACGTAAAAAAAAAAAACAAATAAATAACATCCACGTAAAACAAAAACAAATAAATAACATCCACGTAAAACAAAAACAAATAAATAACATCCACGTAAAACAAAAAACAAATAAATAACATCCACGTAAATCGCGATAAATCGCGCGAGATAGCCTAGTTCTAGAGATTTACTCTCCTTACAATGGGGTCCTGATTTCAAATCTCGTTAGATTCAGCCACTCTCATGAGTCGTAGATGACGAATCACGTGTCAGTGGATAATTATATTTTTTTAAAACAACACATATGCCACTCCCTATTTTGGAGGTACCAAATTGGTCAAATGGAAAATTATTCCTAACTCGCATTTAGGTAAAAATGCACTTTCATATAAATAAATGAATTCGTTAAAAAGTACCGAAAAAAATAAACTAAATAAACAATATATATATATATATATATATATATATATATATATATATATATATATATATATATATACATACATATATATATACATAAACGATATAATGCTTGAAATTGTCGAACTGGACATTGAAACAATTGTAACATAAAATGAAGTACACTTTTCGTTGCCATCAATATCTTGTCTTAGAATTTTTGATTTTGCACACACAGTATATTAATGCTAAATTATGCAATGTGATAATTTTGTAGCTTAATCCTTAAGTCAACCTTTTTTGGCTTAAAACATATTGGTATATGAAAATGTACTGAATTACACGAACTTATATTACATATAAGTCTCTCTCTCTCTCTCTCTCTCTCTCTATATATATATATATATATATATATATATATATATATATATATATATAATCAGTGGTATATTTAATTATACTGAATTAAATTTAAATCTAATAACTATGAGTTAATAATTTTTAAAATTAGATGTAAAAATAAATTAAACTATCAAATTAACATATGGAATAGACGGTGTGAAGCTTGAAATATTCCAACCTTTATACTTATTACAATATTTAGACATTTTAAATGTTAGTAGAAAATATTAAAAGTATGAATTATAAAATAAAATTTTTAAAAGTTAATGGCAGAGCGGGAGAAGAAAAAATATTATGTTATTACAATAGAAAAACGTGAGCATAACCCACACAGTAGCCGTATAGCGTAATGGTGAGAAGCCTAGACTGTCATTTGGGCGGTCGGGTTTCGGTCCTGGCTTTAGGCAGTTGCCTGTCTAACCGCACTGATTAGCTGCGAAACAGCACTGTACGTGTTGGAGATGTAACACGTCTTGAATATATTCTAAGCATTTTAAATAATTTCTGAAACGCGTTAAAAACGATTTCAATGATTTAAAAACATTATTACAATGATCTAAACATAATTTTCAATGAAAAACCAAGACACGGAATAATAAAATGTTAAAAAATACACATTGTTGGTAACCACCCCCTTATATATATACATATATATATATATATATATATATATATATATATATATATATATACTAGCTGTACCCGGCCTTGCGTTGCTGTGGCTCAGTTTGTTAAAATGGAAAACATTTCTCATAAAAAATTGTATTTTGTATTGTTTATTTATTTTATTATTTTTGCAATTTTTTTATCAATAAAAGTTGTTATTTTTCCCCAAGAAAAGGTGAATTTTTTACCATAAATTCTTAGGTGAAAGTTTGTTTTTTTTTTCAGGAAAACTTGCACTTTTTTAAAAGAACGTTGGCAGTAAACATTTCTTTTTGAAAACAGAATGTTTGTTATAAAAAGAAAAGATGAATATTTTATATGAACACTGTAAATAGTTAGGTGAAAGTAGAGAAAAGTTAGTTTTTTTTTCAAGAGAACGTACATTTTTTTGTCAATGGATTTTAAGAAAAAAAACGGAAAAAATACTCCCATCATTAATTAGTTCTGCAAAAAAATAAATAAAATGTTGGTTTAGTGTTTCAACATTTGAACAACGCTCGGCTGAATCCGGTGATTGCTGGTCGAACCCTAAACTAATTGGAATCCAGTGCGGGCTGGGGGGGGGTTAATTCTGCATGAGTACCATTCTTTTTAATTTTGTTTTTTGTTCAATTTTTTGTGTGGGCTTTTAGCGCTAGCAAACTAACAAATTTAACCAAAATGCAAAAAATTCAACAATTAAATAATTTTAATAAGTGCCCAGCTCCTAATACAAATCCTAGTAAATCAATCCTCTGTATTGGAAACACTGAAAGGAAGGACGAAACCAAATTATTGCCAGTATGTTTGGGAGAGGTTCTATAGGTGTAACAGAAAGTGGCCATTAAAAATGATGATCAGAACCTTAATAATTCAACTTACTATTTTTAAGCTTATAACTACTTGAAAATATAATTCAAACCGTAATTTTTTTCAATTAAAGGAGCAAAGACCAAATTTTTAAAAAATAACAGGTTTAATAGCAAATTATGCAATATTTGTTTCTTTAAAGAGGTTTTCTTTTTAAAAAAAATATAAAGAAAATCAACATATTTTGACTTGCTTATAAATATATGTATATATGTAAATGCCAAAAAATCACTTACCTAAAAGAATATTATTAAATGGGTAGTTCCATTTTTCATTGTTAAGAATTTATCCATATTTATATTTTAAATTCCATGTATTTTTTAAATAAAAGAATTTTTTAAAGCGAGGGTCCTACAAAATCGCATTTTGTAACGTGTTTTGCGCGAAGCGTTAAATAGCTGCTACTGCTAATATGAAATTTATGAAGTATCGTTTCGTCCAAGGCATAAATAATGTCTCTTTTTTATTGCGTGTGTTAACCAAAATTAGTATTTTCATCCTCCGTAGTTAAAAAAAGAAACGCACATTCACTTATAAGTTTTTTTCCCCTAGAACAAAAAATCTGCTTCATCGATTTTTTAAAAATTCTTTTCATGAAATACACGAGTTTTTGATTGATATAGTTTAATACTTCTCCATCGACTAATTTTTTTCTTTTTTAACATCTAAAAAAAGAAAACATTCAATGAGATAAAAAAAAAAAATTGCCGTCAGCGTCTGCTATTTACTTGACAATGTAAGCATAACATGAGCTTTCATTTAAAAAAAAAGCAACGTGTTTTTTGTTTAAAAAAAAAGGTTTTACACTTTGGACTTTACAGGTAAATTTCCAAAAAAATGTTCTTTTTTTTTTTTTTTTTAAATTGGAATATTTTCTTTATTGATCTTTTAACTTCAATTTTTGATATATAAAACTTTGACACATAAATTAATTATTAAATGTTTAATAAACATTTCAAAATGGGGGTGTGAATTTGAAAAAAAAACGTTTGTCTAAAATATTATATTTGGTTTATTGGAAAGAGCATAAAATTTCACATTGACCCTGGAAATATCGTAAAAATTGAACCAATAGGAAAATTTTGATAGATTTTTAAAGTTTAAAAATTGAAAAATATTTAACTCGTAAAATTCTATTGATTTTATTACTTAAAAAAATGGCTGCATGAAGGCACGCTGGCATTTTGTAAACTAATATGCATGTACAAAATGTATGAAGATGTGTCAATTTTGACCCCTTAAAACTATTTTAACCGGCTAAAGACCCATAAGAGAACGGCCCATTAATATAATCCAATCATTCGAGGCCCCTAGCGCCGCTCTGCGATTTTTAGTTTCGGAGGAGATAGAATTGGAAAATTTGGAGACACACAGACAGACAGATAGAAAGACAGACAAACAGACACATAGGCTTTTTTATATTAGATATATGTTGTTGTTATAATTGATAGACAAATTCTGTCTACGGTAACGGGCAGCATCGGAACGATAATTCGGAAGGTCGTTTATTTTTCTTCTCTTGTAGAGAATCTTAGAAAATTCAGGGCAATCACCGAACTGGGTCTTCTCAGTTGGCATCGCGTGCCATCTGTTGTCTGCATAATCACAGCCAGCCTTACAAAACGGATATATATATATATATATATATATATATATATATATATATATATATATATATATATATATATATATATATCGATTTGAAATACCGTCTGCCATATTAGTCAAGTAACCTTTTTTCCTTTCATTTCCATTTTTTTTATTCTAATTTATTCTAATTTCGATCCAGCCACCATTACACGCCGAATTTGCACTAATATACGAGGTGCCTTAAATAAGTTAAATAAGTTTCAAGACTTTTTGTACATGCATTTAAAATTGTCGTAGACACTTGAAAATTCAGTATGCTATACCTCTTATGAGATGACTGACCAATTTTTATGATTTCACGTTCAAAGGAACAGATACAACAGGAATTCGAATACACCCTACTAAAGTAGGTGAATTTCAAAAATGCAATCTGGGCGTGAGGACACTTTAGAAGAACGATATGCAATAAAATTCTGTTTTAAACTTTTTTTAAAAAGCCAAACAAACGTATAAAATTCTTGAGACTTCTTTTGGACGATCTTGCATGAATCGAACATCAGTTTTTGAGTGGCATAAGAGATTCAAGAACGGCAGGTAGTCCGTGAGGGGCGATAAGAGGTGTGGAAGGAGTAAGGAAGTCAGAACACCAGAGTTGATTGGCCAAATAAAGAATTTCATGGATAAGGATCATCGTGTGTCTATAGAGATATCAGATAGAGACAGTAAGAAAACAGCTTGATGTCATGGTGGAAACGGTACACAATTATTTGCGAGAAACTGAAGACGCGGAAGAAGTGTGCGAATGCACCAGTCCACAACTCCATCCTTGTCACAGACTATTTGACTAAGATGGGCATCAAGACGGTTTATCACCATCCCTATAGTACAGACCTTGCTCGCTGTGACTTTTGCCCAATGAAAATCTTAGCAAAATTTACTAATTAAAAACTGCCAACGTCCCAAAATGAAAGTGTTTCTGTGGCATGAACTAGATTCAGACTCGGTACACCCTCATTACATTCATTGTGTCGGTTGCTTGTGAACCTTGGTAGAAAGTACCGATCAACAATCTGTTCTTGATAATCAGCCCGACAGGTGCGAGGCCAAGAACTAGCCAAGTACCTGTCGGGCTGAGGTACGCCGCCTGAGTATTACCATGCAGATTCGCCATCCGAGACCTTGCCACCCGGTTTTCAGGTGAAGCAAGTTTATTGCTTGTTGCCTGAGGTGCCCCTACCGGGGAATGCTGATGAGGATGCCCAAGCAATATTTGCTAGGTCAGTGCCTCCTTTAGTGGCACTTGCTTAAATACCCCACCTTCTCACCTTGTGTCACATCCGGCTGTGGTGTGGAAGCAAGTAAATATCTACCCAGGTTGTCAGGCCGTGTCGTTACCCACTAAGCCACCTGTGCTGTCGACTGGGAATTAGCTGAGACTAGCAATGGGTCGTCTGGCGTTGCCCGGTCGTAAAATATGCTTAAACCAGTTTTTTTTTTTTTAAACTTGGGTGTCATCTTATCGTATTATTAAAAGAGAAAAAAAATGTTGCGTGGTGCACGCGCGTAAGAAAGTTAAGAATTTTAGAAGATATGAGAGAAAAAATGTTCTTAAAAGCGCGAACTTGCAAAAATTAATTTTGTAAGCGAACACGTTATCGATTGGACTACGATGACACAGATGTCATAATGTTGCAAATGTATCTTTTTAAAATGAAACCACGAAACGACCGTGAGTAACAAACAGTGTCGAAACCAAGATTTTTACCTGACCCCCTCAAGCAAACAAAACGATATTTCTACAGTAAATAATTGACGATATTTTCTTATTTTTCGATATACGTCCAAGAAATCGCTCTTTCTAATGATACCAGGTTGATTGCTTTTCGATGCGGATGAAAAAGTTTTTAGCGGACATACAAACCAACGAACATACAAACACACTAACAAACAAACATACAGACGGCTGAGACTTATATAATACAATTGAAATCATGCGGTCTATATAAAAAGCTAAAGTAATTTGTCGATTATCTGTTGTCGCTATTACACCGTGCCTCTCCTTCCCCCTGCCATGGAAGGGGGTGGGAGCAGAGTAAAAACAACAATCGGAATATCCTTTATGTACTTTGCAAACACAAGTTAAGACCGAAAATGCCCACGATCCCACAGCCCTTTACTCGTGCCCTTTTCACCTTGACCAAACGCAGCTGTAATACGACGATAGAGGAGGAAAAACTACCCCAGTGACCCTTCAGGCGGGCGACATGAAAGAGTTATGGAAACATATTTGGCTGGGTGGGGCGGGGGAGTGAAGAAAATGGCAGTAATTGAGACATTTTGTGTATATCTTTTCTTTTACTTTCGTGGTATTTCTTTCGTGCTTTTCCGCCCGGTTTATTTATCTCTCTCGCTCTGTCTGTCTGTCTGTCTGTTTGTCTCTCTCTCTCTCTCTCTCTCTCTCTCTCTCTCTCTCTCTCTCTCTCTCTCTCTCTCTCTCTCTGTCGTTTCTCTCTCTTTATTGTTATTTCTATCTTCCACTTTTCCCTCCTTTTTTGCCTGTATGTCTATCTGTCTGTCTGTCAGACTCTCTCTCCCTCTCTCTTTTTTCTATCCTTCTTTTAGCTATCCCCCTCTCCCCTCTCTCTCTCTTTCTCTTTCTCTCTCTTTATTTCGCTCACTCTCATTCTCTCTCTCTCTCTCTCTCTCTCTCTCTCTCTCTCTCTCTCTCTCTCTCTCTCTCTCTCTCTCTCTCTCTTAATTGTTATTTCTCTCTTTCACTTTTTTCCTTTCTCTTGTTTGCCTGTCTGTATGTCTGTCTGTCTCCTCTCTCTTTCTGTCTTTCTCTATCTCTCTACCTATCTATCTACCTCGTTCTCTCTTTATTTCAGCTCTTTTTCGGGACCTTTTATTTTCTGTCTTTCCCCCCCCCCTTGTTCATGTCCGTTAAAAAACGTGTGAAGAAATGTAAAAAGAAAATGTAGGAAATGTAGAAAAGAACAAAAACCAACCAGAAATAACATCCTTGCGTGTTTGGAGACTCTTCCAATGGTAATCCGAAAAGCGAAAGAGAATTCTTCAAATTCATGAAAATTGTTCTATCAGACAGTGTAGAAATCCAAAGGCAGCAAGATTTTTCTTCAGTTGAATAGAATAGAGAAATAAAAATTTCTATTTCTAATCTCATCTAATTCTAATTTTTTATTTTCTACTTTTTTTCATATTTCTTATACTTCTTTTTTCTGTAGCGCTTTATTTTTCGTCATCTTTTTCTAGCTATATATCTCTTTCTGTCTATCTATATCTCTATCTATCTATGTCTATCTATCTATCTCTCTATCTTACCTATCCATCTATCTATCTATCTCTATCTATCTTATTTATCTCTATCTATCTATCTATCTATCTATCTATCTCTATCTCTCTATCTCTCTCTATCTATTTCTCTATCTATATCTATCTTATCTATCTATCTATCTCTATCTATCTTATCAATCTATATATCTATCTATATACCTCTATTGATCTCTATCTATCTATCTCTCTATCTATCTATCTATCTATCTCTCTATCTATCTATCTATGTATCTCTATCTATATATATATCTATCCAAGTCTGCTAAAATTTATCTATCAATCTGCCTATCTATCTCGTTTTCCTTCCTTTCTTTTTTATTTCTGCTCTTTTTCTGAACCCTTTCTTCTTTATTCTTTTTCTTTACCTTTTTCTTCTTTTTCTTTCATATTTCTTTTATCTCTTCTTTTTATGGTCGTTTTTTTTTCTTACATTTTTCTTGCGTTATTTCCTTCGTCCACTAGAATTTCGTTTTTCATCGATTTTCTGTTTTCCTCGTCTTCTTCATCTTCCACTTCTTTTCCTCTACCTCCCACCTTTCATCATATTTTGTTCTTCATCACCTCTGCTTTCTTTCCATTAAACTTCTTCTCCTCATCACTCATCCTTCTCCTCACTCTTCTTAGTGTTATTTCTTCTTATTCTCTTTCTCTTTTTCTTCTATTTATTTATTTTTTATTTCTTTTTATTTCTTTTTTTTTTTTTTTTTTTACTTACCTTCAACCCCAAACAAGGCATAGAGCCACTTGGACGCAAGGTGCTACTAATTGGAACCATGCCTAAAAAAGATTAACAAGGTGTTGGTTTATGTTGCATATGAACGTCTGCATATCAGTACAGTGAGGGAAGCGGGTAGAAGGAAGGGAATTCCAAAGTCTAGCCGTTCTAGGGAAGAAACTATTAAAGTAAAAAAACAAACTTTCTGGCATTTAGGGAGCTCAACAGTAAAAAGGTGTTATTTTGTTGCTAAGCCAGTTTGGTGGCGATGGGACGGGAGTTGGAGCTTAGTTGACAAAGTGGGACCTATTAGATTGGAGACGCTTTTTTTTTACTCTATCCGAAAGAGAGAGGCAGCTCAGATGTGGCAACAATATTCCATAAATAGACATTTGGCGGCCTTGTAGAAATACATATTTTCAGGTGTGCTTTTTTTCATTCTTATTTTCTTTCTCTTTTTTTCTTCTTCATTTTCTTCGTAAACATTATCAGCTTCCTCCTCCTCCTCCTCCTCCTCCTCCTCCTCCTCTTCTTCTTCTTCTTCTTCTTCTATCTTATCCTTTTTCTCTTCTCTTTTTCCTTTTTCACTTTCTTTCTTCTTTTCCTTCTTTCCCCCTTTCTTTCTTAACCTTTTTCTTTTTCTTCCTTTTTATTTTCTTCTTCTTTTTCCTTTTGTCTTCTTCCTTCTTTTTTATCATTTTTTTATCTTTTGTTTCTTTTTCTGTTTCTCTTTCTTTTTGCTTCTACTTTTTCATTGCTTCTTCTTTCTTCTTATTCCTTTTCTTTTTATTTTTTCTCTTTTTTTTTCTTTTTTGCTCTTGCTTTTCTTCATTTTCCCTTCTATTTTTATTTCTTTTTTCTTCTTCTTTTTTACTT
>NC_136523.1:28096362-28118862 GCF_053919585.1 Euprymna scolopes
GCAATCTCTCTCTCACAGAAGAGACGTAGCGAGCCTGTCATTGTTTTATCGTTATTTCCATGGCAGGTGTTCGTCTGAACTCCAATCTCTAGTCCCCCCTCGCCAATCTTTCACGAAAAACACTCGTCTAGCTGAATCCACTGTGAAAAATTTCCCTCACTCTTTATCTGTGCCTAAATCAAAACGTGGATTCCATGAACAAAGCTTCTTTCTTAGAACTGCACGCCTGTGGAACTCTGTTCCGTCTGCCTGCTTTCCACCTGACTACAACTTGGTTGTGTTCAAGTCCAACGTTAACAAATTCCTAATGAACCGCCCCCGTAAGTAAACACTTCATCAAATCTCCACACTAACGTAATTAACTTGCAATAACCCTTATCCCTGAGTGGCTTCCGGGCCTTCATAAGTGGTGACCACTGTGTAAAAAAAAAATCTCGCCAACTGTCTGAATATATCGCGATTTACTTAGATGTTATTTTTTGTTTTGGTTTTAGCGATATGTTTTGAATGAATTCAATTATTTGCGAAAGTGCATTTTTACCTAAATGGGAGTAATATACTTCTCCCCATGTGGGGGTACCAAATTGGTTAAAAGGGAAAATTATTCCCAACTCGCATTTAGGTAAAAATGCACTTTCGTAAATAATTGAATTCATTCAAAACATGTCGCCAAAACCAAAACAAAAAACAACATCTATTTATTTATTTTCTTGATTTATTTTACTCATTTTATTTATTTATTTATCTTTTTTATTTTTTATTTTATTTATTTATTTTTATTAATTAATTTATTTATTTATTTATTTATTTTATGTATTTATTTTATGTATTTATTTATCTATTTGCAGATTGTTATACTCCTCTTGTTGAACAAAAAAATGAATAAATAAATATACAAATTACTCATTTCAAAGGATTCCAATTAAAACATAATAATATTAAAATATCATATCGTATTGTATGACCGGGCAACGCCTGGCTGCCAGCTAGTATATATATAATCTATTTTCTATGTCTATTACTGCTATTACTTAAACAATAAAAAACCCTTTTACCGAAAGTTCTATTTGTTAGTGAAGTCCATATGTTGTTTTCTATTTCTATCTGATGCTATTTTTCTTCCAACGAAAACAAATTCCGTAAAACGACACCCATTACCCAACCGCGCATGCGTCAAGCTACTAATGGCGGCCATTATCCGCTCAACTTCTGTTACCAAATAGATAATTAGTCGCCTGTTATCGTTGCATTTCGGAGTAAGTACTGCACGGTTTTTATTTTCGTAAAAACCTTTGCCAAGCTGTGAAGCCCTGAACCAATTCGAAGTGTTTTAATTATTTCATCTATGTTTTATTAATTGCCAATTAAAACAACACCGCCACATATGTGCTTGAAGGGGAGCTTTTATAAATGGCAGGCTCTGTTTGATATCAAAAAAAGGAAAAGGGGACAAAGAGATCATAAATACTCATGCACACACACACACACACACACACACACACACACACACATATATATATATATATATATATATATATATATATATATATATATATATATATGAATTATAAAATGAAAATTACAATTGAATTTACCAAAATGATCCAAGATGGTAAAATTAAAGTAAATTATAAATATTAAAGAATTAATATTCATAAAATTATCTCAGCCAGATATAAAAGCTCGATAAAACCAAATAGGAAATAGAGCTTATAATATGAGCAAACAGTTAATAAAATATGTTAAAAAAACACTTTGAAATGAGTTAAAAACATATTTAATCTGAAAAGGAAACACTAGATAAATGGATAGTCCTTAATCCGCGGAGTTTCGAAGAAATACACTCCTTCTCATCAGAGGGTAGGAATTAGCAAAATGCGGGATCGGATTTTGCATGCAGAAGTATTTGATGAAACAACAAGTAAGTCAAAGATCTTACTTGAAAACAAAATAAGTTAAGCAGAGGGAATATGGTAAAGAAAAAAGTGATTACACATGAATGAATAGCCTGGTGGAAGATAAAAAAATCCAGTGACGGTAAAATCCAAATGTAAAACTTCAAGAAAGTTAAAAGAATTTCCATTTGTACAAGTAAAATCCAAGGAAATCCCGTAATTGGAAGAAGATATATATATATATATATATATATATATATATATATATATATATATATATATATATATATATATATATAGAGAGAGAGAGAGAGAGAGAGAGAGAGAGAGAGAGAGAGAGATGGAATAAATGGCAACAAGTTATATTCCAAAATTCACTTATTGCTTGCTTTATACAATTCTTGACAGTATCTGTTTCGTAGCGCAAAATCAATCACTTAATTATTATATCAATCAGTGAATCTATAATTAGAGAAGCTGCAATTACGTTTATATTTTTTCCATTACGCCAAATATAAAGGTAACTGCAGCTTCTCTTCCAATTTTCGGATTGTTACCATGTCAAATCACATTTCCATTCCTTTTGACGGATTGATTATTGCTATTTCTTCTGATGAGTTAAGGGCATAAAAGATTCACTGAATGATATATAATTAAGTGATGTATTTTGAGCTACGAAACAGATACTGTCGAGAATTGTATAACCCAATTGAATTAAAGGAATAAATTATAAGATGGTCAACATCATGAATTTTGGAATATAACTTTTTATAATTTATTCTGTATTATATTTATTTATTTTGTCATTTATTCTCTATGTTGCTCTGTAATTAAATTGAGCTTCTTATATAAGGGACTTGCAATAAACCGCAAAGAAAACAGAACAACGGAATAGAGTTTAAACAATGTATTACTGGAGCAACAACGTAAAAAGGTTACAACTGAAAATAGTAGTAAAAGTCACCGAGCAGACGAGGGTCGCTCTGGTGTTTAATCCACACCTGGGATCAAAAGGTCTATGGTTTATATAATGGATAGAACAGTACATTTGGAGGGTGATTCCCCACAACAATATTGTCTATATAGACAAAAATATTACATAGTTGCTACACTGAACATGCTAATGTTTCGGAACGATAGGTTTATTAAAAAGCCAAAGGCTCTTCGTCAGGCAACAAAAACGTTTCATTTAATGATAAGCTATGATAAATAATGGATAAACTTATTTTCTGTTGCCTGACGAAGAGCCTTTGTTTTTTTAATGAACCAATCATTCCGAAACATTAGTACGTTCAGTGTAACAACTATGTCTAAATAAGAACATTATACTCTGCTTATTTTATTGAGCACTCTTAATAACCTCGTTTTAATTCATGGGTTTTATCTCTTGAATACCTTTACCTTGGTATATATATATATATATATATATATATATATTCTTCAGAATAAAATTACCCAACAATCATCTGGTATGGAAACCTGTGATTATAAGACTTAAAAGATATTACTGGCAGTAACATTCTATAAGTATTATCCCACCTAAATAAGAATTGCTCGATATACAAGATAGAGCAAATTAATCAAATGTTTAGTCATTCAATGAATTTAAAAATTTATGACGTGAAATGTTTTAGTTTCATATCAAAGATTTTTATTATTCTATGTAAGACAAACAATACATTAGAAATATTTTAACACCTTATCCTATAGGGTTTCGATGTCTACTGTCTCTTCAGAGGAGAAAATATAATATTAGCAAATAGCTATAATGGTATACACCTTATTTGCTAAAGTCAGTGGGATGAAGTAAAGAATAGATACCCTGTAGCAGACGACGCCGCCTGGCGGTGCCAGGCGCACAATTCAACTAACACCGGTGATTCGACCTTGACATTGGCACAAGCACATGGCGTCAGTTGTTTTTAAACACGTCAAATAGCAAACATGCTCGAATATTCACCAGCATTTTTTTAAAAATATATTTACAAAACCTTTGAAGATTTAAAAGAAAAAGTATATATTTACAAAACATTTTTTTAAAATAAGTAACAAAACGAACGTATTTAAATAAAAGATATTTAAATAAACGGGTGTCTCTTTCTGTTTCGGATTTTTGCGACCAAGATTGATTTTTAAGTGCCGTGTTTTGGGGGGTTCTGTGTGCGTTTTTAAGACAATTCAATATTTATTCTTTAAAACATTAACTTCAGCGACAATTAATATATTTTCAAAATAATATTTTTAAATATTACATTTTTACGAATATTCGCGAGCAAGATTAAAAAAAAAAAGTTCAAATAAAGACTGTTTGAATAAAACTTATAAAAAAAGGTTCATTCTATACGGTTGTGGCCATTTCTTTTTTTGTGCGTTTTTGATACAATTCAATATTTATTTACAGTGCGATGTATGTCGGTGGTCAGTGAAGGAGAAATCCTTTTAGGCCGAGGCAATTTTTTATGCATAATAAAATCACAAGTATAAACAATCGAGATAAAAAATATATTATTTTATTCATATCTTTTTTTATAAGTTTTATTCAAACAGTCTTTATTTGAACTTAATGGACTGTTTTTTTTTATTAACTGTTTTATTCTTTTTATCAAACAAAAATAGAACTTTTATAATGAAATATATATTATGGACTGTTTTTCAAACATCGAAATTTTAAAATTAAATTTTTATTTAAAACAAAAAAAAAAGACGAGGTGTTTTTTCTTTTCGAGATATTTTTTTTCACCATTTATTACTTTGAAATTTTATTCACCAATGAAATGATAAAAAAAAAACTTTTCGTTAAATATATTTTTTAAAAATTATTATAAAATATCTATAAAGTCTATTTTTATGTCTGTAAAAGTTTGTTGAAAGTTCAAATAAAGTTTATAATTTAATTGAAAAAAAAACACCTCGTCTTTTTTTTTTTTAAATCTTGCTCGCGAATATTCGTAAAAATGTAATATTTAAAAATATTATTTTGAAAATATATTAATTGTCGCTGAAGTTAATGTTTTAAAGAATAAATATTGAATTGTCTTAAAAACGCACACAGAACCCCCCAAAACACGGCACATAAAAATCAATCTTGGTCGCAAAAATCCGAAACAGAAAGAGACACCCGTTTATTTAAATATCTTTTATTTAAATACGTTCGTTTTGTTACTTATTTTAAAAAAATGTTTTGTAAATATATACTTTTTCTTTTAAATCTTCAAAGGTTTTGTAAATATATTTTTAAAAAAAATGCTGATTCGAGCATGTTTGCTATTTGACGTGTTTAAAAACAACTGACGCCATGTGCTTGTGCCAATGTCAAGGTCGAATCACCGGTGTTAGTTGAATTGTGAGCCTGGCACCGCCAGGCGGCGTCGTCTGCTACAGGGTATCTATTCTTTACTTCATCCAGTCAGTGAGACATGGAAAATCATAATTGAAAATTGAATGAGTAATTAAAAGTAATTATATATATATATATTATATATATATATATATATATATATATATATATATATATATATATATATATATATATATATATATATATATATATATATATATATTAGTTTTGGGGCGATTGAATCCGGAATTGAAAAAATCGGATCTTTTTCGGGTATCGGAATCGTTATTGAAATCGAAAAAAATTGAACCTATTTTCCGATGCGAAAACCAGTTCCATTTAATTATCTTTTTTTTGTTGTTTTTTTTGGGGGGGGGGGGTTTAAAAAACATCTTCCATTGCTTGAAGTAATAATAAAATAATAAATATTTATTGATTTAAACTTCCAATAAGAGTAAAATCTCTAGATCATCCCCTCAGAAGTGTGTTTTTATGTTTGAGAAAATGTAGTCACATCTAAGATGTGTTTTTACGGTAATTGGGATAAAATAACACTTTTATAGTTAAATATTTAGAGATTTATAAAGGATCAGAATCGGAATCGGTAATTGTTTTGGAATCAGGAATTTAGCATGGAATTGGTAATTGTATCGGAATCGGAAAAATATTGGAATCGTCCAACCACTAATACATACAAATATATATATATATATATATATATATATATATATATATATATACATATATATATATATATATATGTATGTATATATATATATATATATATACATATATATATATATATATATATATATATATATATGTATGTATATATATATATATATATATATATATATATATATATATTGTTGTATATATATATATATATATATATATATATATATATAGTGGAGAAATTCTTTAAAACATGGCTTATCGAAATAAAAAACAAAGCTCAACAATTGAGGTGGAGCTTGCATACGAAGGAAAAAGGAGAAACGACAATATAAAGCTATATACTAATGCATATAATTTGAATCGTTCATTTAATAGGGATATTACATCAATTAGAAGATATACAGAATATGTATGCTTTGTATATCAAGCACTTTCTCTCCTATTCTGCTGAGATGGAGTATGTAAATATCTCCACTGGAACATCTGTAAAAACTTGAATATCCAATGTAGTAGCAAATCCTGGGAACATGTTTACCAGAAACAACAGTCGGAAATAAGTTATACACCATCCACTATGACTACGAAATTCCTTCAGCTACATACCTAGAAAATGGGGCTATTAAGCCTGACATAGTTATATGGAACAAGAAGAAGAATGTGGCAACCCTAGTTGAAGTCAGCGTATCTAATGATGCTGGCCTTAACAGAGCGAAGACTCATGTACGACATGAAAAGAAACTGGAAGAAGGTATCAATCACACCAGTCATTATAGGAGCAACCGGGCTAATGAAAAAGAATTTCAAAAACTATCTGGCGAATATACCCGGTGAACCAAGTGCAAGAGAAATACAAACAATAGCACTTAAAGGGACGGTTAGAATCTTAAAAAATATATCTCGGTTGGAGTAACTAAACTAATAGGGGGAATGTTTGGCATCGGATAGAATGCCCCATCCCCAGAAAAAAAAATAAAGTGATATGAAAATTAAAACAAAAAAATTAGAAACATTCGGCTTCGAAATTCCTAGTTATAAAGAACATATATATCACACAAATGTACATTATGTATCTGGCAGTGTTCTTAGATAGGTTTTGTATCGGAATGTCTTCGATAATTATCGATAATCGATAATTGAAATAATCCGATAAAATAAGGAGCAGCCGATTTTGATCAAAGTAAACACCTTACACAGCCTAATATTACAAGTGTATTTGAGAAGTTTTATTACGACACAAGTAGAAAAGCCCGGAATATAAAAAAAAAACCGTAGCTTCTTTAACATTACAGGGGCGACTTCGAAATGAATGTTTCTGTTTAGAGCATAACTAAACCATGATACTTGACTTTTGCATTTTAAACATTAATTTAAGTCATTTTATAGAAAAATAATTTTGATAAAATCAACAGTAGGTTCTCTACAGTGCAATATAGACTACAATATACTTTCGACTAAGTCACTGCGGCGATGCATGTGAAGGTTTTTCCCGGTGCACGGCGATGAGTCCGCAACAACAGCAAGCAATCGATCTGATTGAAAAATGCGAGATTTCATCGATTTCGATGATAATAACAATATTCGTTGATCATTATTCAATCCTGAGCAACGCCCGATCTACCTGCTAGTATACTCATAAAGTTGAGTTTTTGTCGCACTTATATTGATATTAAAAATTAGCAAAACGAACTTCTTAACATACCCAGTCATGGATATGCGAGCGACTTCATGAATGATAACTAATTTGTATATTCTTTGAAAAATGAGCGATTTTATATAACATGCCAGCTGAAATTAAAATCACCGCTCGGCGAATGGAAAAGATATCCAGAAAGATCGGAAAAAATAACGTGTTCAATCAGACGTGCTTGAATATATATATATATATATATATATATATATATATATATATATATATATATATATCTGTGTGTGTGTTGTTTGTTTTTGTTTTGCGATACTTCCTAGATGCGAGTTGCGACCGATTTTCCCTTCAACCAATTGTGGTACCCCCAAATGGGGAGCGGCATATGTATTATTTTTTAAATATAATTAACCACTGACACGTGTTTCGTCGTCTGCGATTCATCAGAGTGGCTGATGAGTCTACGACTCATCTGCCACTCTGAGTCAGTCGTAGACGACTCATCAGTGTCGCTAGGTTCAGCCACTCTGATGAGGCGTAGACGACGAAACACGTGTCAGTGGATAATTATATTTTATATATATATATATATATATATATATATATATATATATATATATATATATATATATAAGAGAGAGAGAGAGGGGGGAGATAGAGATGCTAAAAGAGAAATAAAATGGAGAAAGATGGATTTTTTTTTTTCTTTTCATATGTCATTTTTCTAACATATCTTATTCTTTCAATTTGTTAGCTCGTTCGTCTTAAGGGCCAATTCACATGAAGTCCGCCATCTTAACAAGGGGGCTTATTAATTGATTAAGCTAGTGAGGAATGCATTACGATCACCAACATCCGCCATGTTGCGAGAGGTCAACAGAAGTGGCTTCCGTCCTCCATTGTTAACCGGTAACAACGCTTCTACTCCGATGACAACGGATACTCTTATTTGGCTGACCGAAACGTTGACCCATCTCATCAAGGGATCCCTGCCTCACCCCTTTCCTCCTTTTGTATTAATCACCAAGGTTTAACGGATTCGTTTACGTATTATATATTTATTAAGACTATAAATACAGCGTGGAACGATAAACCTGTCGCCATAAAGAAAACCCCACTACAACTTTACTGTAAAACCTTTATTGAATAAATCAATTCAGGTAATTTTATGTAGTATAGCTGATATCTATTCAATGTAGCCGCCTTCAGTCTCAATCACCGCCTCGACACGGGTCACCAATTGAGAGCATGCCTTTTCCACAAGCGCCGGTGGGAGCTCGGCGAATACTCGGCGGATGGTGACGATTAGGCTGGATTTGGTTTAGTTATGACTTTCAAGCTGACTTGGAAGATGTGAGATGGCATGATGTGGCCCTACTTGAAACCACATCAAAGACCATAACCGTACCCGGAAACTTTGTTTTCATCACCCTGGGTATGTCCTCTTATTCGTTGACATCTAGCGAAGCATTTGAAGGGTGCTGAAAATAGTCCTGTTGCCATAACTTGGATCGGTAGAGAGCATGAGTGTTACAGCGGTGCAACTCCGATCTCGCTCGTTGAACATCGTGTCACTTTCAGACATGATAGAAGGCTCCTATTGTTTTGGGGATTCGTACACAACTGGCCAACTAGTAGATGTTCTGCAGCAAAAAGGGAAAACCGGTTTTCATCAAACGGAAATGGAACCATGTTGTCTTTTTATAATAATAAAAATAATAATAATAATAATAATAATAATACCTATGTAATTAGGCATGTGTGGTATTACTAGTAATAATAATAAGTATTATTATTATTATTATTATGTTTACATATCTTTATCATATATTATTATTATTATTATGAATAATAATAATAATAATAATAATAATAATAATAATAATAATAATAATCACATTATGTGTTTGGTTGTTAGTATTGCCGATTTTATACTGATAGGCGGATCATAACAAATGAAGATAGGCTATCAACATCTTTTCTCAGTCTTTCATCACTTTCTGCAAGATTCTGGCGATTCCCAACAAGGCAGTCTTTTGAAGCACTCCAACATTGCTATGGATCCCAATTTTCTCAATCGACTTGTCAAATCCTTTTGTTACACTCCCCAGGGCCCCCATCATAATAGGTGCAACTTCTAACTTCTTCGACTTTCACAATCTTTTTATTTCACTTTTTAAGTCTTGGTATTTTTCCAGCTTTTCCTTTTCTATTTCCTCCACATTCACCTCAGCTGGTATTGCTATGTCAATGATTATTGCTTGTAAGTTTTATTTCTTTTTGTTTGTAATACCTTTAAATGAATTCAATTATTTATACGAAAGTGCATTTTTACCTTTTTTTACAAAGGAGTACCGACTTATCAAGGCCCGGAGGCCACTCGAGGATAAAGGTTAATAGGCATACATTAGTCAATGTGATTATAGCGTAATAAACATAAGTAGTGGGAATTTTGTAAATTGAATTACTTGGGGGGACGGTTCATCAAGAACTTGTTTACGTTAGACTTGAAGACAATCAGATTGTAGTCAGCTGGAAAGCAGGCAATCGGAAGGGAGTTTCACAGACGTGTAGTTCTAAGAAAGAAACTTTGTTCATGGAATCTACATTTAGGTTTAGGCACGGATAAAGAGCGTTCATCAGCTGTATTATTTTATTTATTTCATTTGCTTCATTCTCTGTTAGTTCTGTTTTATTGTTGTCGGTTTCCACGTTTGTAGACTTCGTTCTTTGTTGGTCCTCAGTATTTGGTGTTTTTACTTGTGAGGCTTCAACTTGTGCGGTTGCTCTACTTGCGGTTCCGTTGGAAGATGCTTCTTGTTCAGTTTCATCATTTATTTTTCGCTGATTTTCTATTAGTTCTAGTTTAAAGAGCCAACGTTTCTTGAGTATCAGTCTTGCTTGGTCCGCAATTCTTTGTTCTGTCGTATGGTAGTCACTGGATAGGTCCCATAGTTCTTTCATTCGTTTCCGATAACCTCCATATCTATATTTAGGATGACTTATATAGTAGCATTCCATTACGAGTCTATTCTCTTTTCTTTTTTTTTTATTTTCATTTTGATGGTTATCATGGCTGTGTTTGTTCGGTATCATTTTGTTCCCTGAAATTAGAGGTTATACTTACCTGTTCAGTGTCCATGTTATTTGAGTTTCTGAAACTAGAAAGTTGGCCAACATTCGCAGGATGACGACCGGGTCCCCCATGCTGGCTACCGAAGGAGAACCTGTCGGTCATTATTCATGTTATTATTATTATTCACGTTTTGTCTCTGTAATAATAATAATAATTATTATTATTATTATTATTATTATTATTATTATTATTATTATTATTATTATTATTATTATTATTATTGATGTTATTATCATTATTTGTATTATTATCATTATTGATATTAAAACATTCGTTTTATAATCAATATAATTATTATTCATATTATAATCATCGATATTATTATTATTATCATTATTTCATTATTATTATTATTATTATAATTATTATTATTATCATCATTATTATTATTATCATTATTATTATTATTATCATTATTATAATAATTATCATTATTATCATTATTATTATCATTATTATAATAATTATTATTATTATCATTATTATTAATTATATTATCATTATTATTATTATCATTATTATTATTATTCATGTTTTGTCTCTGTAATTATTATTATCATTATTATCATTATTATTATTATCATCATTATTATTATTATTATTATTATTATTATTATTATTATTATCATTATTATTATTATCACCATTATTATTATTATCATCATTATTATTATTATTATTATCATTATTATTATTATCATCATTATTATTATCATCATTATTATTATTATTATTATCAATATTATTATTATTATTATCATCATTATTATTATTATCATCATTATTATTATTATTATAATCATCATTATTATTATCATTATTATTATCATCATTATTATTATTATTATTATCATCATTATTATTATTATCATCATTATTATTATCATTATTATTATCATCATTATTATTATTATCATCATTATTATTATTATCATCATTATTATTATTATTATTATTATCATCATTATTATGATTATCATCATTATTATTATCATTATTATTATCATCATTATTATTATTATTATCATCATTATTATTATTATTATCATCATTATTATTATTATCATCATTATTATCATTATTATTATTATCATCATTATTATTATTATCATTATTATTATTATTATCATTATTATTATTATTATTCATGTTTTGTCTCTGTACTTATTATTATTATTATTATTATTATTATTATTATTATTATTATTATTATTATTATTATTATTATTATTATTGAGACAAGTATGGCTCAATGGGAAACAGTGCTGACAGTAAACAGAGAGAAGATGGAGCATGTTACGATTAAACGTGGAATATTTCAAGGAGATTCGTTATCGCCACTTCTTTTTGTAGTGATAATGATGCCACTGAGCATCCTCTTGAAGAGAGAAAAACTGGGATATAACATTGAATCTGGTGACAGATGCCTCAACCATCTACTGTTTATGGATGATTTGAAAATATTCGGTAGAAATTAGAAGGAAATTGAAAGACTGGTAGAACTTGTAGGAACATACTCAGAAGACACTGGGGTGCGGATGGAGTTTGGGATTAGTAAATGTGCGGTGCTGGTGATGAAAAGAGGAGTAAAGATTCACTCGAATGGAATAGTGCTGCCAAATGGAGAAATCATGAAAGAAATAGAAGATACAGGATATAAGTATTTGGGAGTGCTGGAGGGTGTAGGCATCATGAACAGAGAAATGAAGGAAAAAGTCAGGAAGGAGTATCTTAGAAGAGTAAAACTAATTGTAAAGTCGAAACTGTATGAAGGAAACCTAATGAAAGCAGTAAATGCATGGGCAATCAGTGTTTTGAGATACAGTGCGGCAATTTTAGAATGGTCTGACAAGGATTTGCATGCCATGGATATCAAAACAAGAAAAGTTTTAGCAATGTTTGGTATATTTCACATTCGAAGTAGCGTAGCAAGACTATCAAAAGAGGAAAGATGGTGGGAGAGGATTGAAAAGTGTAAAAGATTGTGTTAGAACCGAGGAGATGTCGTTGAAGGAGCATGTGGTTAGAAATGAGGAGTGGATGCTTAAGGTTGTGGCCAATGAAGTGGAGATATGTGAGACCAAGGCTGATTATATGAAACATATGGATAGAGAAATAGCAGAGGAACTGACTAGGAAGAAAATGCACGGAAGGTTCTTTCAGAATATAGCAGAAGTGGCTGATGAAAGATCATGGCAATGGCTTAGAGCTGGGTATCTGGCTAAGAGTACTGAAGCTTTTATTTGTGCAACACAAGAGCAGGCATTAGGAACACGATTGTTCAAAAAAGTGGTTCTAGGAGAGGAAGTTGCTGCAGAATGCTGGATTTGTGGTAAGACCTGAGAGTCAATTGCGCACCTTGCAGCAGGGTGTAGTGAACTGGCCCAGAGAGAATATCGCAAAAGGCACGATCGCATGGGACTTCGGATATATTGGAAAGTGTGTAAAAGGGTTGGGGTGAAGTGTGCTGGAAAATGGTTTGAGGAGGTGTCTGATGAAGTGAGGATGGCAAGGTAGAGGTATGGTGAGACAAAAGTGTCATAACGACCAAGCAATTGGAACATAATCGTCCGGATTTGGTCGTCATTGACAAGGTCTCAAAAAGCTGACAGATTGTAGACTTCTCAGTACCCTGGGACAGGAATATGAGAAAGAAGGAGAATGAGAAGTGGAGCAATTATGCTCCATTGGCCTTGGAGATAAGGCATATACACGGGGTTAAAACACAAATAATCCCGGTCGTAGTTGGTACACTAGGAGTAGTATCAAGTCGTCTGGAAGGACAATTGAAAAAACTACAAATCCCCGATGTTTTAGGCGGCTTTCAGACCTCTGCAATTATAGGCACCACTAACATCTTTAGGAAAACCCTAAATCTTTGAAGCTCCTAGTTTGAAGCCGGGATTAAGGGAAATCATCTGGAAATGAATATCATCCCTTTCCAGAAAGACGTTCATAAACGAAATCAGAATTATTATTATTATTATTATTATTATTATTATTATTATTATTATTATTATTATTATTATTATTATTATTATTATTATTATTATTAGTCATGCTTTGTCTCTGTAATTATTATTATTATTATTATTATTATTATTATTATTTTTATTATTATTCATGTTTTGTCTCTGTAATTATTATTATTATTATTATTATTATTATTATTATTATTAGTCATGTTTTGTCTCTGTAATTATTATCATTATTATTATTATTATTATTATTATTCATGTTTTGTCTCTGTAATTATTATTATTATTATTATTATTATTATTATTATTATTATTATTATTATTATTATTATTAGTCATGCTTTGTCTCTGTAATTATTATTATTATTATTAGTCATGCTTTGTCTCTGTAATTATTATTATTATTATTATTATTATTATTATTATTACTATTATTATTATTATTAGTCATGTTTTGTCTCTGTAATTATTATTATTATTATTATTATTATTATTATTATTATTATTATTATTAGTCATGTTTTGTCTCTGTAATTATTATTATTATTATTATTATTATTAGTCATGTTTTGTCTCTGTAATTATTATTATTATTATTATTATTATTATTCATGTTTTGTCTCTGTAATTATTATTATTATTATTATTATTATTATTCATGTTTTGTCTCTGTAATTATTATTATTATTATTATTATTATTATCATTATTATTATTATTATAATTCATGTTTTGTCTCTGTAATTATTATTATTATTATTATTATTATTATTATTATTATTATTATTATTATTATTATTATTATTCATGTTTTGTCTCTGTAATTATTAGTATTATTATTATTATTATTATTATTATTATTATTATTATTATTATTAGTCATGTTTTGTCTCTGTAATTATTATTATTATTATTATTATTATTATTAATATTATTATTATTAGTCATGTTTTGTCTCTGTAATTATTATTATTATTATTATTATTATTATTACTATTATTATTATTATTATTATTATTATTATTATATCATTATTATTATTAGTCATGCTTTGTCTCTGTAATTATTATTATTATTATTATTATTATTATTATTATTATTATTATTATTATTCATGTTTTGTCTCTGTAATTATTATTATTATTATTATTATTATTATTATTATTATTATTATTATTATTATTAGTCATGTTTTGTCTCTGTAATTATTATTATTATTATTATTATTATTATTATTATTATTATTATTATTATTATTAGTCATGTTTTGTCTCTGTAATTATTATTATTGTTATTATTATTATTATTCATGTTTTGTCTCTGTAATTATTATTATTATTATTATTATTATTATTATTATTATTATTTTTTTTTATTATTATTATTCATGTTTTGTCTCTGTAATTATTATTATTATTATTATTATTATTATTATTATTCATGTTTTGTCTCTGTAATTATTATTATTATTATTATTATTATTATTATCATTATTATTATTATTATAATTCATGTTTTGTCTCTGTAATTATTATTATTATTATTATTATTATTCATGTTTTGTCTCTGTAATTATTATTATTATTATTATTATTATTATTATTATTATTAGTAGTAGTAGTAGTAGTCATGTTTTGTCTCTGTAATTATTATTATTATTATTATTATTAATTTTATTATTCATGTTTTGTCTCTTTAATTATTATTATTATTATTATTATTCATGTTTTGTCTCTGTAATTATTATTATTATTATTATTATTAATTTTATTATTCATGTTTTGTCTCTGTAATTATTATTATTATTATTATTATTATTATCATTATTATTTTTATTATTATTCATGTTTTGTCTCTGTAATTATTATTATTATTATTATTATTATTATTATTATTATTATTATTATTATTATTATTAGTCATGTTTTGTCTCTGTAATTATTATTATTATTATTATTATTATTATTATTATTATTATTATTATTATTATTATTAGTCATGTTTTGTCTCTGTTATTATTATTATTATTATTATTATTATTATTCATGTTTTGTTTCTGTAATTATTGTTATTATTATTATTATTATTATTATTATTATTATTATTCAGACGCGTACCTCTACATACACATATATTATAAATAACAATGATTATAACAAATGCACAGATGTTATCATAGATGGTTTGAAAAAGGTCATTTCTCTTGAAAAGTTGCATGAGCCTTGAAACGGGCGTAACGTCGATACGCAGCACTAAAACATCTACAAAAACATGCATTTGTTTTGACAATTGTTGTCCTTCTTATTTTGCTTTCGATGCAACGGGGAAATGAAAAAGGTGGATGGTTCATTTTAAGGCATTGAAAAACCAAGCTTCTTTCCTTTCATTGTAATCGCTCTGACACCCCCCCATCACGCCCCAATTGAAATGTCTTCAAGTCCAACATAAACAAATTCATGATAAATCACCCCCTTAAGTAAGATACTTTATCAAATCTCCATTACTAACGATTACTACGATATTATCCCATTTATTACTGTACAGGCAATAACTCTTATCCCCGAGTGGTTTCCGGGCCTTGATAAGTTGTGACTACCATGTAAAAAAAAATTACTCTCGCCTTGGGGAAGTTCCATGTCTTGACAAGCTTCTGGGACTGACTTTCACTCCTGGTCTGAAAGGTAACACGTACATCAAATCCGTTGCCAATATCGCTGGAAAAATGGCTGGATCAGTCTACCGTCTAGTAGGTATCTAACTGCCGATGAAATCCTCTATCTGTATAAGAACATAAAATGGAGTACTGTTGCCACATCTGGGCAGCAGCTGCTCAGCGCGCCCTATCCAATCTCGATAAAGTTCAAAATCGGCTTCAAAACCTAGTAGGTGATGCCCTTTTCTCTTCCCTGCAACGTCTTTCCCACAGAAAAGGGCTTCAGATCCTGTCTATGCGTTATCGTTATTTTCATGGTAAGCGATCGACTGAACTCCACTCTGTGGTCTCCTTGCCAAACTTTCACAAAAAACACTCGACTAACTACAACCACTATATACGATTTCCCCCACGCTTTATCTGTCCCTAAATCTAAAGGCAGATTCTATGAACAAAGCTTCTTTCCTAGAACTGGCCGTCTATGGAACATTGTTCCGTTTGGCTGATTCCCGGTTGAATACCACATAGTAGCTTTCAAATCAAATGTGAACAAGTTCTTGTTGAGCCGTCCCCATAAGTAATGAAATTTTGCCCAATTTACATCATTAACAATCACTACACTACCATCTTACATTCATGAATCCTTATTCCCGAGTGATAACTTGTAAATTAAACGAGGTTATTAACAGTGCCCAATAAAAGAAGAGCCGGGTATATTTTCATTATAATAAATAAACTTACATGGTCGGACAAACAGTCGGTTAAAACCAGAAGTCCTCGCCAGGCGACTTAATAAACTCAAAGGTCAGTGGCTTGTTTCTTTTGTGGAAAGTAACCGTTTATAAAGTCGCATGACGAGGACTTCCGGTTTAGCCAAAAATTTGTCTGAAACATTAGCATGCCCAGTATCGTGCAAATTTGTTATATTAATAAATATATATATATATATATATATATATATATATATATATATATATATATATATATATATATATATCGTAGTAATCGTTAGTAATGGAGATTTGATGAAGTGTCTTACTTAAGAGGGTGGTGTATCATGAATTTGTTTATGTTGGACTTGAAGACATTTCAATTGGGGCGTGATGGGGGGGGGGTCAGAGCGATTACAATGAAAGGAAAGAAGCTTGGTTTTTCAATGCCTTAAAATATATAAAAATTGTAAATACAAAAATGATTAGTCGGTAAACTTGGATTTTAATCGCAATTATATTATAGATTTTAAATTAATGTATTTTATAAAAAAGATTTTTAATTATATTTTATAAATGTAATTTATAATCTATTTCTAATTTAAAACTATAGAAAAATATAATAATGTTAATAAACTAGGGAAATCACTTAGGATAGATAAATACTCACTTCCCTAAACCTTGAAAGATTTGGGGGGTTTTTAAATAATTTTTAAACGTATTTCGAAATTTTTAAACGTGATTCGATATAATTAAAAATATTTTTTTAAACTTTAAACGTATTTTTGGAAATTTTTAAACGTAATTCGAAATAATTAAACGAATTTTTAAGTTTTTAACCGATACCAATACAGATTTTAAAGTTTTTTTATAAATAAGAAAAGAGATTTTAAAATTAATTTGGGTTCAAATTAAAATCGATTTATATAAGGAATTTTTTTTCGAAATTAGATCTTAAATTTAGATAATTCAAAGTTTAAAATTAGGTATTACATCATCCGATAAAAAAAAAAGGTGGGGGTATTTAACAAAACGAGATTTAAACGTGAATTCGCGAGGTATATATACTTCACCTTTATAAGATAGACGAATATTGGCTGAAGAGAGCTTGATAAGGATACCTTAAACGGGCCTTATTATCGAGCTTGAAACCGACGGTACCAATGATCTGTCTCAACTAACAACTTTCTGTGCACAATATATATATATATATATATATATATATATATATATATATATATATATATATTAGAATGTGAGAGAATAGATAATTATTTCCACAGCTAGAGAAACGTCGCAGCTCAAAAGAGCCATGAAAGCCAACACACCGGAAGTCCAAGACTCGAGCTTCGCCCTCATTTGGGCTTCTCGGTTAGTTCGGGTGTGTTTAACTGATGAGCACAAATGGGGGCGAAACTCGAGTCTTGGACTTTCGGTTTGTTGACTTTGATTGCTCTTGTGAGCTGCGACGTTTTCTGGTTGTGGAAATAATTATATATATATATATATATATATATATATATATATATATATATATATATATATACAGAGAGATAGAGATAGAGAGAGAGAGAAAGAGAGAGATCGAGATAGAGAGGGAGACAGAGAGAGAGAGACAGGGACAGAGACAGAGAGAAGAAAGTTTTCTGCGCTGTCAACCGATTTATTTTTCTTTCTCCCATGTTTATAAACGTGTTAATGAATTGACACTTCTCAGTTGATTTGTGTTTCTGCAAACGAAATGTGTTGTTGAAATCTGAAAGTCGGTAAAAGACAGAAGGAGGACAAAAACAATAAAACAGGAGGCGATGGAACCGGAGAAAATGGCGGAACGGAAAGGAAGGAGGGAAAGGCGGGAATGAATCTGGGGAAGGGAAGGAAGAAAGTATTCGGAAGGATGATGTAAATTGGGGGGGGGTCTCTTTGCTTATCTGCATCGCGGTGGATGAGCGAATAAAAAATGGATTTTAAAAAAAATGAACGGTAAACTGAAAATAAAGAAAGAAAGGGAAAGGGTGACCAAAGAGTGGAAAGAAAAAGAAGAAGAAGAAGAAGAAGAAGAAGAAGAAGAAGAAGAAGAAGAAGAAGAAGAAGAAGAAGAAGCCAAACCAGGTTGGATTTCTCTGCTGAGACATTGATATTAATTTATTAAATAAATCTTAATAAGAAGAATAATAATAACAGAAAGAAGAAGAAGAAGAAGAAGAAGAAGAGGAAGAAGAAGGAGAAGAAGACTAATGACACAAGTACAAACCGGCAGCAGTAGTTGAAAACAGAATCCACAAAATTCTATGGTACATAGCTGTACAAACGGATAAATTGATCCAAGCAAGAAGACCAGATGTCATGATAGTTTACAAGAAGGGAAAATCGGAGCTGCAGGGTAAATGTTAAGGAGGTGAAGAAAGGAGCAAATACACGACCAGAAAACTAAATAGTGGTTACGGAAGATGAAAAAAGTCAAGATAATACCACTAATATTAGGAGCACTAGGAACAATATGTATGTCTCATAGGATTTTGTGATTTCCGTTTTCCACTACTGCTGCCGGTTTGTGCTTGACTCATTTGTCCGGGTCTTCTTGTTGTTATTATTATTATTATTATTATTATTATTTTTATTATTATTATTATTATTATTATTATTATTTATTTATTTATTTATTTATTTCGGCGTTTCAACAGACGGATAAATGTATGAGTATCTTAACAGACATAGATAGATAGATAGATAGATAGATAGATAGATAGATAGATAGATAGATAGATAGATAGATAGATATTGGAATTAGTAGATTTAGAGATAGCTGATAGAGAGAGAATACTGGGATAGATAAATTTAGTTATACTGAGCTAGACAGATAATTATATAGTGAGGGGTAGCTATACATACATACATGACGATTGCGACGTCTTGGCAGACGAGTGCCACTCCCTCAGTCACTGAACATCCATGTGCTCGAAGATGACTCTTCAGTCCTGCCAGCGACTTGCACACCCTCAAACAGACACGACACTAATGGTGATCATTGGTTTGGATGAAATTAACAGCAACGGAACTTTTATAATCGTGCGCTTTCATTTGATTAACGAAACTTGCCCTGGACAACAGAGCCCGGTCACACCCCTGACAGATCCAGAGATCTCCATGATTTGGTGGCAAGGTTTAATGTTTCCTATATGCTCTCTTGAACTTTGCTCGATCTATCTTGGCCACTTCAACGTGATCTGCGCTCCTGTATATCAATGCCTTCCATTGCTTGAGATCATACGCTAGTCCCAATTGTCAACAGAAACATGGAAGTTAACCAAACTCTCCTTGATGCTATCACGAAAACGTTTTTTGGTCTTGTGCTGGTGTCTTTTGCATAAAACAACTGTTTTATTTAAGACATATGTATGAGGGACAAAGCTATAAGCAAGCATGCGTCTAAGGCAATGCTGATGAAACTTCTCGAGCAGTTCTATATGTGACCAGTACAAGGTCCATGTTTTAGAAGCATAGAGAAGGGATTGCAGTACACATGTTTGATATACTGACATTTTAGTTGTCAGAGTTAAATGACCGTCAGACCAGACTGTATTTTGTAACCTTCCAAATGCGTCTGATGTCTTGCTGATTCTCTGTCTTATTTTCGCATCAAGAGTGCCATCATTTGATAAGGTACTACCAAGGTAGACAAAATACACACACACATAATATATACATATATACACACATACATACACACATACATGCATACATAGACACACATACATACATGATGATTGCAACGTCTTGTCAGACGAGTGCCACTTCCTCAGACACTGAAAGTTCATGAGCCCGAAAATGACATTTAGTCCTGTCGGCGAATTCACATGCTCAAGCAGATATGACACTGAAGACGGTTATTGGTATACATACATATATATACACGCACGCAAACATACATATGTACACATACATACACATACACACATACATATCACACACATATATACATACATACACAATACATAATACGCACACATAAATATACATATATACACACGTACAAACATACACAAGACGGTCATTGGCATACATATAAATATCTACACGCATACATACATACATACATACATATCTATAAACATACGCTCATATATACTTATATACATACACAATGCATAATACACCTGTATACATATACATACCCACATGCATACATACACATATACATACACATACACATATACACACACATAAACAAATACATACACACATATACTTACACATACACATACATATACGTACACATATGCACATATATATACATACCCTTACCTACATATACATACACATACATATATATGCATTCATACACATATACACATACATGCACATATATACACATACACATATACATGTACATATATACATACATATACATAAACATACACATACATATATATACATACACATACATATATGCATACATACACATACACACATATGTGCATACATACACATAAACAAATATATGCATATATACACATGCATACAAACATATATAAATGTATACACATACACACAGAAACATATATACACACATACACATATACATACATATACACAAAGATATAAATACATATATTCACACGTTTACATATATAAATATACATACACATATACATACATATATACATAGATACATATAATGATGGCAGATCAATTGTTACATGCATTTTTATCGCCACATGACTTTTTTTTAGATAAATGCCTGAGGGAGTATCTATACAAAGATGATGTTACAGAGTTTTAGCTTTGTACGACAGCTAAATCTCTCTCTCTCTCTCTCTCTCTCTCTCTCTCTCTCTCTCTCTCTCTCTCTCTCTCTCTGTGTGTGTCCAGCAACAAGCAAGAGCAAGATAGCCAGCAACAAGTAAAACTGCAGACCAGCTTAATGCGGGTACTGGTCTCCCGCTTTGTGGTTTTTTAAATCAGAGATTTGCTCCTCCTAGAGGGGTTGCCTTCACCACGGCGTATGGGAGCCGTCTCCAACCCACACACACATGGGAAGAAACACATGCATACATACAGATGTATGCCAACATACATATGCATGTGCACACACATGCAAACATTCACACATAGTAGCACACAAATACGCATATGCATACATATGCATATACATACGTACACATAATACACATGAAGGAACATTCCAAAAGTCTTAAATACTCAATGATCAGGATGATGATGATGGTGATGGGCACGATTAAATGAGATTGACAAAAAAGGCACGGATTTACATCTTGCTCTTATTTTTACAAAAAAGTTTATCTATAAGACTATAAGACTAACACTTCTGCAGTAGATAATGATGATGATGTGGACAATTTCACATATTATTTCACAAATAAAATCAACGACCGAATCAAACGTAAACACAATCCAACTGTCATGTATTAAAGACGCTTATAATTTTTTTTTAATAAAAAGTTTGGTTGA
>NC_136523.1:28121362-28173862 GCF_053919585.1 Euprymna scolopes
ATATATATATATATATATATATATATATATGAGTCGCCCTTTTTTATGGGACGTATATATTTATATTATTAAATATTATTACTGAGTAAACGATATACCTATGGACATTTATTTTCTAGATTTCAGCCGTCATCAGTATGGGTAGCATCGATCTAATCACACCAGCATCCATAGTTTGACAAATAAGCTACGATGAATCATCACTTGAATGCGCGGCTTTTATCGCTTTTATTGTTGGCGTTATATATATATATATATATATATATATATATATATATATATATATATATATATATATAGCGAAACAGATGAGAAAATTTATATATATATATATATATACATATATATATATATATATACATACATATATATATAGCGAAACAGTACTGCCTGTGGATGACTATAATGTTCCTCATATTGTGTTGAGCATATTGAGAAGTGATACACGAATTACCATTAGCGTATAAAGCGATGCTCTTTGTGTAAACAAATCGAGCTTAGATGTTTCGGACGATGTAAAAACGTCGTTTATTCACGATTCGATCAGCAGCCGTCGATTAGCATAATGGTTAGGAGTCTTGACTGTCGTACAGGCGGTTGGGTCTCAATCCTGGCTTGAGGTAATAGCCTGTCTAGCCGCACTGATGAGCTGTGAAACAGTACCGTATCTGGATGACTATATATATATATATATATATATATATATATATATCGATAGATCCGAACCGGACGATAGAAACTATCTCTGGCTTCTTTAGCAAAGACCTAATCCATTCGGCCACCGTTAACCGCGGGAAATACTGTTGATATTCAAACATTCATTTTTAAATGTTTTTTAACGTCTGTCAGAGTAACATAATCCTTATCTAATGATCTTGTGTGATGATCTACGCATAAGAGCTATATTGACCGACTTTAATGTTAAGTGCTTAACAATAAGAAACGAGTTTCTTAAAGGGGTTGACATAATTATTTACTAAACTAATTTACTAAAATAATTAATAAATACGGAGAGAGAGAGCGAAATTCCAAATTCCAGGACGTTTATCTATTTCACCACGTCAAAGCATCTACATTTTTAACAGCACCTGTTTCGTAGCGCAAATACAATCATATAATTGTTATTTCGTATAGATTCATCAGAAAACAAGGAACATTTTTACTTTAAAATAAAAGATTTAAAAAATAGGGCATGTTGACATAAATCCAAAAAAATAGGAAGAGTATATGCAACATGTGTTACAGGCTTAGCTTCGTGTTTGATTCATATGTATGTATGCATGTATGTATGTATACACACACACACACACACATATATATATATATATATATATATATATATATAGTCTTTGAAGTTTTTAACATTTGAAACTATACAAAAAATTACTTTTTATCATTCGTTAAAAAAACCATCTAGTCAGTAAGTCATTTAATCACCTGCAATCACTGCATCAACTCTCTCGAATTTACTATAATACCAATTTTTTTATTTTTCAAGGGATCATAAGTTGTTTACCATGAAACACTGTTTCGGGGATTTAAAAACAAAACAGTATATTACATCATGGCTCCCCAGCAGTGTTGATCAAACACCACCACCCTTAATCTTAGGAAGAAGACATGTTACAAAAATTTGATCCAATTTCCTATTCTTAATTGCAATTACTAACCTTTTCATAGTATAAAAATGAATTTCTTACCTGTGCGTTTCATCAATTTCCACATTTAAAATGGATACATTTTTTAATTTATCAGTCTTGTATTTATAAGATTTGGATTAATCCATTTAACTACTTATCACCCCCACTATAATTAGTAGTTTGTATATTTACATTCTTATTTATTTAAAATTAGATATATAAAGGTTAAAAATATTTTATTTTTACATATATACATTTTTTTTATATCTATAAATTTATTATATGTAATTATAAATACATTTTATACATTGCTAATATAGTTTTGGATTTCCTTTATTAATATTGTCTGGTTTATCTTAAACGATTCAAAGGCATTAGGATAACGAACAAATGCTTTATTTAACTGTTTAAATATTTTATTTTTATCTCCACCTTGTTTTATCATCTTTATTACTAAGCTAGAAACTGGTGGTATAAAATCTGTTAATTTTAGAGTAACTCGAGCTATTCTCAAAAACTCTTACATAATTGTTCCGTAAAACACAAAAACAGGGCAGGTGCTATCCTTATGGGGCATACGTACTATTTTAAAGGGGAATGCGTTTCTTTTATCAAATATTTTATAAAGAAAAATCCCATCCTCAATTTTTATATCTAAATCCAGAAATGTAGCCTGTTGCCCTCTATGTTCACAATTCAATTTTAGTTCGTTTGGATATATAAGATGCTTATTTTTTTCGAATTCATCATTATCGTTTATGCATATAAGGTCATCTATAAATCTCCTACACCCATGAAAGTTATATGTTTTAGATATATATGTTTTTAATAATGATGACATATATATATACTCGAGTCTATGTAAATACAAATTTGCCAAAAAAAATATATATATAGAGAGAGAGAGAGAGAAATAATAGGAAAGATACATTTAGATATACTGTGCAAAATAGATAATGAGAGAGGATAGATACACATGATGATGATTACATACATACATACATACATACACATACATAAATAAAAAAGGATACAGAAATATATATTAATAGTTATAGATCCATATGTATATAAAAAATAACGATAGATGCATATCACAGAAGAGGCAAATATAGAGAGAGTGTGTGCGTGAGAGAAAGCGATAGATAGATAGATAGATAGATAGATAGATAGATAGCATAGCATAGCATAGCATAGCATAGCATATCTTCCATAGCATGGAAAGAGCAATTAAATAAATAAAACAAATTCTTATAAAAGATATAGATGTAAACGTGTCGACACAGGAAACAACAAAAAAGTAATAAGAAAAAGAAAAAACAAGAAACAGTTGATGAAATAGTAAACGAATCACAAATGGACGCGGAAGTCAAAACACGATTATCTTCCTTTAAAACAAATCAAAGATAACTTACACCCACAAAAGAAACAGACGCTCCGCGGGCCACAGACGACAAAATGGCGGAAAAGTCGTGAACGGTTTGTTTTTTATCGTCGCCATTTTGTTTCTCAGTTTTCACAGCTGGTGCGCAAAGACGCTGACGAAATCGTAAATTGCCTTGTTTGTGTAGACTGGAACACGTGTATGTACAAACACTATCCTCCCCCACCCTCTTCCTTTGCTTTTTGTGTCCAGAACTAATGATACTTTAGCATAGACTAGCATATTTACTTTTTCTCCAATAACGTTAGTTTACGCTTAATTTTCACCGTAGATAATCTAACGATGATACATAAACGCACACACACACACACACACACACACACACACACACATATATATATATATATATATATATATATATATATATATATATATATATATATATATATATATATATATATAAAATAAAGTTATTGCGGAATTGAATCGAAATGGATGGCTCTCGTCTTGGGGAGGTACCATGTTTTGACAAGCTTCTGGGTTTGACCTTTACTCCTGATCTGAAATGGAAAACGTACATCAAATCTGTTGCCAGGGACGCTGGGAAAATGGTGGAATCCTTCTACCGCTCCAGAAGATATCTCACTACTGATGCAATTCTCTATCTGTATAAAAGCCAAGTGCGTCCAAGGATGGAGTACTGCTGCCACATCTGGGCAGGAGCTGCTAAAAATAGCCTATCCTGCCTTGACAGAGTACAAAATAGACTTCGCGGTATAGTGGGGGTGTCTTTTTCTCTTGCCTGTAACCTCTCTCCCACAGAAGAGACTTTGCGAGTCTGTCTTTGTTTTATCGTTATTTCCATGGCAGTTGCTCGTCTGAGCTCCAATCCCTCGTCCCCTGCCCTCGCCAATCTTTCACGAGAAACACCCGTCTGGCTAAAACTATTGCCAATAATTTTCCCACTCTTTATCTGTGCCTAAATCCAAACGTAGATTCCATGAGAAAAGCTTCTTTCTTAGAACTGCACGCCAGTGGAACTCTCTGCCGCTTGCCTGTTTCCTACCTGACTACAACTTGGACGTCTTCAAGTCCAACATAAACAAACTCCTGACAAACCGCCCCCTTAAGTAAGACACTCTATCAAAACCCCCAATACTAATGATTACTACAATACTATCTCATTGATTACTGTACACGCAATAACCCTTATCGCTGAGTGGCCTTCGGGCCTTGATAAGTGGTGACCCCCATGTAAAAAAAAAATTAATTTTCATTTCAAATGATGTATTTACAAACCAGGTTTCGTTATAACTTTACTTTATATATCATTTTAAAGAGTGTTTTTTGCTCTATCTAATCGATTAAATTACAATCGTTTTAAAACAATTTTGTCTTCTTTTTAGAACGGTGAATACAAAATGAAAAAAAAAGCAAATTTGTACAATTTATTATTTCAATTCAAGCTAGGCTGAAAAGATGCTGAAACAGCTCGCAATATCAACGGAACATTTGGCTTAGGACCCACTAGTGAACACACAGCACAATGGTGGTTTAAGAATTTTCGTGGCGGCGATGAGAGTTTTGAAGATGATGAGCGTAGTGGTCGGCTATCGGATGCTGACAACGATCAATTAAGAGCCTTAGTCGAAGCCGCATGACGAATACATAATTAAATCCTTCTTAGATATAAGAAAAATCCAGGTTGTCCTTGACGGTCGTACATCTAAACAATATGATATAAACGAGGGAGTGTCTCAAGAGTCTATCCTTGGACCTCTATTATTCCTAATATTCATAAATGACCTTCCTGACAAAATTGTCGGTGAGATGGGTATATATGCTGACGACACCATGTTCTATAGCAGACACGACAGGAAAACAAATGAACGCATATGTAAAGCAATGGTAGAAACACTAAAGGATGACCTCCAATCTGTAGTGGAATGAGGACAAAAATGGATAGTCACATTCAATGCTGCCAAAACTAAACATGTTTCCTTCAATAATTACAAGAAACCTTCTCTACCACCAATCGCAATGGCCAAAGACTCTTTATCTGAGAGTACATCTTTTAAACTCCTCGGCCTACCGTTCACAGGAAACATGAGTTAGAACAATTAAATTGAGAGCATTGCCAGGACCGCTGCGAAGAAGATAGGTTCTCTCTACTGTGCTAGAAAGCTACTAACGCCCGAAAGTATACCTCTATAAGGCCACCATTCGCCCATGTATGGAGTATTGTTGTCATATTTAGGCTGGTGCATCTGCTACTAGTCTCTCGCTCTAGGAAAAGGTTCAAAAGAGAGTCGCTAACCTGATAGATCCTGAATTGTCATCTAAGCTTCAGCCTCTGTCCCATCGACGAAATGCTGCATCCCTCTGTCTGTTCTATAAGTATTTTAACGGTGAATGCTCCGACGAACTGCAAGCGCTTGTACCCCCTTGACGTAAATATCCCCGACAAACCCGACAAGCAGCTAAATCCCACCCCTTTACAATATAGATCCCTAGATATAGGAGATCCTTCTACTCCAGTAGTTTCTTCCCCAGAATCGCTAGACTTTGGAATTCCCTTCCGGGTCCCTGCTTCACCAACTGTACTGACATGCAGAAGTTCAAGTGTAACGTGAACCGACATCTTGCTGCCCAACTTCCCACATAGTACCCCTGTAGCTTATGTTCCCGATAGTAGCCCTCTACATCAAAGTAGCAATGTGCCTTGTTTGGGGTGAAAATATAATCAAAAATTAAAAAAAAATCCACGCACAACTGCAGTACTTGTTGCAAGTCGTTGAAAAGCACAGACGGGAGTTTGCCGATTCACGAAATAGTACACTGTATGCTGGCTGTTATGAACATTTGAATAAAAACATTTTTTCCCAAATAAAGCAACATTTCTCTTATAATGCAATATACTTTATATGCAGTTGCATATAGTTTTTCATCCTACATTATGACGAATAATTCTACAAATAAATAATCAACGAGACAATAAAACGTATTGTTTTACTGTGTAAGTTTTCAGCGTCCCAATTGTTTTTTGTGTTTTTTTTTTTTTGTTTTTTCGCGTTTAAATTAAAAGATATATCAAAATTTGAATTTAACTTGAATTATTACGGTATCTGTTCAATGCAGATTTACCTATAAGTATGGCAAACAACTTATAATTCAATGGTTGTATGTTTTTTTTTCAAAAATAAACAATTATAAACAGAACGACTCATAGAAATCTATCTATATTCTTTTTTCATTTTAATATACTTTGATAGAAATGTTTCTGTTATGTCATAAAAAAACTATTTTCTTTACGTCACAAGTGTCACGCTCATAAATTAATTCCATAGCTAATATAACATACTGACCCAACGGGTCACGTGTAGTCTACTATACTTTATATGCAGTTGTATATAGTTTTTCAAATTCATGTGTAATTTACGCATATATTTCCTCATATAGAGTACTTTATTATTTAATCACAAAAAATGATTGAGTTGAGCAGTTGGGAATATAAAGTTATTAAAACAATTTTTGGCTATAAATTCCATGCATTAATATTGGAAATATTAAGGGGTAAGACCTTACAATTTCAAAAATTTGTTTTACATTGGCACCTTCATATATATATATATATATATATATATATATATATATATATATATATATATATATATATACATATATATATATATATAACTACTTAATTTACTCACATAAAATTAATATACGAAAGTATAGATTTATGCGTAAACTTTAAGTATTTACTTCAAAAGTGCTCAATACGTAGGTAGAGCTAGTTAATAAGTTATAAAATGTATATGGCGATTAAGCTACACTGAATATTCCGCGTTTCATCCACTCTAGGACTCTTCAGGCTTATGCGCGAATTCTGTGGTTTTTTGTCGTTTGACAAACAACCACAGAATTCGCGCATAAGCTTGAAGAATCCTAGAGTGAATGAAACGCGGAATATTCAGTGTAGCTTAATCGCTATATGCATTTTATAACTTACTATATCTATATGTGTGTGTGTGTGTGTGTGTGTGTGTGTGTGTGTGTGTGTGTGTGTGTGTGTGTGTGTGTGTGTGTGTGTGTGTGTGTGTGTGTGTGTGTGTGTTTTAGTGGTACAAAATTTTATTAAAGTTTTAAAAAGGATAAGTGGAGTCATCATTAGAATTTTGAGGAAGATCGATGCGGGGAGAAAAAATAGACACGGAAAGGAAAATAGCCAAAAGACTATTCGACTAAAATAAAAATAAAAATTTTTTTTAAACCTCGAGGTACCTTTCGTCCGACACTTGTCAAGAGATTATGTCGGCAGCGATTAAGATAAAACAATTTACACATAATTGAAAATGAGGCCGAAGGAAGGAAATTTATAAAACTACACGGGGTGAATTAAATGAATGAATAACCCGTGATATATCGTCCATATTTCAGAACCCAAGAAAAAATTTAAAAAATTTTAAAAAAAAATAAGTGCAAAAACAAGAAATAATGACGCAATGTAGGCATTTTTTTTCCTTGGTAAATCAAAGCTCTTTAAACAGATCTAATTTATACGACAGCTCTTTTTGCCTACAGAGCGACGGTTTGCGCATTAGTACAGTTACGGCCTTGTGTACAATGCGAAACAGCCATCCAAATACGCTTCACCATATATATATATATATATATATATATATATATATATATATATATATATAGAGAGAGAGAGAGAGAGAGAGAGAGAGAGATATAGTGGAACGTATTATATATTAGTATTATATTATATATATATATATATATATATATATATATATATATATATATACATTACAAACCAGCTATATTCCTAAATCCAAGTTGCTATTCATCTTACCATATGTTTATTTCAGCCAGTCACGACGTACGCATTTTTTATAGTACTTGTTTCGTAATGCAAAAACAATCGTATTTATCTCAATACCGAATATTTTCCGCACAGACTTATCAGAAAAATAGCAGCATTTTTAACTTTAAACAGAAAATAAAAAGAATTAGGCAGGATCGCATGAATCCGAAAAAAAATCGTGAGAATATTTGCATCGTGTGTTATAATATTAGATCTATGTTTGTTGGATATCCTTTCAATTCACCGAGCAGTCATTTTTATTTCGGCTGGCATGTTGTATATTATAGCGCCCAGTGGTTTTTGTTCGGCGATATTCTTCTTAGACTATAATAAAAATACAATAAATAAAAATAAACCATATAAATAAACTAACTATAAATAAAGAAAAAGAAAACGACAACAAATGCTCCTGACGACGATCGGATGTACTGACAGAAAGCAACAAAATCAGACTTGCTGCCAAAATATACATACACACACACACACACACACATATATATATATATATATATAAGAACAATTAGTTAATAAAACATGTTAAAAAACATCTTAAAAAGAGTTAAAAACATATTTAATTTTAAAAAGGAAGTACAAAATAAGTGGATAGTCCTTAATCCGCGGAGTTTTGAAGAAATACTCTCCTCCTCATCAGAGGGAAGACTTGGTAAAACGTGGGATCTGATTTTGCTTACAAAAGTATTTAAATAAACTACTAGTAAGTCATAGATCTTACTTGGTAAAAAATAGTGAAGCAGAGGGAATAGGGGGAAGAAAAAGGTGATTTTACGCGAATTGATGGTCTGGTGAAAAGTAAAGTCGAAAAAGTTGATTTAAATTTCCATTTCCACAAGTAAAATCCAAAAGAAATCGCGTTATTAGATGTTTTAAAGTTATCCAAAAGGCAAAATTCCGGGGAATAATTCAAAAATGTGTACAAGGAAAAAAGGAATGAGTTCAAAAAATATTATTAAAGGATGATAAATTGTGCGTAGAAAGGAGAAATAGAGAAATTTTTAAAAACGCGGCTACCAAGATTGAATTAAGAAATATATATATATATATATATATATATATATATATATATATATATATATATATATATATATATATATATATATAAACAAATGATTAATAAAACATGTTAAAAGACATCTTGAAAAAGAGTTAAAAACATATTTAATTTTAAAAAAGGAAGCACAAGGTAAGTGGATAGTCCTTAATCCGTGGATTTTCGAAGAAATACTCACTTCTCATCAGAGGGCAGGAATTAGCAAAATGCGGGATCGGATTTTGCATATAAAAGTATTTAATGAAACTACAAGCAAGTCACAGATCTTACTTGCTTAAAAAAAGGGTGAAGTAAGGGGAATAGGAGATAAAAGAAAATTGATAAAAAGATTTCACATGAATAGATAGTCCGGTGAAGGGAAAAAATCCAAGAATAGTCAAATCCAAAACGGTCGACCGTTTTGGATTGTAGTTATAATATATTTTAAGTTTACCATTTTGATTACCTTTGTAAACTTATTGTAATTTTTATTTTATATATATCCAATAACGGTAAAATCAAAAATTCAAAATTCCACAATCGCGTAAGTGGAAGATGGTCCAAATAATCCAAAAGGCAGAAATTCGTGGAATAATTACCAAATGGGGGCAAGGAAAAGGGAATACGTTCAAATAATATTATTAAAAGGAAGATAAGATGTGCGTAAAAAAAAAGAATTTAAAACGACTGTCAAGGATGGGCTAATTTTGGAAGAATGAGTGAAGAAGAAGAAGAAGAAGAAAATTGAATGGTGATCCAGTTAATTTTAGAATAGAAAAGCTAATGTCAAAATGACCCAGACAAGATGACGTTGAAAAGGCGCCAAACTTTAAAGCAAAAAGGGGTCAACTGAAATATACAAGTTATTACTTAGGAATTAAATTATCAGCAGCAGTTATTAAAGGAAGCAAATGAATTAATGATGAGTGAAATACATACACATATATGCATACATATATACGAATACATACAATTACACATATACATACATATATATACACAACGAATACACCCACATATACACACACATATATATACATAAATATAAGTAAATAGATGAGTAAATAAATAAAGAGTTGAAAATAATATATTTTAAGGGGAGAGGATGCCCGGTATCTACAAATTCCGGAATAAGGCAAATAAATATGTAAGTAAATGCACACAGTAAAATATAAGTAAACATACATGCAGAATATAAATGTGTAGGTAGATGGATATATTTGATTGATAGGAATGTTTAAACACTAAAACGGAGATTGCAGATGTAAAACCAGCCAAACACAGAAGAAATAAAGAAATACAATGAAAATTACAAAGTTATAAAATGCTAAGAAAGTATGTAGAAAAAACGATAATGTTATAGAAAAATATATATAACTGAAAGGTTAATTTAATAGCTATGTAATTTCAAATTTACCATATTTAAATTTGGACATATGTTTGCAATAGGAGATCAGTTCGTTTTAGAGTTCATTAAATTACTACTTTGAGAGGAAGTAATTACAGTTATAGCTTCGGTTGTGCAGAGGCGACATGACTTAGAGCCTGAAATATAAGACTTAACCTTTTTTGGGATAATCTATTTAATTGAGAAGGGGTATTGTTAGAATTAAGTTTTTTAATTAAAGTGGTTAGAGAAGTTCCTTGGTTATTATTAGAATTTTGGTTGTTAAAAGAAGAAATGTGGTTTGATATTCTTTTCTTAATCAATGTTGAAGTAGCGCCGATATATGTATGTACTTTATTAAATATATATATATGTAATTTATTTATATATATATACATATATATATATTATTTATAAATATATATATATATGTGTGTGTGTGTTTGTATAATTATATATATATATATATATATATATATATATATATATATATATATATATATATATATTTCATTATTTCAGCTGTCTTGAAGGCTTTTGAATCCAATTATATGCATCGACATACTGGACTTATTTTGGAATTCATTCTCTCTAAAGAACTATTGTTCATTTCGGATCAACTTGAGAGGATTTTTATGTAAGCTGAAATATTATGCGCGGTTTGTTTATATGTATACATATATATATATATATATATATATATATATATATATGTGTGTGTGTGTGTGTGTGTGTGTGTGTGTGTGTTTGTGTGTGTATGTATATATATATGTATATATGTATGTACTTTATTAACAGCTCGAGATCAAATATATATATATATATAAGAGAAAATAGTTAATAAAACATGTTAAAAACACCTTGAAAAAGAGTTAGAAACATTTAATTTGAAAAGGAAACACTAATTATGTGGATAGTCCTTAATACGCGGAGTTTCGAAGAAATACTTTCCTTCTCATCAGAAGGTAGGATTTAGCAAAATGCAGGATCGGATTTTTTTTATGTCTTTTAATAACCTCTGCTGATATTTTCTTATGTAATATCTTGTACATTTCAGTTAACCTCTTTTTTGTCCTATATTTTTGGCGCCTTTTATCATCATTTTGTCTGGGTCATTTTGACATTTGCTTTTCTATTTTACCTTTAATTCTATCACCATTCAATCTTTTTTTCCTTCTTCGTCACTCATTTTTCTCTCATCTTCTTCACTCATTTTTCTTAATCACGCCTTGTCTCGGCAGCCGAGTCTAACGCATACCTTTTTTTAAATAATATTATTGGAATTTTTCCCCTTTTCCTTGTACATATTTGCGAATTATTCCACGGATTTCTACCTTTTGGATTATTGGAGACTTGGATTTGACTTGTGCGAATGGAAATTTAACTAACTTTCTTGGATTTGCATTTTTGGATTTTACCGTCATTGGATACTTTACCTTTCACCAGACTATCCATTCACGTGAAATCAACTTTTTCTCCGCCCTATTCCCTCTGCTACACTTTTTGTTATCAAATAAGATCTTTGGCTTACTTGCAGTTTCATCAAATACTTTTGCAAGCAAAATCCGATCCTGCATTTTGCTAAATTCTACCTTCTAATGAGAAGGAAAGTATTTCTTCGAAACTCCGCGGATTAAGGACTATCCACTTATTTAATGTTGCCTTCTCAAATTAAATATGTTTTAACTCTTTTTCAACGTGTTTTAACACGCTTTATTAACTATTTGCTCTTATTATAAGCTCTATCTCCTATTTGGTTTTATCGAGCTTTTACATCTGGTTGAGATTGCTTTATAAATATTAATTCTTTAATATTTATAATATGCTTTAGTTTTACCATCTTGGATCATTTTGGTAAATTGAATTGTAATTTTTATTTTATTTTATTATATATATATATATATATATATATATATATATATATATATATATATATATATATATATATGTGGTGTCCGTAAAGTTACTATCATATATATAATATATAAAATATTTTAATACAATATCTTACGGTACTGTTAATATATTACAGGGTGTCTGTATAGTAACTTGTAAGACTGTATAGTAACTTTAGGGACACCCTATATATATAACTACTTAATTTACTCACATAAAATTAATATACGAAAGTAGAGATTTATGCGTAAAATTTTACTTCAAAAGTGCTCAATACGTAGGTAGATCTAGTTACTAATTTATAAAATATATATGCCGATTAAGCTACACTGAATATTCGGCGTTTCATCCACTCTAGAACTCCTCAGGCTTATGCGCGAATTCTGTGGTTGTTTATCGTTTTTATATGTTCCTCTTCTATTGAGATTTTAGTTAGCCAATCAGCTTTCTAGTATCCAACCCGCCCCTTCCTATCAGCCAATGGCCATGCATTTTATCGGACAAAGGATCTGTTTTAAAACTAGGTTAATGTTTTTTATTGTTAGTTTATATATAAATATATATACGTGTACATACATATATGCACATATATATATATATACATACATATATGTGTGATCGTTTATGTATATTCATGTGTATTTAATTTATTTATTTGTTTATTTTCTATTGCTTTCGTTAGTTTTAAAACTATTTTGTATCGCTATCCTAGAGTAAATTTTATTTTGTGAACACAGTTATTTGCTATTTCTTTTCTGCAGTTTAATAGATGTTGGGGTTCTTTAAAGTACAGGATAGCAAATTTTTAATGAAGGCATAATCTACATGGGTCATCTAGATGCCTACGCGTTGTAACTTGTCTTATTATTTTCCATTCGACTACCGGCGAATATCCGCTTTCTTTGAGTTCCCAGTATTTATTCGCTAGTATTGTTTTTATACGGTGTTTTTTATTGTTGAATGTACTGTTGTGGTCATAGTATCGGGTTTTGAAATCTAAGGAAGTCATGCCTACGTAATATTTCTTGTTATTCGGGTTTTCGTTCGCAAATATTGTTGCCTGATAAACTACGCTTTTGGTTAGACATTTATTTTGAACTGGGCAAAGTGTGCGGTGTCTACAGTTGCATTTATCTTGTTCGTTATTAGTATTTTTATTTTTATTTATAGTATGGTTGTTCTTGTCCGGGGTTTGCTTATTATTATTATTATTATTATTATTATTATTATTATTATTATTATTATTATTATTATTATTATTATTTCTGCTTCTTTAGTTTTATTTTTGTCATGGTGTTTATTTTTTTTTTGTTTATTTTGTTGTTGTTTACATTGTTTTTATTTAATATTTTGTTATTATGTGCTTTAATTATCATCTCTTAATTTTCGCAACAACTGTAGGATAACATTAAGGTATTTTTATTGAAGATTTTGTTGGTTGCGGGAAAGTGTTTTTCAATAAGATCTAGAAATTTCTTGCCAAGTTTTGTTTTTAACATTTGATTGTATGGGGCCGTATACCAAATTATAGTTCTTTTCTTCTATTTTTAATTTTATTATAGTTATTGGTGTTTTGTTGCTTATATTTGATATCGATATTTTTGTATCCACTATTTTTAGAGCTGTTTCGTAGATATTGGTTGACCTGTTAAATGCATTTTCATCGCTTGAGTTATTACTGAGTCTACTTACGATCGAGTTAGGAATGTGTTTTATAATTGATGGTGGGTGATTGGACTTAGGGTTTACGTATATTGGAGTAGCGTTATCTTTTAAGTAGGGTTCATATGTGTATTTTCTAGTGTAGCTTAATCGCCATATATATTTTATAAATTACTATATATATATATATATATATATATATATATATATATATATATATATATATATATACACTCCCGTCGATTTCGACGTATGAACTCCGCTACAACAACTAGTTGTTCGGAAACACACAGATGATTTATTTATAGTGGTGAAGGCTTTGTGCAGAACCAACCACACTTTTTGATATTACTGCTAATCTTTGTCGATATTATAGCTGTCACAAGACAGCGCATAAAGTAGACCTCAGGTTTTCATATGAGTTTTTCCTTCTCCTTGATACATGTCTTAAAGAAGACTGGGGTGTATCTCTCCCAGTTAATTAAACGCGCCTCTAAATACCAATCCATATATATATATATATATATATATATATATATATATATATATATATATATATATATATATATATATTCCATGAGTACAAAGGTCACCTGATTTTATCGTATAGTGATTATAGAAAATGATAATAAAATAGAAAATAAGGAAATGAGAACTATTGGGATTCTTTCAAATAAAGTTCACTAAATTTATAAATAGCTCCAGATAAAACATGAAGCTACTAGACGTAATGATATGACAAAAACGAAATATGATTATCGTAAGGACAAGAGATTCTCATTGATCTTAGATAGAAGGAAAATTTGATGAAGACCACAAGACCCCTGAATCAAACGTGCTGGAACAAAGGAAGCAAGTAATTAATAAGACAATTCTGAAAAGCATATGCAATAATAGTATGTAAAGAAAAGACTGAGGCTAGCAAACATCATGTTTGTGAGAAGAGGATGCAAATAAGAAAAAAGATGGGGGAACCAATCAGATTACAGACACGTTTCTGAATTTTATCAAATAAGACAGAGATGCAATAAAGTCAGAACATGTACGCAAAAGTTTGGAATTAGCGTCCCCCACCCGCCTCAATGATATATTGAGTACGCTTCTCTTAGTTAAAAGGGACGCAGCATGGCAAATCGGACCTCTAAACTTAAAGTGACAGACCAACGTAAGCGTGACAAACTGACGAAAATGTCATTCTAAACGTAACCGTCGCAGACCGACAGACGTCCAGAGCCTTTTTTAAAAATGCGTAGACGAAACGAAAAAAAAAACAGAAGGAAAAATAGTAAAAACCAACAAAAAAATAGGATCCTGTCGAATGAAGGTGAATGGGTCTACAAGACGCAACTATGAGCCCGGTCGCTGATCTCTCTGGGGACTGACTCTTGATCCGAGCTGTGCTCGCTTGATCCCTGAGATTTTTACCTCAAAAGGGGAACGACTTGACGGAACGATTAAACTCCGAAGATCAAATTTCGGGCTAAGTGGCAAGCGACAATTTGATGGCGAAGTCGTGTTTAATTGGCCACGATTTTACGGCTTAGCGTGTGAATCGCTTGTCTAAGGATGCATGGAATTTTCACTTGAGCTCGAACATTGAACGCCTCCATATGTGTGTGTGGCGCGGATCAGTCATATCCGTTCAATGTGACACATCAAGTGTTTTAACAAAGAAAACGATCGAAAAATTAGTACGTAGCTTTGTGTCTGCTGATACCGAAACCGAGGCGCATTTTTTCTCTAAACATCTATCTATCTATTTATCTATCTATTCATTTATCTATCTATCCATTTATCTATCTATCCATTTATCTATCTATCCATTTATCTATCTATCCATTTATCTATCTATTAAAATATAAAAACTCAAATTGATTTGCGTTAAAATCATCCATCCGGTTTACAGCTTTTGGTTTGAAAAAATCTGCGCATGCATAAATAAATAAAAACAAAGTCATGGAAGCATTTTTTTTGTTTTTAATCGACAATTTTTTTTTTTGCGTTTAAAATATGCAAATAAAAATAAAACTGTAAATAACGTTTACTTGCTTTTTACGATTTTATTTGGATTTTTCATAACGAGTTGGAATCGTTTTCAACAAAAACAAAACAAATATGTTTACGATATAAACTATTTTATATATTCTGTAATTGACAGTTTCCATCCAGCGCGGCCGCAGCCCAGATTGAACTCACTACACGAGTTTGTAGTGTACCTATTTACTATGCCTCCCCACGGGACAGAGTTAGACACCAGGGTCGTTTTTTAACGTGGAGAAAACGTACAAAAATAAAAATTGTCTCAGTCGTGAAGGATTTCTCCTCCACCGAAAGAGAACAAGAAATGGAAGTGCAGCATCTGAAGAACAGACCAAAAGGAAATTGTACTGTAATTCAAATGTTGTCGGTAGCTGAATACTAGATGCTTCGCCAGGGCTATCAAGGGTATCTTTTTTATCGTGGCGCCATCACTAGATGGGGTGCCTACCACGGCTTAAGAGAGTTCCATCTACCTTCGACAGAATGGAAGATCGCGCCAGTTTCTCAACCTGGTATTTTACCTCGCAGTATATTTTTGACAGTTTAAAGACGTTAAAATTACTCATATATATATATATATATATTGTATAACAAAATCAAGACATCAAGGAATAGATTGATAGCAACAAATATCGTTAGTTAATATTGTTTCAAGACTATTCGGACAAATTCAAATCTTATGTCGTTTCAAAATTTACACAAAAACAGCCTTTCGTCAGACGTATTGAATAAAAAACACTTTAACAATGAACAATATGGAATCCATTTTCCTTATAAGAAAAAACATGAGAAAATATTTTACCTACATCTCATCCTTCCAAAGATTTTCTAAAGTTCTGTAGAAATATATTTTCTTATAATATATATCAATCCTTATTTAAAAAACTCTATGCAATTACAGAGCAATATAGAGAATAAATTACAAAAAGTTATATTCCAAAATTCCTGATGTTGACCATCTTATAATTTATTCCTTTAATTCAGTTGACTTATACAATTCTTGGCGGTATCTGTTTCGTAGCGCAAAATCAATCACTTAATTATTATATCAATTGATGAATCTATTATGCCCTTAACTCATCAGAAGAGATAGCAACAATCAATCCCTCAAGTGTGATTTGACATGATTAAAATCCGAAAATTGGATTACGCCATATTGAATTTTTGTCAAGAATTGTATAAGTCAACTGAATGAAAGGGATAAATTCTAAGATGGTCAACATCATGAATTTTTGAATATAACTTTTTGTCATTTATTCTCTCTCTCTCTCTCTCTCTCTCTCTATATATATATATATATATATATATATATATATATATATGTATATATATATGTATATGTGTGTATGTAATACTTTATATATATATATATATATATATATATATATATATATATATATATATATATATATACATATATATATACATGTATATAGGTAATATTTTACGTAACACCGGCCGTATAGTGTATATATAAATACAATGCCCCGTTTACAATACACATTTGAAACTGTCAGTTTTTGTATTTCTAGTTTCCAAATGGTACTGAAACATTTTATTACTGAAACATTTTATAAACATAGAAAATGTATTGAAACTAAGATAGGAACAGTGGGAAAAATAACAAATAATAATTTAACACACAAGGCAGGAAGCTATTTAACGTAAGAAGATAGTACTTCACGGTCAAAAATTTGCTAACGAAAAGTGTTAGATGGAATATATTCTGACCCAGAAAATAGAAATTCTTCCCTCTTTTCAAAAAATTAACTCATAGAATGTGAGGAGCGAAGGGAAAAATAAGAAACACGAGAGTTAACAAAGTCAACCTAAAATCCATTTTCTGCTTTATAATGCAACTAGCGAAGGGTACCCTACGTTACCCGGGTGTTTTGAGGTGTGTGGGGGAGTTAAAAAAAAAAGTAAGTATGAGGATCAAACCCGAACCGTTGAGGCAAAGTTGTAAATTAAAATGTGAAAAAAAAAACGCGCGATGTTAACCATTGCCCCACCGCGAGATGCTAACGGAAACACGTTTGAATTTATTTAATTACTTGGATTTAGCAGGTGCCCGTTTTAATGAGTTAATGAGGTCAAGTTTGACTGCGGGATAGTATTCATTTACTGCTGAACGCTTCCATCCCCCAAGATGTCATAGGAAAAAGACTAACCCACATGCAGCGAGTGCACAAATATTGAATATTTATCTTCCCGAAATCGAGCAAATTAAATAGACACGCGAGCTTCGTTGTTAACTGTGAGATATTACGATTTATATGTGATATAAAAAGTTTTAAAAAGTTGTGAAGCGAGCGACCGCTTCTCTGAAAAAGTCTTTTGTTGACATACAGAAAAAGCGAACACACATACATACATACATACATTTTCGCTTTTATATATATAGATTATGAAGAAAAGACTTAGTACTTTTATTCATGATTAAAATTAAAAAGTAATGCACAGTCAGACGAGTGGTTTCGCCCTCAGTTAACAAGAGCTGTATCGAGGTATTTTGGTCTGGAAAGAAAAAAGAAGAGAAACTATGTATATTTAAAATAAAAATAAGATATATATATATATATATATATATATATATATATATATATATATATATATATATATATATAAGTGAAATTGTCTGTCTGTGTATGTGTCTGTGTGTGTACATTTCCCTACCAAACTATTCTGTCAATTTTCAGTCTAGAGACTCGAGATTTGACATAAGGGGTATTGAGATTTGGGGAAATCTTTTTAATCGGTTTTCGGACAGAAATTTGGCTGTCAAATAGTCAAAGTTCAACGTTTTGACCTTTGAAAACTCTACCAAACTCCTCCGCTAATTTTGGGTCTAAACACTTTAAATTTTAAATATAGGTTACTTGGACATGGATCAAACATTTTAATTTGATTTGAGCCCAAAAAAATAAATGTTTAGAGGTCAAAATTGGGATCAAAGTTTTAGGAAAATTGATCTCGACGATCTCTACCAAATTACTCAACCAATATTTAGTCTAAACATTTGAAATTTTACATAAAGTGTATTCAGACATAGGGCAAGCGTTTTAATCGTTTTTTTTTACGAACATTTAGCTACCAAGGTGTCGAATGTAAAAAGATTTGACCTTTGCGGTCTCTAGCAAACTATTCAGCCAATTTTGGGTCTAAACATTTGAAATTTTAAATAAGGGTATTCAGCCATGCACCAAGATATTTAATCAGTTTTGGGGCGAAGATTTGGCTGCCAAGATGTTAAAGTTGTAAGAGTTGACCTTTGCAGACTCTACCAACTTAAATTTTAGATGTAGGTTACCTGGACATGAGTCAAAAATTTATATATATATATATATATATATATATATATGCACGTAAAGTTATGAACAGTACATAGGGCCCAAGCAAAGCCAGGCTGAAGTGCTAGTATATATATACATTTCTGTAAAAGTCTGAGGATGCTACAGACGGCCAAAAAAACGGCCAAGTAGCTGAAACAATAATGTAACTTAACAGAAAGATACGGTAATAAAAAATAAAACGTATATATATATATATATATAATAATTTATAAAATATATATGGCGAGCTACACTGAATATTCGGCGTTTCATCCACTCTAGGACTCCTCAGGCTTATGCGCGAATTCTGTGGTTGTTTATCGTTTTTATAAAACCACAGAATTCGCACATAAGTCTGAGGAGTCCTAGAGTGGATGAAACGCCGAATATTCAGTGTAGCTTAATCACCATATATATTTTATAAATTACTAACTAGCTCTACCTACGTATTGAGCACTTTTGAAGTAAATACTTAAAGTTTACGCATAAATCTATACTTTTGTGTATTAATTTTATGTGAGTAAATTAAGTAGTTTCATATATATATATATATATATATATATATATATATACATATATATATATGCACGTAAAGTTATGAACAGTACATAGGGCTCAAGCAAAACCAGGCTGAACTACTAGTATATATATATATATATATATATATATATATATATATATATATATATATATATATATATATATATATAAGGTATTTTTAGAAGGCTAGAACAATGCAGGAGTGTACAGACGTTGTGTGAAGATAAATACATAAATATATGAATAATAAATAATTCAATATTTTTTATTTATATATATTTTTAATATATATTTATTTATTTATCTACATGAATTTTAACTGTAGGTGGTATTTAATTCCAAAGATCCTTTCGAGTAATAACCCATCGTCAGTGGAGATATGAATCCTCTCTCAAGGATGTAAATTGCAAAATGGCTGTTTTATTTAGATTTAAATCCAAACGCTCAAAGATTAATTAATGTTGTTAAATGTTCATGGGAAATAATTCTCTTGTGTATTTTAAATTCAAACGGTCAAAGGTTAATTTATTCAGTTATGTTCAAGGGAGGTAATTCATTTTTACTTGTCTACAGGCGTTCTGTTCAGGGGAAGTAATTCATGTTCTATTATGTGCTTATAAATTGTCATTGTTTAAATTATTATTTTTTATTGTTTTTTTTTTGTAAGATTTTAATTTAAAATTCTGTTTGATACGTTGTAACTAGCCGCTATTTTGTAAAAGATTTTCAGTAATAATGTAATCAGTTAGTGGAGGTGGGTTTTTTTTACTTATATGTACATATATGATCAAGGGAATTTGTATAGATACGGTTAATCTAAGAGAAATTATATATTTATTTCTTCATTCGGTAATTTGTTTAGATTATGTAGTTATTAAAGTGAGTATTTTATTTATTTAGTTTTTTTTGGTTTTTGCTGTATGAGTTATGACTGAGACCGTATATGGAAACATTAGTCTGTTTGTGTCTTTATTAAAAATATGTTGTATTTTTCTGTTTTACTGTTAATTTTTGGTTTTAACTTTTTAATCAGTATTGATTCTTTTAATCTGAGGTTCCCCGATTCCTATCATTTGCTAAAATTTTCACGTTAATGTTTTTATCTGGATTATGTTTTAGAGACCCATGTTTGAAGAATGACGATGTTTTGGTGGTAATATGTTCTTTAATTCGGATATGTAACGGTCTTATAGAACTTCCGATATATGATTCATTACAAATTTTGCATTGAATTTGGTATACTGAATATGTGCGTTCGCATAATCCTGTGTTTTTTTTTTATGGGGCAGTTGTATAAAAAGCATGGTTTGTTCATAGATGTAGTTTCCGTTTTAGATAGGTGCTGTCTTAACTTTGGGCCGGTGTTTGCAAGTTGTATATCTAGTTGTTCTTTGTGAATGGCTTTACGTATGGTTGTAGATACTTTATCATTAAAATGTGGTATTTTAAGAAAGCATGTGTTAGTTATTTTATGTGTTTGTTTTCTTTTAAGTATATTCATGTGTTGTGTGGTTTTTGTGGGGTATCCATTCAGTTGTAGGGTTTTATGAAACTTTTCAGTGGAGGTGATCTTGTCCGTTTCATTCGTGCATCTGTTGCAAATGCGGTTTGTTTCATTTGTAGCATAGCTTATTTTTGCTGGTGTAGGTAGTGCTGACTTATAATTCACGAAAATGTCACGGCAGGCGGATTTCTTATAGAAGTTGGTGTTTACTTGGCCCGTTTCTGTGATGTAGAGTGTGAAATCGAGTAATGATAGATGTCCGGATGTGTTAGGGTGTTCAATGGTAAATTTGATATGTGGGTCTGCGTTTTCGAACCTGATGAATATTTTATTAGCTTCTTCAAGAGATGATGTTAGGATGAGGGTATCGTCTACATATCTTGTGAAGATGTTGGATTGGTAATTATATAGTACGTCCTGTTCAAGTCTGTTCATGTAGGATATGGCCAGGAGACCAGATAGACTGGATTCCATGGGAAGTCCAGATATTTGTTTATATGTTTTATGCTTATACTGAAAATGCGTGTTGTCCACTATTATAGTAAGGGAGTTGGTGTATGTCTTCTGTGGTGAGGCTAAAATATATATATATATATATATATATACATATATATATACATATATATATACATATATATGAACAAACACTTAATAAAATATGTTAAAAAACACTTTGAAATGAATTAAAAACATATTTAATCTGAAAAGGAAACACAAGATAAATGGATAGTCCTTAATCCGCGTAGTTTCGAAGAAATACTTTCCTTCTCATCAGAGGTAGGAATTAGCAAAATGCGGGATTGGATTTTGCATGCAGAAGTATTTGATGAAACAACAAGTAAGTCAAAGATCTTACTTGAAAACAAAAAATAAGTGAAGCAGAGGGAATATAGTAAAGAAAAAGGTGATCACACATGAATGGATAGTCTGGTGGAAAATAAAAAAGCCAGTGATCGTAAAATCCAAATGTAAAACTTCAAGAAAGTTAAAAGAATTTCCATTTGTACAGGTAAAATCCAAGGAAATCTCGTAATTGGAAGAAGATGGTCCATAATAATCCAAAGGCAGAAATCCATGGAATAATTCACAAAAATGTGTACGAAGGAAAAAGAAAAAATTCCAATAATATTAATAAAAGAAAAATAAGATATGCTTTTCACTCTACTTCCGAGACATAAATATAAATAAGAAAAATCAGGGAAGAGAAAGAGGAAAAAAATGATGATAAAATTAAGTATAAAATATAAAATAAAGGGAAACAAAAGTCAAAATGACCCAGACAGGAAATGTTATATATATATATATATATATATATATATATATATATATATATATATATATATATATATATATTACGAGGTATATTTAATAAAACATAGGGAAAAGTGCTCCATACTTTAATAGAGCTAAATATGCTTTTATTATTTCAACTTCGGGTTGTTTTTTAAATCATTACAGATTGTTTCTATGGACAGGACAATAATATCAAACCTTAGAATCTGCATCCAGCAACGACGTCCAAAGTTGAAAGTTGGTGGTAGGGAGGGGCATATCCCCTTTGTGACCGCTACGAGTGTCTTCCGGCATAAAATGACCCAACGGCTGTTGACATGCTGTAAAACACCAAAATCAACAAAGCCTATGTTGTTTTCTTTCTCGGCCGTAACTCTGAAAGGACGATGTGTGATATAGCACAACAAACATTAAATAAAAAGTACAATTATAAATAATAATAAACAGGCTTATGGAATACAAAGAAAACTGCATGAAAAAAATAATGAATAACATTAAGACATGTAAAAAGAAAAATGGACACTGTTGCGCTCGCAGAACATAAAACATCAGACAGAAAAAGTCCACGTAGATTAAAATATCAGGGATCAGGTTTTAGCGGGATTTTCGCAAGGATTATTGGATAGGAACCTAGTTTAGTAATAATACCGTAATAAATCGCGGAGGATGAATACCCTGAGAAAGGTCGCTGAGATCAGTAAAATCTGCGATTAAATTGATTTTAAGGAAAAGGGAACCACAAGATACAGAAATTAAACAATCATCGATTTCGTTTTTATTTGGACTAGCAGGAACTGTGGAAATTCCATAGCGGCATTTTTCATATGCAATATATTTCTGCTGGGTATTCTGTGGACGTCCAGCGTGAATGGAGACCCCGCGATATTATTGTAGCCCTTTTGTTAAAACTGTAAAAGTATTTATCTAAGTAATCTGGTTGATGTATTGTAAGATTATATCTGGTCAACACGGTTTATCTCCAATATCCTTAAGGGAGTCTGTGGCATATTTCCACTGTTTGAATGCATGGCGCAAACGGAAACTCCACGATATCATTATAACAATGTTAGATAGAATGGATACTACCTTTAAATCCAAAAGATCAAGAAGGTATGTTTTAGTTTCTCGTGTGGCCCAAAAACGAATCTTTTTTTTTTTTTTTTCTACATTGTGTCTTTGCTGATCGGGAGATCCTATTTATTAAAAATGAGGATAGAAGGTGAAAACATGTTACGAACATTTAATTTGCGTATCTATATACTAAGAATTAATTGTTCGTAGTTTATTTTCACCTTCTATCCTCCTTTTTAATAAATAGGATCTCCTGATCGAATAATTTATAATCTGAAAACCGCGGCACAAGTGCGTACTTACGTACGTACGTTAAAGGTACGTACCGTATTAATATATTGATTTTTTCTATATATCAAATACTGTAGTACCTTTAACGTACGTACGTACGTATGTATTTGTGTCACATGTTAAAATATTGCAGCATTAAGAATTTTTTATTCAATTTCTAACATTATATAATCAATTCTTAATGCTGCAATATTTTATGTTATAAATTTATTATACTTTTTATTAGAATATCTTGTCCTTTTCTTTTCCAGTTTTAACAACTACTCCTTACTTTTCCATGTTTAAGCTTAACCATATTGCTTTTCATGTTCGCATTTTCTATTTTAATATATATATATATATATATATATATATATATATATATGTGTGTGTGTGTGTGTGTGTGTGTGTGTGTGTGTATAACTACTTAATTTACTCACATAAAATTAATATACGAAAGTATAGATTTATGCGTAAACTTTAAGTATTTACTTCAAAAGTGCTCAATACGTAGGTAGAGCTAGTTAGTAATTTATAAAATATATATGGCGATTAAGCTACACTGAATATTCGGCGTTTCATCCACTCTAGAACTCCTCAGACTTATTCGCGAATTCTGTGGTTGTTTATCGTTTTTATATGCTCCTCTTCTATTGAGATTTTAGTTAGCCGATCAGCTTTCTAGTATCCACCGCGCCCCTTCCTATCAGCCAATGGGCATGCATTTTATCGGACAAAGGATCTGTTTTAAAACTAGGTTAGTGTTTTTTTGTTTTTTTTTTGTTAGTTTATATATAAATATATATGTGTACATACATATATGCACATATATATACATATATATACATACATATATGTGTGATCGTTTATGTATATTCATGTTTATTTAATTTATTTGTTTATTTTCTATTGTTTTTATTAGTTTTAAAACTATTTTGTATCGCTATCCTAGAGTAAATTTTATTTTGTGAACACAGTTATTTGTTATTTCTCTTCTGCAGTTTAATAGATGTTGGGGTTCTTTAAAGTACAGGATAGCAAATTTTTCATGAAGGCATAATCTACATGGGTCATCTAGATGCCTACGCGTTGTAACTTGTCTTATTATTTTCCATTCGACTACCGGCGAATGTCCGCTTTCTATATATATATATATATATATATATATATATATATATATATATATATATATATATATATATATATATATATATATATATATATATTAGGGTTGGAACAATTAATCAGAATCGAAATAGGGAATCGGAAGATTTAAGAGCATCGAAATCGGAAAAACTGATGTCTATTTTCCGATGCCAAAACGAAAAAACGATTCTTTTAATTGTCTTATTGTATTTGATTTTGTTTAAAGCAAAATCTTCCATTCCTAAAAAAAAATAATAAATATTTATTTATTTTAAATTACCAGTAAAGCTAAAATCGATAGATCAATTCCCACAAGTGTATTTTGACCTTTAGGAAAATATCTGCATAGTTAACATGTTTTCTTCTTTTTTTTTTACGAAAATTATTGAAAATCACAAGCTTATAGTTAAATAATTAGAGATGTATAAAGAATCTGAATCGGTAATTGTATCGGAATCGGGAGAAATATGTGGATCCTCCCATCACTAATATATATATATATATATATTTGTGATGGGAGGATCCACATGTATATATATATATATATATATATATATATATATATATATATATATATATATATATATATATATATATATATTATGATGGGTCAGCCCTTTTTGGCTGAATTATCCCAACATAAATCTTCAGCGTCCGTCGGAATGCACGTTTGGTTGAACACCTTTTAAATGAAGCCATGTCATTGAGTTTATTTTTTTCTTTTTCGGTTATTAAATTTATTAAAATTAATTTATTAAAATTTGATAAGGAGAGGAGGTTAAGTAATATGGAGGGGATCTGCAGGTGGGATTCGTTTAAAAGGTGTACGCAATATATAAAGTTCCTTATGCTAAGGAGTGTGCATTTAGATGTTTATGGGTTAGGTTAGGTTATTGCTCGGCCATTTGGCAAGGAGAAATTTTCTTTTTATGGGGACATTGTTTGAAAATCTCATTTTTGATGTTCATAAGGCTATGGATGTGTTATTTATAGCCTGAAGTATTCTGTATTTTTTTGCTAGTGTATAACAGGTCTTTGGGGCTGGGTCATAATTTTTTTTTTACGTCAACGACTTTTCATTTAATTTTATAGAGAATATTCGCTAAATTGTTAAATAGAAGTTTATATTGTCTGTTACGCTTATTCCAAAGGGATATATGGGGATTACCTGTCTGTTACGGTTAAAGAGTGAAATATATATATATATTTTTTTTTTACAGTTTAGTCAGAAATATATAATAGGTTGTTCTGTCTGTTTGTATCTTATCCGAAATAGAATGTCCACCCATGGGGGATATCCATTGAATGTGTATATCTTTTTAATGTCCGTTCCTCTTCTTTACGTTCAGTTTGCTGGAACAAATTGCTTCGGGTCAGAACTGAAGGTCAAACAAACCGACCTCTATCTGATTTTGTCCAACAGCAAACGACAACGCTCCAAAACTGTCGAATACTTCCAATTTAACAAGACTATCAGTAGGATTATTTATCTTTTTTATATTCTTTCGTTCACCCTCCTTCGTCTTATTCTTTTTCTCCTCCTTCTCCCTCCCCTTATTCATCTTAATACTCTTTCCTTCCTCTCTTTTTTTATTTATTCAATCAGCGTAAGAAAGATAATCAAGGAAAATAAATTAGAGAGAAAAAAGGCACCACATGATGAGAGGCCCAGCAAGGTGTGTCGGCGTGAGATAGAGGTGTGGCCATGTGTCGGGGTGAGGGACTGGAGGAGACTATCGAGATGGCAGAGTTTTGCTAAGTAGATGGCATGCTAAGAGACTTTTAAAGCAAGATGCAAGACGCTATTTTGGAAAGTGCCATGAATAAATGCCTTTTGTTTGGAAGGAAATTTTATTATCTCCCTTGCCCGGTGTAACGTAAAATATTCTGCTTTTTTTTACACAGTGGTCACCACTTATCAAGGCCCAGAAGCCACTCAAGGATAAGGGTTATTGCAAGTACAGTACGTTAGTGTAGAGATTTGATGAAGTGTTTACTTAAGGGGTGGTTCATTAGGAATTTAGTAATATTGGACTTGAACACATCCAAGTTGTAGTCAGGTGGGAAGCAGGCAGATGGAACAGAGTTCCACAGGCGTGCAGTTCTAAGAAAGAAGCTTTGTTCATGGAATCCACGTTTTGATTTAGGCACAGATAAAGAGTGGGGGAAATTTTTCACAGTGGATTCGGCTAGATGGGTGTTTTTCATGAAAGATTGGCGAGGGGGGACCAGAGATTGGAGTTCAGACGAGCACCTGCCATGGAAATAACGATAAAAGAAAGATAGGCTCGCAACGTCTCTTCTGTGGGAGAGAGGTTGCAGGGTAGGGAAAAGGGCATCCCCCACTAAGCCACGAAGTCTATTTTGTACTCTGTCAAGGCAGGATATGCTGTTTTTAGCAGCTCCTGCCCAGATATGGCAGCAGTATTCCATCCTTGGACGTACTTGGCTTTTATATAGATATAGAATTGCATCAGTAGTGAGATATCTTCTGGAGCGTTAGAAGGATCCCACCATCTTTCTAGCGACCTTGGCAACAGACTTGATGTACGTGTTCCATTTCAGATTAGGAGTAAAGGACAAACCCAGAAGCTTGTCAAAACACGGGGCCTCACCCAGACGAGAGCCATCCATCCCAATTGATGCCAGATGGGGATCAGAGCGTTGATGATGTAAGGATAGGAGTTTTGTTTTAGACGCATTAAAGGTAATCAGCCACGTCTTACCCCACTGAACCACGCGCTCGAGATCAGAGGAGAGAGAATCAGAGAGAACTTTGTCATTTTCAGCCTTTGATGTGTTGCCGTAGATGGCCGTGTCATCAGCAGAGATGTCAACGAATGATTTAAGTATGTGTTTAGGGAGGTCATTGATGTAGATCAGGAAGAGAGTTGGGCCCAGGATTGACCCCTGAGGGACTCCAGCATTAATACTGCAGGCCTCTGATTTTTGTCCATAGGCCACTACTCTTATGAGCCTATCGGAGAGAAATGATTTAATGATTTCCAGTTATACCGTAGCTGGAAATCTTGTGAAGATACCTTGTCGAAGGCTTTTGATATGTCAAGAGCAATTGCCCTAGAAAGGAAGCCTTTGTCAAGAGATTCACTAATCCGGTGAGATATAACCGTCAGCACATCTGCGGTAGATCTTGCAGAGCAGAAACCATATTGTGTGTCACTAAGAAGGTTGTTTCTGCTGAGGTGGTTGACTATTTCTCTATTTAATATGGATTCCAGCAACTTACTCATAACACACAGGAGACTTATTGGTCTGTACTGAGAGGGAGATGACTTATCACCTGAATTCTTAAATACAGGGCATACTGATGAGGTCTTCCAGGGAGTCGGAAAGCACTTCTCCTTAAGGCAACGCTTAAACAGTTTCGTAAGTATGGGAGCAAGTTCTTGTTGAAGTTTTTTTAACACTATAATTGAGATGCCGTCAGGGCCAGTTGCTTTACTGGAATCAAGGTTCTTGATTAGCTTGGCGACCTCATGCACGGATATGTGTATGTTACCTAGCGTGTTCTGTGTTATAGGAGGAAATATGGGGAGTTGATGGCCTTCGTCGCATAGGATAGAATTAGCTGCAAAGTTCTTTGCAAATAGTTTGGCCTTGTCTGATACTGACGAGATGACCTCTGGTCCATTGATAATGGTTGGGATAGAACGCACACTTCTGTTCAAGATCCTATTTGTTATTTGCCAAAATTGGTGCGAACCAAGCCGCTGATCAGCTACCTTGGATTTAACAGACTGGGCATATAGCTCTCTTGCTTTTTTTATTACTCTTTTTGCTTGTAAAAATGATTCTTTTCAATCCATAAGATTTTTTCGACTTTCCATACTTATTGGATGAAATTCTGTACTAAACATATCTAAGAACACTGCCAGATATATAAATTAGCTTTGCGTGAAATTTGCTGGCCGTTTTGGAACCAATGAGGAATGAACTCTCTCAGATACATATGCACACACACGTACGTACACACACACACACATACACACAAACACACTCAAACACACTAACACAAACACACACTCAAACACACACTGACACAAACACACACACACACATAAACACACAAACATACACATGCACACGCATACACACACAAAGTGACTTTTATTTAATAGTAAAGATACTACTATTACTAATACTACTGCTCATTTCTTTGTTTTTTTTTCTTCTTGCCTTTCTCTACTTTTCTTCTTTCTCTTCTTCATATGAACTCAATATCCTTTTCCTTTTCTATTGTTTCTTATTTTCCTTCCTTTCTTATTAACGAAACGAGAACGTCTTGACTTAATTCGCTCCAATCCTCATTTTCTTCGCCGCCATATTTTCTCTACTTTCCCGCCATTAACGTTTTAAGAGAATCACTTCACCATTTAGATCAATCCACGCACCCACCCCTACTTGATTTCATTGTTGTCATGACAACCTCTTTTGTCCGCAAAAGAACAAGGGCAGCCATTTTTTTATTTTGTTTTTATTTTTTGGGAGTGGATTTCAATTTGAATCTTAATTGATAAACTTATGGGCACCCTAGGACCCCCCCCTCCGCCGCCGAGGGGCGCAACCTTCGCTCTCTCTTTCCGATTATCCCCACCACCATCTACTCGTCTTATTAATCTCAAATCAATCCTGGTCAATCTCAGAAAATTCAATACTGCTCACTTCAACGTAACCTTCACTCATCAAGCATCCAAGGAAATAATTTTTTTTTTTAATGTTAAAACAAGCAAAAATAAAACATGGCCGCTTTCAAATAGGCTTGGCTAAGTGTTACTCGAACGATTTGGCGCGTTAAAGAGTAAATTCTTAACGAGATCCAACATTTTTAATACAGTTTAAAGGACGTAATTAATTGTATAACTTGCAATGAATGACTGTAATCAAATCTAATGTTAGAAACTTATCCATTGGTTTACTGGAAAATATCGTGTACACACACACACACACACACACACACACACACACACAATCACATGCATACATCTAATATATAAAAGTCTATATATTTGTCTGTCTGTTTCCATATTTTAGAACTAAATGCCTTTTCCGAAACTTAATGATGTAGAGTAGTGCTAGGGGCCTCAAATGATTGGATTTTTTATGAACCGTTCTTTTATGGATCTACCCAGTTAAAATAGTTTATGAAGGCTTAAATAGGGGTCAAATTTTTAAAAATTGTTATACATTTTGGACATCTTAGTTTATGTTTAATTTTTAACTTTTAAGCAGTTCATATGTGTGTAACGTTGGTACAGTGGCAAAGTCATCAGCTTTGAATGCTGCAGTTTTACTTTCAGTTATATATATATATATATATATATATATATATATATATATATATATATATATATATATATATATATAGATATATATATATATATATATGCCTTTTTATTGGCTTCCAGAGCATATAAAATGCAGCAATAACATCATTATATCCAAAATTGTCGGAGGAGTTTGGTAGAGTTCTCAAAGATCAAATCGTTGAACTTTGACCCTTTAACAGACAAATTCAAGGGGTCATAATAGGGGTCAAATTTTAAAAAATTGATCCTCTTTTTTTTTTTTTTGCTAAGCGTACACCTCAAAAACCCGGGTACCGCCGGGCACCCATGCTAATAGATATATATATATATATATATATATATATATATATATATATATATATATATATATATATAAAAGTGAAAGTGTCTGTATGTCTGTCTGTTTGCCTGTGTCTGTCTGTGTACATTTCCCTAGACAATAACGTTGTCAATTTTCAGCCCACAGACTCGAAATTTGATATACAGAGTATTGGGATTTGGAAAAATCTTTGTAATCCGTTTTTGGCCAGATATTTGGCTATTAAGGGGTCAAAGTTCAACGATTTGCCCTTTGAGAACTCTACCAAACTCCTCCGCCAATTTTGGGTATAAGCAATTGAAATTTTAGATATAGTTTCCTTGGACATGGATCTAACTTAATAACTTGATTTGAGCCCAAAATAATAAATGTTAAGGGGTCATCATAGGGGTCAAAGTTTTTTAAAAATTTACCTCTGCGGTCTCTAATTATTACTCAGCCAATTTTTGGTCTAAACATTTGAAAATTTACATAAAGGGTATTCAGAGATAGCGCCAGCTTTTTAATCGGTTCAGGTCGAAAATTTTAGCTACTAATATATAAATGTATGTATGTATGTTTGCATGTCTCCCTGAAACTTTTGACAGAGGCGACGGATTTTCGCAAGACGACAAATACCGAAAAATTGGCTAAAAACATTCATTTCCTAACCCTCAAGTGGGCACTTTTCTACAGGGAAGGGTCACTTTTTTCGCCGATATTTTCGAAAGTCATCCCCTCTTATCGATTGTTTAGCCTTAATTTAAACCTACGTCACTTCCAGTTTGGCGGTTGGCGTAACAACAAAGACGTCACGTTTTTTCCCGTTCTTTTCCTCCTTCGCGGTACGGGTTCGAGCCTTCCTACTACCACTTTTTTTTTCTTTTGCTCAACACACACTTCCAAACACCCGGGCAACGCCGGGCACCCAATCTAGTATATATATATATATATATATATATATATATATATATATATTATAAGCTGAACGTCTGTGTGTGTGTGTGTGACGGGTCACGAATAGGCCACCTTCGTGGCTTTCGGGCCAAGATCAAAGTGTAGTATCTGTGTCGACAGATACTGCAAGCAAGGACCATATGTTTACAACCCTTCCTTTTCATAACCTATCATACTTTCATAAATCAGAGTCCATTTTTTGTTCTGTTTTTGAACCCAGTCAACGACGGGTACTTTTGCTAGTATATATATATATATATATATATATATATATATATGTGTGTGTGTGTGTGTGTGTGTGTGTGTGTGTGTGTGTGTGTGTGTGTGTGTGTGTGTGTGTGTGTGTGTGGTTCACATCTTTCCCGGGTCGGTAGCGTCGCACTGAATTTTAGTTCCCTCTTCCATCTCCGTTAAGATTCTCCTTCCCCTGCTAAACTATAGCCCACTCATCTGAAGATTGTAGAGTTGAAATAAATTTATAATAATATGAGGGCTAACTGATTTTTTGGTTGTTTTTCTTTTTCAATATATATATATATATATATATATATATATATATATATATATATATATATATATATATATATATATATACACACACACTAGAAGATGTACCCAGCGTTGCCCGGTATTAAACGTAGCGTTAAATTCCTTTAAAAACACATGAAGGCAAAAACGGAAAGAAACTCAGAAAAAAGATAGAAGGAAAGAAAGAAGGAAAAAAGAATGATAGACAGAAAGAAAGAAAGAAAGAAAAATGGAAAAGAAAAAAGAGAGAAGGAAAGAAAGAAGGGAAAGAAGACTGACAGAAAGCAAGGCGAAACGAGGAAGAAGGGAAGCAAAGAGTAAAGAAAGAATGAAAGAAAAAAGGAGGAAAAAAGTTTAGGTTGTCGGTTAAGGCAGTTGGGACGCGGAAAGTCGTGGATCAATTGGTATTAAATAATGGTCGTTTCTGAAAACAATGCGGATATCAATAGCCGAGGGGAAAGATGAAAGATTCGGGGGAGGAGGTAAAGAGGAGACGCTTTTATTAAAATTGGATTGAAAAGAATTGGGGAGGCGAAAGGTGCGAATGGTGATGATTGTGCTATAAGTTGTCTGAAGAAGAAGAAGAAGAAGAAGAAGAAGAAGAAGAAGAAGAAGAAGAAGAAGAAGAAGAAGAAGAAGAAGAATACAACAGAAAGACTAGAAGAAGAATGAAAGAAAGAATGGGGGGAAGAAAGATTAGAAAACAGAAGGAAAAAAGAAAGAAACAAGAAAATGAAAGAGGAAAAAGAAAGAGTAGAAAAAGAAAGAAAATATCAACAGCGAATAAAAAGAAAGAAAGAAAATGAAAAGAAAGAAAGAAAGTAAAAAGAAAGAAAGAAAATGGAAAGAAAGAAACAAAAAAGCGAAAAGAAAGAACTATAGAAAGAAAAAAATGAAAGAAAGGAAAAAAGAGAATGAAAAGAAAAAGAAGAATAAAAGAAGAATGAAAAACAAACAGAAAGCCCCGGAGAAGAAGAAATAAATGTAAAAAAGAAAGAAGAAAAAGAAAGAATAGAAAATAAATGTAAGCAAGGAAGAAAAACGAACGGAAAGGAGATTAAAAAAGAAAGAAGACACGTAGAAAATAAAAGAAAAATGTCAACGGAGAATAAAAAGAATGAAAGAAAGAAAGAAAAAGGGAAGAAAGAAATGAAGAAAGCCAAAAGAAAGAACTGCAGAAAAAAAGAAAGAAAAGAAACAGAAAAGGAATGAGAAAGATTAATAAGTGATTAAGAATATTGGAAATGAAATGATACGTATTTGTGAATTAGCGCTAAAGGAGAATTAAAACAAAAGAAAGAAAGAAAGAAAGAAAGAAAGAAAAAAAAAAGAAAGACAGACAGACAGAGTATAAAAGAAAACCTATACTAAAACGGAACCGGTTTTGGGATGGACAGGGGAGACAACTCTCCCGGAGGTTGTGTGCATTGGTCACTGCAATGAAGATGTCTGTCCAATATGGCGCGCAAAGTCGACATCAACAACAATAATCCAATTGAATGACTGGAAGGGCGAAGGTAAGGATCTCAAAATCGAAATAGGGTAGGGCAGTGTTGTCGTCGGTAGCTTATTCTTGTCAAGAATTAGGGCCTGTCAGCCATGGAGAAGAGTGATCATCGCGGTGTACGCTTGTAGTGTTAGAGGACAACGACAATGACGACGACGGTAGCGGCGGCCATGATTGTTTTGCGTAAATGACGTCGCAAAGATCCCGGATCGGGGGCGGGAGACGCGGGAAGACGTTAGCGATCTAAGATGGCGAATATTGCTTAATTGTCTGGTAAGGAGACGTTATTGTCGATGTTTAATGTGTGAAGCGAGCGAGAAGGAAGGTTTTTTTGTGGGGTGTGGAAAAAGCTGTGAAAGGGGCCGTGGGTAAGGGTTGGCTGTTAGAGGTTTTGTATCCGTCGGGTGAGGTAAAATCCAAAATAAAGAAGAAAAAAGAGGGATGACGTTTTATGCGCCGATTTAAGTGTTTGTCAGAAAAAAAAGTACTAGAAGAAAAGATAGGAGAGAAAATGGGCTATTGAAAATAGAAAGGGGGGGTCTTCTTGCAATCTATTAGAGACAATGGATACCCTCAGTAATGGTGCCTGTGTCGCGAGTATTTTTAAGAAATCGTGTACACTCGCCAAGTGCAGTTCTCCTGAACAGATAAGGCTAGAAATCCGTGGTGAAGAAAAGTCCAGGGTGGCGGGAAAAAATGCTGGAAAAAGTAAGGCTTGGAGTTATTTCAGGATTTTATTTTTCCGAGACATGGCAACAACAAAGGCTTGAGATTTTTTGAAAATGATATATATATATATATATATATATATATATATATATATATATATATATATATATATATATATATATATATATATATATATATATATATTCTGGACTGCACAATGGACCACAAGCCGCATATATACCAAACCACTTTGGACCAAGACATTTCCAAAATTAATTTCTGGTGTTCTTGACTGCACAAGGGACCAGAAGTTTTTTTTCGGCTTTCTTGTGGGCTGATCATCTTGTAATTATATTCACGCACATATTGATTTATTTTACATTTTATATACATTATTTATATGTGTGTAACATTTGCGTAAAAAACTTATAGTAAACACAAACCTCTTTATATATATATATATATATATATATATATATATATATATATATATATATATATATATATACATATATATATATATACGCATACATATATATATATGTATATGTATGCGTATATATATTTGTTTTTAAAAAATTTGCCTACCAAAATCCTCTGCCAGTTTGTTTTTGTTTTTTTTTTACAGACATGAAACTTAATATATAGGGTATTTGAATTCATGCGAAACTTTTATTTGGGGTTTAGCCGGGGAAAATCGGTACAAAAGTGTGAAAAAATTTTTAAATTGAAATTTGCCGGGTGAAGGTCGAACGACGCCATTAAGAATATGCATGCGTAACGTAATAGCTTTTAGTTCATGTTTTAATTTTTAGCGTTGCAGCAAACATGTGTGTACTATCAATAAAAGTGCCCATACGAAAAAAGTATTGAAACTAATTGAAAGCATCTCGTATGTGTGTGTCTGTAAAAATAATTAACCGATAAAATCTTAAATCACATAACACGGAAATTAGCAGGAAATAGTAATCATACAAAAGAATGGTTCACAACGAATAACATCTTTGTTTGGATGGATGAATAACGCGTATAGAAATGTGTCGGCAAGTTCATCCATATCTTGAAGTAGTTTAATTTTAGATCTTTCTTATCAATCTATTGATAGCTCAAACGGTCGGAAACGTGGCTAGTGCGCTAAATGTTTTGATTTCTAGCAGATAACAAGCAAGTCGTTTTGTTTAACTTTTGAAATCAGTACTAGCCTTCATTTTGCTGCGAACCGAAAGACCAAGGAACAGATACAACGTTTTGTTCATAGTCTAACAGGCTAATGATCAGATGTTACACTTTGCTCCTAGCATTAATTTTTGAATAGGAAGTTTTAGATGAGTACCGCCTCATTTTAAGAGGATTTGGCCGACCTCGCACTGCTGTCCTCCTTGTTTTAAGCCAAACTATCATTACTAAACGCACAGAAATAGGGGTCACGTTTTAAGAATGTTTTATATTTAAGCTGATGTTGATGAGGACAGCCAGTCGAAGTATGTCGTCCACCTTCTGATCTCGTCTTTTGGAGAGAACCGTGTGTCTGCATTTACAATGGAATGAAAATAAACGACAGGAAAAAAGCCAGTGGAAATGGCCAGAAACGTCGTTTTATTTCCCGTTTTTTTTTTTTGTTTTTTTTTTTGTTTGTTTGTTTTTTGTTTTTTGTTTTTTGTTTTTCACACACAAAAAAAGGAGAAAACAATGTTTACGTCTTTTTTTTTAATTTTGTTTGTGTTATTTCTTTAATTAATGTCTCCCCCTCCTCCTCTTTTTCTCTTTTCCCCTCATTATTCATTTCTTACTTCTTTTCCCTTCTTCTTCCCCCTCTACCTCATTATTCATTTACCTTCCATTCTTTGTTCCTCTCTCTCTCTCTCTCTCTCTCTCTCTCTCTCTCTCTCTCTCTCTCTCTCTTTCGCCCCCTGCCTTTCTTCTCACCTCTCTTTCCAATTATTTTTCTCTGTTTCTTTCTTTGTTTATTTTAGGTGCGTTTTTATACCCTCTTTATCTTTCCCGCTTTCTCACCCTTCTCTCTCTCTCTCTCTCTCTCTCTCTCTCTCTCTTTCGATTTATCGCTTTGTCTCTCTCTCTCTTTCTCCCTCTCTTTCCTCCTCTCTGCATATCTTCCCACCTCTCTCTCTCTCTCTCACACATTGTTTTTCTCTGTTTCTTTCTTTGTTTATTTAAGGTACATTTATCTACCTTCTCGCTCTCTCTCTCTCTCTCTCTCTCTTTCTCTCTTTGTCTCTCTTATTCTTTCTGTCTCTCCACTCTCTCTCTCTATCCTTTTTTCAATCTTTCTTCCTCCCTTTCCTTATCTCGTTTCTCCATCTCCTTTTACAATCTTTGTTCCTTCCTCTTCTCTCTCACTCTCTCTCTCTTTCTCTCTCCCCCTCTCTCCCTCCTTTTTCAATTTTTTTCACCCCATCCTATTCTCCCCTCTTTCCCCCTTTCTTTCTCTCTTCACCCTTCTCGCCTTCTTTCTCCCCCTCTCTCTCTCTCTTTCTCTCTCTCTCTTTCTCTCTCTCTCTCTTCAATATTTCTCTCTTTCTCTGCCCTCCTCACTCTCTTCCTCTCACTCTCTATCTATCACTATCTCTTTTTCTTTGCCGCAAAAGACGTCTTTCGGAATCTCTTACACGCTTCACCATTCCTACCTCATTTTCTAGAAGCGATCTCCATTGGCCACAAGACTTCCCCAACTCTTCCGTTCCAATAGAATGTTCCACCATTGTCCATCGATTTTATTATCCAAAAGAAAACATCCTTCCTGGTCGTCAGGATGTAAAGACTGAGACAAAACAACTACGAAAATCCCAGGGGACGAACCGAAAAACCGTTTGGTTCTTCTTGTCTTGCCTTCCTCAAAACATATACCTTTCGGCCGATTATCGCTAAGACATCGGAATCCGCTTTTTGCGTTTATCTGCAACCCTTTTGTTCAGGTCAAAGGTCATAAATTGTGGCAACCAATAGATTTCGCCTCAGAGGCTACCGGGAGAATTCATCGCTGAAAGACTTTGGGGAAAAATAATTTGAGGTTTAGAATTGTGTGATTGATTTGAATCTATTGCTTTTAAGCGTTTTATTTCCCCGTCTCTCTCTCTCTCTCTCTCTCTCTCTCTCTCTCTCTCTCTCTCTCTCTCTCTCTCTCTCTCTCTCTCTCTTACTGTCCTTCTTTTCTTTCTTTCTTTCTTTCTCTATGTATATACGTACTATATGTCTTCAAAAAGTTTCCAGAATTTTTTGTACAAATATTTAAAATTGTTGTAGATTCGGCATGTTGTAGCTATACATCTTATGAGATGATTGACCAATTTTTAAGATTCCAACTTCAAATGAACGGCTACAGCAGAAATTGAAATACACCCTACTAAAGCCTGATTGTCACAACTGGTGAATTTCAAAAATGCAATTTGGACATGCGGACACTTTAGAAGAACGATATACAACGAAATTATGTTTTAAATTTGGGAAAAAAAACACAGAAACGTATGGAATGCTTCAGACTGCCTTTGGACCATCTCGCATGAATTTAGCATCAGTTTTTGAGTGGCATAAGAGATTGAAGGAAGGTAAGGAATCTAGCAGGGATGATGAGAGGTGTGAGAAGTAAGGAAGTCAGAACACCAGAGTTGATTGGCCAAATAAAGAATTTCATGGATAAGGACCTCGTGTGTCTATAGAGACAATACGCGCAAGTTTGATGTCAGTGTGGGAACTGGATATTCGCGAGGAACTGTAAATGCAGAAGATTTGCACAAAGTTTGTCTCAAAGATTCTCCGACTATTTGACAACGCTGATCATCAAGACACTTCCTCACCCTCCCTATAGTCCAGACCTTGCTCCCTGTGACTTTTGGTTATTCCCTAAGCTCAAGGAAAACTTTAGAGGCTGTCGTCATGAGACAATTGAGGAGATGAAAGAGGCTTTGTCAAGAGTCATTGACACACTCGCAGAAGAGGACTTCCATGGGGCCTTCCAGAAGTTGTTGGAACGATACAACAAGTGTATTGCAGCCGGAGGAGATTACTTTGAAAGAGACTAGAGTTTCTTATGTTTACTATCAATAAAAGAGGCTATACGATAAAAGTCTGGAAACTTATTGAAGAAGCATCGTATATCTTTATCTCTCTTTTTCTTAGTCTCTTAGTCTTTCTTTCTCTCTTTTTCTCGGTCTCTCTTTATCTCTTTCTTTTTCTCTTTCTATTTATTTCAACCGCTTCTTCTATTCTCTCCTTCTTTCTCCCTCTCTCTCTCTCTCTCTCTCTCTCTCTCTCTCTCTCTCTTTACTTTTCGCTATTTTCCTCTCTTTTTCTCTCGGCTTCTTTTTCTTTCTCTTTCCTTTTGTCTCTTTTTTCTCTCGTTCTCATTCTCCTTCATGTCACCCTATATCCTTTTCTTCCCTATTGCTCTTTCACCCTCATTATTACTCTTTCTTTCTCTCTCAGTCTCTCTTTCTCTCTCTCTCTCTCTCTCTCTTTCTCTCTCTCTCTCTCTCTCTCTCTCTCTCTCTCTCTCTCTCTCTCTGTACATATAGATGCCAGTCTAGCAGCGCATGAAGGATTTTATAAGTCAGTGTAACTTCACTAGTGGTCATCGCACTTGATTATTTCACACTCCACATAAAAAATGCGCATGCGCACTTTTTTCTTTTGTTGTTTTATTATTTAACTATGCAGAGAGCTGTCATTGACCAGGTGAAATGTATAGAGACCAATTAATTACAATTTTTTGATGATTGGTGCTTAGATCAGTAAGAGAAGCAAGTATGATCAGGTATATGTTATGTCAATTTAATTAAAATATAACGTGTTCATTTAGAGGCGGCGAACTTTAAATTGATAATTTCATTTTTTTTATGCAGATTTGGAAACTATTCGTTATTTTATTTTTATATTTTTTATCTCATTATTTTATTTCTTATGTAGGGTGTCCTAAAATGATCTAACATGTTTGTTGGTCAAAACAAATTAAATAATAATTAAATAAAGAATTTTTTTTTAATGTACATCCATTTTATTTTAATGTTTGTATTTGTGCATTTTTTTTTAATGTTTCCGAATCATTTGATTTCTTTGCGTCGTTTTCCAGGTTTTTAATCTGCTAAAAGTCATATATATATATATATATATATATATATATATATATATATATATATATATATATATATATATATATATATATATATATACATATATATATATATACACACACACATATATATATATACATAGAGAGAGAGAAAGAGAGAGATATGTTCAAAAAGTAACTGACCGAATGAACCTTTCAGAAGAAGGAATGTGTATCACCTGATGAGATCATTATTCATAACTGACTGACCGGAACATTGTTATGTCTGTGTAGTGACCATGTAAAATGTTTATCTGAATATAGATATATATATATGTGTGTAAATATATATATATATATATATATATATATATATATATATATATATATATATATATATATGATAAGATAGGAGATAATAATTAAAGTTACATTAGGTGTTGTCTTCTTTGCCGTTACTCTTATATAATGCTGATTTTTCTCCTCTTTTGATGAGAAGCATTTAACTTTGAAAATACATGGCCTTAAGAGGTTCCCCCTTGTTTCTCTTTCACTTCAACATCCACATTCCTTATAATACGAAACAAATAATCCTCATCTAAAAAAAATCAAAAACGTATGAGAAGGAAAGTAAACAAAACAAACGAATGCTTACTCTCTCTATTCACACTGTTGAATATTTTCACACTTATATCTGACTAGCGGGGGATACCCGGCGATGCCCGGGTGTTTGGAGGAGTGTGTGGTGTTAAATAAAAAAGAACGCGTGGGGGGGGGTCGAACCCGGAGCCCTGAGGCGAAGTTTGAAAATAAAATCAGCCAGCCAGAATGAGTTAGTGAAAGATGTTTGAATTTATTTAAGAACCAAATTGACAGGTGCGCGGCCGGAAGTCGTCGAGCGTTACGACGACGATTTAGGGTTGTTTGTTATAAGCGAAGTAAAAAAAGAAGACAAGGTTAACACTAAGCGGGAAAAAAACACAATAAAAACTACCGTAAGGCAAACGAACGATGAAAACAGAAAAACGAACACGTGAAAAATGGCTTAAATAAGCCTGTTTCGATATTAAAATTTAAAAAATCGAAAAAAAAAAAGATATCTCACACCACGATTCGAACCCAAAACGTTAAGATAACGAACACACGCGCTAACCAACTGAGCTAACGCGATGTACATGAAATTTAGTCAGTTCTTCAACTATTTAAAGTAAATTAGGTCAAGACGTTATCTGTCGCATGCGTAGAATCAGTCATTGTCATTAGAAGACCGTTTTGTTTATCCCCCCCCTGTCGAAAATTGTCGATTTCGGGGTGAAAAGTTTAACGTTTTTGGCCAATTTTTCGATATTTTTCGAGCAAAGGATGAAGCTTCGATGTGATACCGAGTTTGTGAATTTTCGTCGCGTCTGTCGAAAGTTTTTAGCAGACATCCAAACATACACACAAACATACATTTTCGCTTTTATATATATATAGATTAAATTAGTATCCAGTGTTTGGAATAAGAAAATGAGCACTTATGACTATGCGAGAGACGGCCACTCTGCTTGCTTTCTATATTCATCTATAATATAAATCTCACCTGTCTGTTTAAATGTATGTATGTATGTATGTATGTATGTATGTATGCCTAAAACTTTCGACAGAGGCGACGTATTTTCACAAGATCAGTATTGTTTTGAAGACGACCCTTCGGACGACAAATATCGAAAAATTGGCTAAAAACATTTCTTCACCCTCAACTGGGAAATTTCTACAGGAAGGGATCGCTTTTTTCGTCGATAATTTTAAACGTTATCCCCTCTTTTCGATTGACTAGCCTTAATTTAAACATTCGTCACTTCCGGTTTAACGATGAGCGCAACAGCAAAGACGTCACGTTTTTTAATTTGTTTTTTTTATCTTCACGTTCTTTTCCTCCTTTGCAGTACGGGTTTGAGCCTGCTTGCCTGTCTGTCTACTAATTTGTTTTCTTTCTTTTTTTTTTTTGTTTAACACACACCTCCAAACATCCAGGTTCGTAGTGAATAAAAGTTACTTTACAATCTACCTGCATTATTTTTGGTGTTTTTAAACAGTTTTAAATGCTTTTTATTTCATCTCAAATATTAACTGTTTACGACTTTTAATTTTCTCATCAAGATGGCTGCTGTCTTTAATCTAAATACGAACTGCATACTTCAACAGAGTGAACAAAACTTTGGTAGATTCTTCACCTTTAAGTAGATATTCATTAAATTACCCTTCGAACATATGCTTCCATTTTATAAATAGACTAGCAGGACCCGCTAACCGGCATTGCCCAATGGAAGCATGCCCCTCTCCTCTCAAAAAATTGAAAGCACGGTTGTTGTTGTTGTTGTTGTTGTTGTTGTTGTTGTTGTTGTTGTTGTTGTTGTTGTTGTTGTTGCTGCTGCTGCTGCTGCTGCTGCTGCTGCTGCTGCCCAACAACCAACCTCTCATGTTAAGAAAGGTTTTTGGAATGGTCACCCTCAACCTCCTCATGTTAATAACGGTTTTCAGAATGGTCACCCCATTTTGGTAGTGTGGTTGACTGGCAAAATATTTGCCAAACATTTATTTTATTTATTTTTTTTTTTTTGCTCAACACACACCTCCAAACACCCGGGCAACGCCGGGCACATAGGCTAGTTGTTATTAAAATTGAAATATTAACATTAATGAACTCGTCTGAAATAAAAATGATTTTTTAATAGCCTGTTTGTCCGACAAAGGAGACAGCTTTGGTCCATAGTTTTTAATAAAAATATTAATCACAAATATATATTATATACTAGCAGGGGGGGGGGCGTCCGACTTATACTATTCATTTCAAAATTAAAAAATATCAATCGAAGCCATACGCTAGAATCCGCGTTACCTACCATTTAAGCTAACCCGACAAATTAATAAGAAAGATTTTTTTAAATTAACCCATTCTAGCTATGATTGAATTTGCATATGCGTAAAACTAATAAAAATATATCGGCAAGTTGAAATGACCATTTTGCATTTCAGTTTGCCAACATATTTTTGTACGCGTTATTCATTCATCCAAACAAAGATTTTAATCGTTATGAACCATCCTAAGTGTATGGTTAATATTTCTTGTTAATTTCAGTGTTATGTGACCAGTAGTTTAAGAGTTTATCAGTTAAGCACACATACATACATACATACATACATACATACATACATACATACATACATCTCTTGCTCGTCCGTCGAAGTCGACGATGACCAAGATATCAATCAGTTCGGCGTCAGGGGTTTGTGGGTCCTGAGATGGCTGATGAGGCCAATCCGTGCTCGGCAGACTCTTCCACACTCTGGGCACGTGAAGGCGGTATCGGCAGGCTGTGAACCGGCAGCTCTCTCCTTCCTCCTCTTGCGCTTCTGCTGGTCGTGTGTCATGCGTTGATTTTCTGCCTTGTCGGCTCCTAGGCTGATGACGCAACGCCAGGCCGAACGTTTAGCAGCGCGGCTCTCCCAAGACTAGGGGCTGATGTCAAAGTCTTTTAGGGACGTTCTCAGACAGTCTTTATATCGTTTCTTTTGGCCCCCTGCATTCCGCTTTCCCTGGCTGAGTTCCCCATAGAAAAGTTGTTTGGGGATTCGGTTGTCGTGCATGCGATAGACATGGCCTGCCCACCGGAACTGGATTTTGCGGATTATGGTGAAGATGGTATGGAGCCCCGCGCGCTTCAAGACTTCTGTGTCAGGAATTCTGTCTTGCCAGCGGATGTTGAGAAGATTACGGAGGCATCTGATGTGGAAGCCATTCAACTGTTTTTCATGTCTTTTATATGGCGTCCAAGTTTCGCAGGCGTAGAGTAGGGTTGTCATGACGACCGCTCGGTATACTTTCAGTTTGGTTGCGAGTGTAATGCCTCTTCTCTTCCACACATTGTCTCCAAGTCTTCCAAATGCACTGCTCGCTGTGGAGATCCTATGGTTAACCTCAATGTCAATGTTAGCGGTGCGAGAGAGGGTGCTGCCAAGGTAGGTGAATTGCTTCACAGCATGGATCTTCTGCCCTTTGACAGTGATGCCGGGTTCATGGTATGCATCTCCTGGGGCGGGTTGGTACATAACTTCTGTCTTCTTTGTACTGATGGTGAGACCAAAGTTATCACAACTGGTGGAGAATCTGTCCATTTGACGTTGCATCTCTATCTCATTTGGGGCATTAAGGGCACAGTCATCGGCAAAGAGAAGGTCTCTGATGATGGTTTCCCTCACTTTCGTGACTGCCTGCATTCGCCTGATGTTAAACAATTTCCCGTCACATCTGTACTTGATGTCAATGCCAGAGTGACTGTCTTTGAAAGCGTCCTGGAGCATGGCAGAGAAAACCATGCTGAAGAGCGTCGGGGCTAAGACACAGCCCTGCTTGACCCCATTGGTCACAGGGAAGGGCTCTGAGGGGTCGCCGTCATTCAGGACACGAGCGGTCATGCCCTCATGGAACTGCCTGACAATGGCGATGAACCTGTCTGGACAACCAAATTTTTCCATGATCCGCCAGAGGCCATTTCGGCAAACAGTGTCGAAGGCCTTGGTCAGGTCGACGAACGTGGTGTAGAGGCCCCGGTGCTGCTCGACACACTTCTCCTGCAGTTGGCGTGCAGCAAATATCATATCAGTCGTCCCGCGGCCCGCTCGAAAGCCACACTGGCTCTCGGGAAGACGACCATCTTCAAGGTGCACCAGCAGGCAGTTGAGAAGGACGCGGACCAGGATTTTCCCGGCGATGGAAAGAAGAGATATCCCGCGGTGGTTGTCACATGACTGACGATTTCCCTTGCGTTTGTAAATGTGAACGATAGTAGCATCACGAAAATCTTGGGGTAATTCTTCACTTTCCCATATGGATTGGAAGAGTTCTGTCAGTCTTAAAAGCAGTGTAGGTCCACCAGCTTTGTATACTTCTGCTGGAATTGAGTCGGGGCCGGGGGCCTTCCCAGAGGAAAGTTGCTTGATGGCTTTGCTTACTTCCTCTGACGAGGGTGGGATGTCGAGCTCCTCGTTGATAGGCTCCTGGTGTAGTCGGTCGATGGCTTCATCGTTGATGGAAGATGGTCGGTTTAGCACGCTGTTAAAGTGCTCCGCCCATCTATCAAGGATCTGCTTTTCGTCATTCAAGACAGTTGTTCCATCGGAGCTAAGCAGGGGGAGGAGCTAGAAGACTGGGGACCGTAGACAGCCCTCAGCGCACCGTAAAACTTCTTCATATCATGGCTATCGGCATGCTCCTGGATCTCATCTGCTTTGGCGCTGAGCCAGGTATCCTGCATGGAGTGGAGTCTGGCCTGCACCTTGTTGTGGATGTTGATGAAGGCAGCTTTCTTTGCGAAGCACTTGGGGTCACTCTGATGTGCACGGAGAAGTTGGCGTTTCTCCTCCAGGAGGGGTTGAATCTCAGAGTCATTTTAATCAAACCAGTCCTGGTACTTCTTTTGCTTGGGTCCAATGATTTCGAGAGCGATGGAGTAGGTGGAGTCTCTGAGGTGTGCCCACTGATCTTCAATAGTGTCCGAGATGATGAGGGGGACAGATAGCTTGTCGTTGATTGCTTTCTGTAGCTCATGGATGACATCTGGACTTTTAAGTTTTTCCAGGTCAAGGCGCTTTGTGACTTTCTGGCCCTGAGGCCGCCTCTTGGGTTGGATATAGAGGCACATTTTGGATATGATCAGGCGGTGATCTGTCCAACAGTCGGCACCACACACAGCCTTGGTCAATCTTACGTCTCTCCTGTCCCTTTCCCTGATGATGACGTAGTCAATCAGATGCCAGTGGTGGGAGCGTGGGTGCATCCACGACGTCTTGCTACGGGTGGGTAGGCGGAACATGGTGTTGGTGATGGAAAGGTCGTGTGCAGCGCAAAGGCTGAGCAGCCGTAGGCCGTTGCTATTGCACTTGCCCACTCCATGGTGGCCAAGAACCCGGTCCCAAGTGGAATGGTCCGTGCCAACGCGGGCATTGAAGTCGCCGAGGACGATGAGCTTCTCTCTCTGCGGAGCAGCGGAGATGAGGCTTTCCAGATCTTCATAGAACTGGTCCTTAGTTTCTTTGGGGTTAGTCATGGTTGGTGCATAGGCGCTGATCAGTGTGGCGGTTCTCGCCTTGCTGAGCGGGAGTTGCATCTTCATCAGCCGGTCATTGATGCCGTCCGGGATGCTGACCAGCTTCCTCACGTGCTCAGTCTTGATGGCGAAGCCCACGCCAGCCTCTCTGCGCTCTTCGCTGCTGCGTCCACTCCAAAAAAAAGGTGTAGCCGCCACCTGACTCTGTCAGTTGACCCTTGTCTGAGAGGCGAGTCTCACTGAGAGCTGCGATGTCTAACTTATAACGGGCAAGCTCCCTTGCTACGAGAGCAGTTCTTCTCTCGGGTCGGTCAGCTCTGGTGTTGTCGAGCAAAGTAAGTACGAACATTCCATGATGCTAAGGTAAGTACCAACCCTTTCTTTCTCATGTCTCGACCGCTGTGAGGGAAACCCTGCCAGCCGCGGTATGCTGGCTAGGGGTGATGGTTAAGCAGCTATGTTTAGGGCTCCTTTTATCGCCTCGTCCTCATGCCATGGAGGCGAGCAGAGTGATCCTGAAAAGGACTGCTCGGTCGGCCAGCCAGTTGACTGCACCCCCTCGCTGCTTCGGTCGAATGGAATACGACCAGTTTCTGGACCGCCTGTGTGCAGGTTTGCAGCTACAGCTCCCAGTGATATCCACACCTGCTGCTTTGCCGCTCGCCCATCGCCACAGGGCTTGGTGTTGACGCAATGTTTAACACCCTGACTTGCGCTGGATTTGGATTATAGTGAGGGGGATTTGCGCTGCATCGGCCTCACTCTCTCGTCCTGGACCGCCCAATTCCAACGGCAAGACATAGTCGAGACAGCTGAGGACGAACAAGGGTGCAGGATCTGCCGGAGGGAGGCAAGTATGCCATCCAACCGCCTAAGGGGCTCCACTCCGTCGTTTCTGTCGGGGTTGCTCCCCTAGCCTTATCCATTTCCATGGCTCTCACAAGGCAGTGAGGCCATTTGACCCATGGCTGGGATAGGGATTGGTAATGTGTCAGGGCATGTCCACACGTCGGTGGGCCGTAGCACAGTCCCTCTGGGACTCCCTACTGTTCCGAGCCTGGAGTCGCATGACAACCAGTTACCGTGTGTGACCACGAGGAGGCACATCAGAGGTCTTGATGATGGAGAGGCTGTGTACTGACAGGAGAAGACTTACGCACTCGGCTTCTCGTTTCACGCAAGGCTAGCCAGTGGTGGTTGCTGAGAGCGAGATGGTGCGTAAGCCAAGACGCTACCTTATAGCTAACACACTTGCGCATCACATCACCCTGTGTGCATTGCACACACACACACAATATACATACATACATACACACATCTATTGTTTTATTTATATAGATTGGATAATGCATACATAATTTCTTTCTATGTTTTTTTCTTTTGTCAATCTGTCACGCTTAAGTTTAAATAGCAGTTTTGGATGTGCCCATGTGTTCCTAGATGCAACGCTGCCCGTATTTTGTCTGTTACGCTTAAGGTTTGAAGTGTTATTTTCATAATTAAGTGGGTAGATTTAATGGACACATATCGAAGTAGATGCGTCTAAGAATGTCTATACTACGCACCGTCTGTCTGTAAGTCTGTCACATTTGTTTGAAATAGAATTTTTGTCTCGCGCTTAATATTATAAATTGCATTTACTTCACATATCGAATAGACTCGTCATAAGACTCCTCGGTTGTTTGTGCGCCTTTAGGGTTTTTTTTTTTTCATTTCTTCTATTTTTTTCGGGGTTTTTTTTTTGTGAAAGGGGTCGTTATTTATTTTAGCAGTTGAAATTTTATAAGATTTAGTTTTTTTGTTTCTCTTCGACATTTTCCATCAGTCATATACGCACGCATTTTACTTAGATTTTATTATTTTTGTATATAGTTATTATTTCTCTCTCTCTCTCTCTCTCTCTCTCTCTCTCTCTCTCACTCACTCTTATCTCTCTCTTCACTATTTCTTATTTCTCTCTCTTTTTCTGTGTTATTTATTTGTTATTTATTTATTGGTTAGTTTTATTTATTTTTATTTTATTTTATTTTATTTTATTTATACGTCTTAGCACAAGTGTAACCCGTGGGTTAAATTTTACATTTCCCGCGTAAAATAACAGACTCATATATATATATATATATATATATATATATATATATATATATATATATATATATATATATATATATATATATATATAATGAAATAGCGTTTCTTCGGTTGTTCCTTCTCTTTTTCGTTACTTTCAATTAATTTTGTCCATTATTTTTTTTTTATCGTATTATTTATTTATCTGTTTATCTATTTCATTCGGTTTCTCATTTATTTCAACGTTATAAAATGCCGTAGCGAATCAAATGACGAAAGACGTTAAGTATAATTGAAAAAAAAAAGCAACAATGGCGACTAAAGTTTGCTACGCGAAATTATGTCCAAATATATTCGTTAAACATGTAGGAATTAGATAGAAATAAAATCAGAACCAATTACAAAAACTAGATATACTCGAACCTCCCTCTCTCTGTCTGTCTCTCTCTCTCTCTCTATTTCTCTCTCTCTTTCTCTCACTCTCTTTCTCTCTCTCTCACATACTCTCTCTCACACGCTCTCTCTCACACACTCTCTCACACACACACTCTCTCTCTCTCTCTCTCTCTCTCTCTCTCTCTCTCTCTCTCTCTCTCTCTCTGAGTGTGAAGCCAAGTACGTCCAAGGATGGAATACTGCTGCCATATCTGGGCAGGAGCTGCTAAAAACAGCCTATCCTGCCTTGACAGAGTACAAAATAGACTGCCCTTTTCTCTACCCTGCAACCTCTCTCTCACAGAAGAGACGCTGCGAGCCTATCCTTGTTTTATCGTTATTTCCTTGGCAGCTGCTCGTCTGAACTCCAATCTCTGCCCCCCCCTCGCCAATATTTCACAAAAAACACCCGTCTAGCTGAATCCGCTGTGAAAAATTTCCCCCACTCTTTATCTGTGCCTAAATCAAAACGTGGATTCCATGAACAAAGCTTCTTTCTTAGAACTGCACGCCTGTGGAACTCTGTTTCATCTGCCTGCTTCCCACCTGACTACAACTTGGATTTCTTCAAGTCCAACGTTAACAAATTCCTAATGAACCGCCCCCTTAAGTAAACACTTCATCAAATCTCCACACTAAGGTACTGTACTTACAATAACCCTTATCCCTGAGTGGCTTCCGGGCCTTGATAATTGGTGACCACCGTGTAAAAAAAAAAATAAAATAAAAACTTCTGGTTTTGGAATGATCATTGCCAAGGTTGCTACGAGGAAGGTGGGCTCTCTCTACCGTGCTAGAAAGTTACTTACACCTGAAAGTATCCTGTACCTCTACAAGACCACCATTCGCCCATCTATGGAGTCTTGTTGTCACATTTGTGCTGGTGCATCTGCTACTAGTCTCTCCCTTTTAGACAGGGTTCAAAAGAGAGTCGTCAACCTGATAGATCCTGAACTGTCATCTAGGCTTCAACCTTTGTCCTATCGACAAAATGTTGCATCCCTCAGCCTGTTTTACAAGTATTTTTTATGACGGATGCTCTGACGAACTACAAGCCCTGGTACCCCCTCGACGTAAATATCCCCAACAAACTCAACGAGCAGCAAAGTCCCACCCCTACACAGTAGAGATCCCGGGATGTAAGAAAGCGTTCTACTCCAATAGTTTCTTCCCCAGAACTGCTAGACTTTGGAACTTTCGGGTTCCTATTTCTCCACTGCACTGACATGCAGAAGTTCAAGTGTAATGTGAACAGATATCTTGCTGCTCAACTCCCTACATAGTATCTCTGCAATTATATCTTCGATAGTAACCTCTTACATCAAAGTGGAACTGTGCCGTCTTCTGAAGACTATTGATTTTCACACTTATTAATAATTACGAGCGACATTTTTGATTGTGATGAAATATGGGCGGTTGTCATGCGAGGGTTGTTCCAAAAGTAAAGTCTCCTATTTTTTTTATTCAAAGAGTTGAAGGGCTACGAAGACGGGAGTGGTATCATCAAAACGAGTCACCTTTTGTGCTCCAGAATTTATTTTCCTACATAGTAACCAGCACTTTCAATGCACTTTTGCCAGGAATTCAATGAAGCATCTCTGCTTCTGACAAACGACAATGACAGGGGGCTGCTTTCTTAGAGTCTCACACCGTCAATATCTGCAGCATAAGAATGAAACTATCAGGTCATGAATGCATACGTTCAGTGATCATAACCACCTCTGATCCATTCAGGCGGAATAAAATTATGAAGTATTAAGAATTATGGCGTGGTTGTTGAATAATAAAAGTATTTTTTAAAGTTTACAATGCAAGAATGTACAGTCGTTGTGAGCAGATAAATAAATAAATTAATAAATGAATGATAAATAAATAAACAAACAAACAAACAAATAAATAAATGAATAATAAATAAATAAACAAATAAATAAATAAATGATAAATAATTCAATAATTTTTTTCTTTATATTTATTTATTTATCTACCTGAATTTTTTTTAAACTGTGGATGGTACTACTTTTTTTTTACATAGGCATCACCACTTATCAAGGCCAAGAGGCCACTCGAGGATAAGGGTTAAAGAGTGTACAGTAGAAATTGGATAATATAGTAATCCTTAGTAATGGAAATTCGGTACATTTGTTAGCATATGGAACAGCTCATCAAAAACTTGTTTATGTTAGACTTGGAGACAACCATATTGTAATCAGCTGGAAAGCAGGAAAACGGAAGACAATTCCATAGGCGTGCAGTTCTAAGAAAGAAGCTTTGATCGTGGAATCTACGTTTAGGGTTAGGTACAGATAAAGAGTGGGGGGAATTATTGATAGTGTTTTCTGCTAGACGGGTGTTTCTTGTGAAAGTTTGGTGAGGGGGAGGGAACATAGATTGGAGCTCAGCCGAGCTACTTAATCCAAAGGTCCTTTCGCATAATAACCTATCATCAGTGGAAAAACAAATTCTCTCTATAAGCTGTAAATTGTAAAGTGGTATTATTTTTTACAGCTTAGAGAGAGGATTTGTTTTTCCACTCATGGAATGAGTATCATCCGCAGTTGAAAAAAAAATTAGATAAATAAATAAATATTTATTTATCTATCTATCTAAATTTTTCCTGCATTGTAAGCCTTTAAAAATACCTTATATGAAGCATTAATTTTATAACGCCTGAATAGGCACTGCTTGAGTCCAGTGGCAAGAAGTCCAGGACAACTGGAAACAATGCCGAGATAAGTGGCGAGCACATACAGCACCTGAAAGTCCCAAATGGTCACCCACCTGGTACTGGTCCGATTCATCGTTGCTTAACTTCGATGATCTGACGAGAATCAGTGTGTTAAACCTGATTATACCGTATCTGTGTGTTGAGTTGAGCATATTGAGAAGTGATACACGAATTACCATTAGCGTATAAAGCGATGCTCTTTGTGTAAACAAATCGAGCTTAGGTATTTCGGACGATGCCGTTTATTCACGACTCGCACAGCAGCCGCCGATTAGCGTAATGGTTAGGGGACCTTGACTGTCGTACAGGCGGTCGGGATTCAATCCTGGCTTGAGGTAGTTGCCTGTCTAGCCGCACTGATAAGCTGCGAAACAGTACTGTATGTGGATGACTATATATATATATGTGTGTGTGTGTGTGTGTGTGTGTGTGTGTGTGTGTGTGTGCATGTGTGTGTTCATACGTTTAAGAAAATATCTGCACATTTAACGTGTTTTTACGGTAATTGTGAAAAATAACAACTTTACAGTTGAATAGTTAGAGATTTATAAAGAATCGGAATCGGGAATTAAATACAGAATCGGAAAAAATGTTGGAATCGTCCTATCCCTAATATATATATATATTAGGAAGTATATTTGGTAAAAAAAAAAAAAAAAAAAAAAAAAACAGGGAAAACAGTGTTCAATACGTTAGTAGAGCATAATATGTTTTTATTATTTCAACCTCGGGGATTTTCACTGAAATCATAGCAAGTTTTTCGATAGACAGGACAATAAAATTATCCTGCCGATCTTGTCAGATGATCTAAGCCAAAATAAATTAGAAGTAAAAAAATTCTTTTAAATTACGTATTGGTATCAAAAAACCAAGAGCTGAAGTGCTGGATAGAGAGGAGAGAGGAAGGGGTGAGAGAAAAGAAAAAGAAAAGGGATGGAAGAAGGAATACAGATTATATTTATAATTAGAATTGAAATTAAAAATTAAGAATAGGAGGAAAGAAATTAAAATGAATTAAAAATCGGGATTTGGGGGTATCGGAATCGGAAAATTTGTACCTATTTGCCGAAACCAAAAAGGATTCTTTTAATTGGCTTTTTTTATTTGATTTTCTTTAAGGAAAAATATTCTACCACTGATAGTAATCCTAAAATAATATCTATTGATTTTAAATGATTAGTAAAAACTAATATCGAAAGATCATCCCTCACAAATGTATCCTTACGTTTAAGAAAATATCTGCACATTTAACATGGGTTTTTATGGTAATCTTGAAAAATAACAACTTTATAGTTGAATGTGTAGAGATTTACAAAGAATCGGAAAAAATATTAGAATCTTCCTATCCCTAACATATATATATATATATATATATATATATATATATATATATATATATATATATACACACACAGACACTAGTGTTTCATCCATTCGGGAATCTTCAGTGCAGGGTGTCACGATTAACCCCACTCGATAGATTCGAACCCGGCATCTCTGCCTGGATTAGCAAAGACCGTATCCATTCGGCTACCATTAAATCATGTGAAATAACGTTGAATTTAAACGCTTTATTTTAAAATGTTTTTTACGTCAGTCAGAGTGATCTAACCGTTATACGATTATCTATGCATAAGATGCATATGTGTGTGTGTGTGTGTGTGTGTGTGTGTGTGTGTGTGTGTGTGTGTGTGTGTGTGTGTGTGTGTGTGTGTGTGTGAGAGAGCAACTAGTATCTATACGGTCC
>NC_136523.1:28178862-28193862 GCF_053919585.1 Euprymna scolopes
AGCATCTACAAGTTCCAAATTTAATACTGACCAAATTCAACGTTGCTTACCTTCGGTGATCCAACACGAACCGGTCTGTCAACGTGATTATGCCATATTGCTATAGTTTAAAGCAAACTACACATGTGGTAATTATGTCTGGACACAGGATAGTCTTCCATCCCACATTGCTGGACAAATGCAAGACTTTTTTTCTGCATTTTTCAGATGAGGATTGGTTGTTCGAATTATTTGGATTCTTCGGAATACTGTTCTAATCTTGAGTGTTATTTTCACAATATTTTGGTTGGTGTAACCTTCTGCAGGTGTATCGTGTCAAACTTGAAAATTTTTCTTGCGAACTTGGAAATTTGGGGGGATTTTCTAACGGAATCCTTTATTTACTGCATGGAATAGCATGTTACAATTGATTTTCCAAGTATTCTAAGCACTGCGCCACGAATAGTGCTTGGAAAAAATCAATTCAAAAGTCTCCTGAAAGTTGAAGGTTCAATTCTCGGTGTGAGCGACGAAAAAACAAAACAATTGCGAATTTCTGAATGATATCTCAAATTAAAACGTCGAAAATTGGCCGACACCTAGGGACGCTTATGCGATGTATTTGGGCGTATCTATCACGAGGTGCGTCTATTCAATATGCACATTTATGTTTAAATTTGAGCGTGGCAGGCATACGGACAAACAGTGTCGTAGAGAGCCGCAGGGACTCGCCTAAAAGAGGAAAAATAAAACTGGAAATGTGTTGAGGACAACAACGGTGTTATTAAGCGAAATGGAACAGTGTCAGGCCCCCAAGGGCAGATCATCTCGTCAAACCACACGGAAACGTTGAATGCGTTTTAAAAAAGAAAGACGGAAAACGGATTCTTTTTTGTAATAGGTTTAGCGAAAAAGAATAGGGGAGGGGGTTGGATTTGTGTTATTTATAGAGGTGGATAAAGATAGATAGAGGGAGCCAAAAAGAAGAAAAAAATGAAACATAGATAGATAGATAGATAGATAGATAGATAGATAGATAGATAGATAGATAGATAGATAGATAGATAGATAGGAACATTCCTTTTCCATAAGTGCGAGCGGGAGCTCGGTAAATAGTCGGCAGATGGCGCAGCGATAAGGCTGGCTTTGGTGTTGTAGGAGGTCGTGTTGGTGATGTTCTTAACCTATGACCAAATGAAGTAGTTCAGTAGGTTCAGATCGGGAGAGGATGGGAGGCCAGTAAGAGATGGGTACGAAGTCGTAGCACTCCTTCTGAAGTCAAGTTTGGATCTCTTTGTACCTGTGGGCCGGCGCCGAATTCTGTTGGCACACTTAGGGTCTGCCAGTGGTCACCTGATTGCACCAGGGGGTCACCATACTCTTCAGCACTTCCAGCTATACTTTGCTGTTGACGAGCCGACTTCGAATATGTGAGTAGACATAATGTGGTCCTCACTTGAAAAATACTATAACTGTGGCCGTCATTACCATTGGCACGTCCCTGTTATTCGTGGCAATACAACGATGCATTTTGAAGTTGCTGACAATGGTCCTGTTGTCATTACTTGGATCGGTAGAGAGCATGTGTTATACAGCGGCACATCTCCGATCTCACTCGTTTAACATTGTGTCACTTTCAAACATGATAGAAGACTTCTATCGCTCTGAGAATTTTTATACAACTGACCAACTAGTAGATGGTCTGCAAGAAAAAGAACGATTTTCATCAAACGGAAATGGAATCGTCGTCTTTTCTATGGCGACAATTTCATCGTTCCACTTTGTAAATTTCCTGATCAAGACGACAGCATTCTCGCAACTGCAGCAGGAAATTCTTATATAAATTTAGTTAATTACATACCGTCTTTTTTTTCCGCTATAAAAAATATTATCAGTTAAATATTAAGCGAACCAATCTGGAGGCTACCTTTGATGTATTGATGGGTAATTATGATGGCGCTGAAATTCGTCGTTTTGTTTGGTTGTATATTCTTATATTTTATTCTTTCATAATATATTTCCTGACTAGATATTTGGTCTTTTACCAGATGACGACTTATGTCTTTTGGGCGGCTGCAATGGGCAATCTTTAGATAGGTTTAGTTGCCTACCTTCCATCTTTTCTTTCTGCCTACCTCACAAACATTATTAGTTACATATTAAGAAACCCCAATCTGGAGAACAGCTTTTATGTACCAATGGGTTTATATCAAATTGTTTGGTGAAAGTATAAAATAGTTAAAAAGCTGGCTACAATATGGTCATCTTCAAGTCCAATATAAACAAGTTCTTGATGAGCCGTTCTCCTTAAGCAATCCATTTTACCAAATTTACACTTCTAACTGTTACTATGATATTGTCCTTTTGGCCAAGGTACACTCTTTAAACCTTAATCTCGAGTTGGTCTCTAGACCTTGATAACTGGCGATTCCTTTATAAAAAAAATACCTTCCCTCTTCATATTAAGAATGGCTTTCTAAATAATAACGGTACTATTTCAGCACGGTGCGTATTCTGCTCAAGTCGGTTTTTTGTTTGTTAAACTGTTGTATTCCGTTGTTTATTCTTATTTTTGATTCACTCATAAATATAGTAGCCGACTAGATTTGGGGTCTTTACCGAGATGACATATTATGCCTTTTGGCAAACCTTAGGTAGATTTAGTTTCTTACGCGCCCTTTATTATTTCTTCTTGTCATAATAAAATATTGCCAACTAAAGATTTGTTAAAATATATAAAACGAGCAGTTTAATGTTTTAGTATATTTTTATTGTAACAATCTTGTTTTATCGTTATTTCCATGGCAGGTGCTCGTCTGAACTCCAATCTCTTCCCCCCCTCGCCAATCTTTCACAAAAAAACACCCGTCTAGCTGAATCCACTGTGAAAAATTTCCCCCACTCTTTATCTGTGCCTAAATCAAAACGTGGATTCCATGAACAAAGCTTCTTTCTTAGAACTGCACGCCTGTGGAACTCTGTTCCGTATGCCTGCTTCCCACCTAACTACAACTTGGATGTCTTCAAGTCCAACGTTAACAAATTCCTAATGAACCGCCCCCTTAAGTAAACACTTCATCAAACCTCCACACTAACGTACTGTACTTGCAATAACCCTTATCCCTGAGTGGCTTCCGGGCCTTGCAAAGTGGTGACCACCATGTAAAAAAAAACGTCTCTTTCTGATCGTGGAAATCCTTTTATTATATTTTCGCTAAGCGATAGGTGTATAAACTATTGTGTACTGTACAGTCCTCCCCTCTAAAGTAAGGTCTGAAGTCTTGTATGTCAATATAAAAAAAAATTAAATAATAAAATGCAAATTTGTTAGCGAATGCAAATCATTAATAATTAAAACATATCTTCGGTCTATCGCTTGTGATTGGGGAAACTTAAAATTAAAGTTTCACAATAGGACAAAGCAAAACGGAATATTCTGGATTTATTAAACTGTTGACGTTGCCTTGTCTTCTGCTAGCAGTGGATATGACATTTCAGGATTACGAACATTGGGCCCTTTCAGTCTATATAGTTTAGAATCGATTGTTTAAGTCATTTTACGTGTGCTGTTTGCTCAAAGCTACACCAGGCTTGCCTCTTTCCATCACCAACGCTCTGACTCCCATCTGGTCCCAATTGAAATGAATGGCTCTCGTCTTGGGGAAACACCATGTTTTGACAAACGTCTGGGACTGACGTTCACTCTTGATTTGAAATGAAACACATACATCAAATCGGTTACCAAGAAAAATGGTTAGATCACTCTACTGCTCTAGTAAATATCCTCTACTTTTTTAAGAGACAATTACGTTTTAGGGTGGTGTACTGTTGCCACAACTGAGCAGGGGCTGCTCGGAAAATTCTATCCTGCCTTGACAAAGTTTTAAACCGACTTCGAAACTTGGTAAGTGATTCCCTTTTCTCTTTCTTGCTACCTTTTGACCACAGAAGTGTTGTGAACCTGTCTTTTCTCTAACTTTATTTTCATAGCAAGCGCTCGTCTGAGCTCCGATTTATGGTACCCTCTTGCCAAACTTTTACAAAAAAAATCACTCGAATAACTACAACTACTATCAATAATTTTCCCCGCTCTCTATCTATGCATAAATCTAAACGTAGGTTCTATGAACAAAGCTTCTTTCTAGCGCTACCAGCCAGTAGAACACTGTTACGCTGGCTTGCTTTCCGGCTGACTACCATATGGTCGTCCAATGTAAACAAGTTCTAACGATTACTACATTGTTGCCCCGGTGACCACTGTCCACATTTAAATCCCTATCCTCGAGTGTTCTTCAAGCCTTGATAAGTGGTGAAAGTAGAATACTGGATTTGGAGAACGGTCATTTATTAAACTGTTGACGTTACCTTGTCTTCTGTTAGTAGTGGAGGTGGCATTTTAGGATTACGGACACTGCGGCCTGTCGCTCCATATAGTTTATAATCAATTGTTAAAGTCATTTTCTACATGTGCTGTCTTCTAAAAGCTTCTCAACGAAATCACTAGTTATTTTCCTTATTCTCTCCCGCTTTTTAATTCCTCTACAGTTATATATACTAACTACCCTATCACATTATATATTCTCTTAATTGAATTGTTTTCATTAATTTTTTCTTTTAATTTATTGTTTAAATTCTTTAATAAACATTTTTTTTATTCTTTTAATTGACATTTGTTTCTTCTACTTGATATTTTTTCTTTTAATTGACATTTTTAATGCTTTTAACTGAAATTTTTTATTCTTTTAATTGGCATTTTATTCTTTTAATTGGCATTTTTTTTATTGATATTTTTAAGCTTTTGATTGACATTTTTCCTTCTTCAGTACTTATGCATTTATGTTACCGCGCGGAAATAATAACGTTATTATTTAGAAACCCATTCTTAACATGGCGAGGGGGTGGTGCTTTGTTGCTATTCTGTACTTTGACCCTACAATTTAATATATAAAAATATCGTTAAATTGAATTTGAACTTGAAAATACTATTTAAATAAATGGCGCGGTAACATAGATGCACAAGTATTCCTTTTTCTTGTCTTCCTTCCTCTTCTTCCTTTTTTTTTTTTTTTACTTTTTAATCGTGTGCCTACACCTCATCCTCACCCAACCCTGCCCTTTTCCTATTATTTTCAGGAGTGTATGAGGGGTTAAGGAGAATTGTGGCCCTTTCTCTTGTCTCTTGCTCGTTCTAGCTTCTGCTCTGCAAAGCAAGTGGGTCGTACGATCAAACCCTATTCGCCTCCAGGGTGAGGCATTTTCCCCATAAAACGTCCAGACACGAGGAAGAGGCAGGGATATGAATTAGAAAGTTGAATGAGGGTGGGTAGCATCCGTTTATTTCGATGTCTCTCTGAAGCAGAAACGAAGGAAGAAAAAGAACGGCTGGGGGCACGGAGGTTCAGGTTTGCAGGGGTCGAGAGACGTGGGGGTGGAGGTCGTTATTAGCAGTGTAATAAGGAACTAGGATATATCACCGTTTAATACGCACGTCACAACGGTAAAAAAAAAAAAAAACATAGAACAAAATATCTCACTAAGAGAAACTACTCCCTAAATATCAATTTCGTTTGAGTATTGAAAAAGTTTAAGTGAATTAATATGGACCTATTCATATTGTTTATACTAGCCTGGGTACCCGGCGTTGCCCGGGTATTTGGAGGTGTATGTTGAGAAAAAAAAGTGGTAGTAGACAGGCAGGCTCGAACCCGTTATGTGAAGGCGGAAAAGAAAGTGAAAGAAAACCTATCGTCTTACCGCTACTCCATGACGCGACCGGGAATTCGGAACGTTGAAGTTAGTAAAGTAATTCTAACAGATACGATAACTAGCAAAAATGCCGACTCAATAAACAATGACCATCTTTATCGAAAAGTGCCCAGTTGAGTGTGAAGAAATTAATGGTTTTAGCCAATTTTTCGATATTTGTCATCCGAAGGGTCGTGCTTTAAAACAATATCAATCTTGTGAAATCTGTCGCCTCTGTCGAAAGTATTAGGCAGACATATAAACATACATAAATACATACATACAAATATACATACATACATTTAAACAAACAGGCGAGATATATATAATAGAAAAATATTACTTGTATTGTTCTCATCTTGAGTGTTATTTGTGCAACTTTTCGGTCTGATTGTCCTTCGGCCGTCTTCAGGCATATTGGTTGTTGTTTGGAAAAGAAAAGAGAGAAGTTACTGGCTCAGTAGATATTTTTGTATTCTGTGAGTTGTTCTCTATTTTTATGGTTTTAGTTTCGAATTTTTGAAAAAAAGAATAGTTGACATGGGGGAGGTAACTCTATTAATAATCGATATAGGATTATCTCTCTTTCTTTAGAGGCAGCACATATGCTAACAAAGAAAAGTAAAAATTATTAAACAGGCCAAGCCTAAATTTTATTAGCATTTGGGAGCCTCTAATTATAGAAAAAAAAACAAGTATTGTTCACCCTTAAAATTTTGGCAATTAAAGTTAAATTCATTAGTTATCACTCTTGAATATCTTTAACATGATATATATATATAAAAATATATATATATATATATATATATATATATATATATATATATATATATATATATACTAGCATGGGCGCCCGGCGTTGCTCGGGTGTTTGGAGGTGTATGCTGTGCAAAAAAAGCAAAAAAACAAAAAAATGGTTAATTTTTTAAAACTTTGACCCCTATTATGACCCCTTAAAATTTATTGTTTCGGGCTCAAATCACTTTATTAAGTTAGATTCAGGTTCAAGGAACCTATATCTAAAATTTCAAGTGTCTAGACCCAAAATTGTCGGAGGAGTTTGGTAGAGTTCTTAAAGGTCAAATCGTTGAAATTTGACCCCTTAACAGCCAAATTTCTGGCTGACACCCGTCACATCGATTTTACCAAATCTCAGTACCCGGTATTTCAAATTTCGAGTCTATAGACTAAAAATTGACAGTTATTGCGTAGGGAAATGTACACAGACAGACAGACACACACACAGACAGACAGATAGACAGACAGACACGTTCACTTTTATAGATATATAGATATATATCAGAATTTAGTAATTTAAATTTTATGATGTGAAATGGTTAAATTTCAAATCTAGAATTTTTATTAAATGCAAAACAAAGAATACATTTCAAAAAGTATATCTCCTTAACCTATAGGTTTTCGATGTTTACCTATCTCCTCAGAGGAAAAAATATTAGCAAATATTATAAATGGTTTATACCTAATTTGCTAAAGACAATAAATAGAAAATCATAATTAAACGTTTTTAAATCTAAGTCTAAATCTAAATAAGTTTTTAAATCATAGAGTAAGGGAATTTATATATTGGTTCAAAATGAAAAGGATATTGAACTTCATATCCAAATTGTATGGAAATCCCGAAGTGAGAGTAAAAGGATCCAATGCGTATCTTGATTCTTCCACGGCACAAGGTAACAATCCGAAGTTGGTATAATTCTTTGGTTTCTCATTATATATATATATATATATATATATATATATATATATATATATATATACTGCTGTACCCGGCCACGCGTTGCTGTGGCTCAGTTTTTTAAAATGGAACACATGTGAAAGTAGAGAAAAGTTTGATTCTTTTTTTTCAAGAGAATGTACAAATTATTTTTTTTTATAACAGATGTTAAGAAAATAAACAGAAAAATACTTCCATCATTAATTATGCAAAAAAAATAAATAAAATGTTGATTTAGTGTTTCAATATGCTTATAAATTACGATAAAACTTGCTGAGTATGCACTGTTTTACGGTGGCTGTAAAAATGGAACGGAAACTTAAATTTCGCTTCATTTTAATCTTTCTTAATTTTTTAATTGTGCCCCCCAAACGAATATAATCAAAACAGTAACATTCAACAATTGTACTTTATGTATATAAAACACAAAATATTTATTAAAAAAACAATTTTTTTTTTAAAGTTAATAAATAATTCCATTTTTAAACGAAAAAGTCAGTTTACCTAACTTACTGTATTAATGCTATTTTTTTAAGCAAGAAAAAAAGGTAAATATCCAGATACGCTACTACAGAACACCGACCACTCTAATTTGTTTTTTTATAGGTAATTGAGGTCGCTGACAACGAATCTGATAGTCAAACTTGGGGCAAATTTACCGTTTGCATGGTATTTACCCCTGAACCCACGAACTTCTTTCCACCATTTTGCAGCTTCCGTTTATGCTACGCGTATGCACGCTGTAGCATAAACGACGGCTTCACCAAGCAAACTACGTTGGGGTGAGGGGATTTTTTTTTCCAGGACATAGAATTTTCTAATTTTCAAAATACATTATAGCGCTTTTTGGGCGGAAAATTTAAAATTAGCTGAAAAAGAAATAAAATAAGAAAAGGAAAGCACACCAAGTTGGAGTAGGGGGGTAATTTATCTGTTGTTGTTTTTTTACCTGGAACATCGAATTTTCAAATTTTCCGTAAGTAACGCACCAACATTTACCAATTAGAACACCATTTAACATTTTCCGAAGATTTTACTTTGTACATTGGGGGCGCGAGCGGGGGATGGCGGATGTGATGTTGGGGCACGCGCGCCCCAACATTCCCCCCAAACAAATTCCCCCCCCCAAACAAATTAGAGTGGTCGGTGTTCTGTAGTAGCGTATCTGGATATTTACCCAAAAAAAATATTTAGGTTTGGCTATAAATTCCTAAACTCATTTCACCCTAAATAATTTAGGTGACTGAAATAGGAATCTAATTGAATCTTTAATTTCCTGAATAGTATGCTAGAATTCATTTTTCTTCGAGTCATATCGAATACATTAATACGGACTTTAGGGGCTTTTTTCGTAATGTTACTGTAAAAATTATTTTTTATTGTTACAAATTACGATGCTTTAAAAAAAAGCAAAAATAAATTCTTGCGTTTTTTATTTACTACTGAAAATCATAACTTTAGTAAAGGTATTTTTTGTTTAAACAAAATAAAACATTTTCACTAAGAGTTAAGTAAAAATAATTAGTTCATTATATTCTGCGATCATTATTTGAAAAATACTGCAATTTTCATTAAAATTCGTTAATTTCCTGATTTTTGGTGAATTTTTAAGTAAAGGAAGGAGTCAAAATGTGTATATACTTTGAGCGTCGGCATCATTTTGCGACCACGTGTGGTTAATTTAAATTAGAGTTCAATCACATGGTTACATTATCAATAATCATGTAATTAAACCCATTGAAAATTTACCGATATTGTAAACACATTCTGTTTACATTAAGCCTGTGGTGTTTTTTTAGTGATGCAATGTTGTCAACTGAGATTTAAAAAAAAACCCGCGGGATCAGGAGAAAGAAATGTCCAGAAAATCGCTAGATTTTTAACTTATCGGGGTTTGTATTACTGTACACATAGATTCGAAAAAGTTGTCAAAAAACAAATATATAACAAATAAATGTTATCAAAGACAAGATAAGTTACTTTTCTACCGAACTGGATATATTTTTCGTGTTTTTATTCAATGTAACATGTTTATTCAGCTCGAAAACCATACAGTGTTTACCGATGTATTGGAACATTCAAGATGGAGTCTGATTCTCTCTTTAACACGGTAAGTTTGGGAAAAGATGTTATAAATAAAAAACCGGATAAAATACTGTTAAAAACTCGCTCAATACATGTTACTGTGACATAGGTTGACATATATTCGGTGGGTTTTTAATAGTATTTTGTATAGTTTTTTTATTTATAATACCTTTTTCCAAACTTACGGTGTTAAAGAGGGTGTGAGACGCCATCTTGAATTTTCCAATACATCGGTAAACGCTGTATGTTTTTCGAGCTGAATAAATATGTTACATTGAATAAAAACACGAAGAATATCTCCAGTTTGGCAGAAAAGTAACTTATCTTGCCTTTGATAACATTTATTTGTTATATATTTATTTTTTGACAACTTTTTCGAATCTATGTGTAAAGTAATACAAACCCCTTCGGAGGTTGGAATGCCCCCCCCACCTAAAATGTACTTGGAAAAATCGATTTTATAGTGAGATTTAAGAATGGTTAGTCGAAAAAAAGGTGAAAAACAAAACAATAATCAATAAATAATTGTTACCAAAGGCAATAAATGCTACTTTTTTTTACTTACATGAATGAGTTTATTTTATGTTTTAAAGTATTTTCAATCGCTTTTCGGGTTTTCTTTATTTTTTAATAATCTAATGCGGGTGTGTGGGTGCCAAATATCTCCAGATTTTCTAGAATTCCCCGCTAGATTGCAAACAAAATCTCCAGATCTAGCAGGAAAACCGCTAAATTGTAACACTGGTCACGTGACAGGAAGCGGTAATAAATAATTGTCCCTAAATAAAAAAATGGCCTCTCAGTACAAAGAAAAACACCTATTTATCATAGAAAAATTAAGTATAATGTTATAATTAAAAAGAAATATATAAAAACACACATTGATATAGTAAACATATTACACCAAAACGTGGAAGCCATCCGTCCAGTGGTTTTTTAGACAATTAATTCCGAACGAACCAACAGTTACATTTATATATATATATATATATATATATATATATATATATATATATATATGCATATTTTCCGACGTCAAAAACGATTCCTTTAATTATCTTTTTCATTTTATTCAGTTTAAAATAAAACCTTCCACTGCTATTAGTAGCCATGAATCTATAGATTTCAATATTCAATTTGGCTACATGTATAGATATATTCATAGATATACCATCTTTTTTGGCAATTTTAAAAGTTCTAAATCTCTATTCTAAATCTATTCATCAGAAGTTAACAAATGACAAATGAAGGCTCGTTAGAAAGCTAATGACCTGAATTATGTAGTGATATTTGCTCTTAAGGTCACACATTAAGGGGATCATCCATCATTCAGAGCCTATTTTTTTGCACTTTTTTACAACTATAAAATGTTTCAATTATAGTCATTTTTTTTCCTAGTTTTGCATATGAATTACAAAATATCTGATATTTTCTCAAAACTTCTGGCCTGGATAGAGGGAAGTAAAACTTACGGCTATAGTTTCAAATGATCTGATATAACAGCAAGGAGATATTTGATTGCAAATATTTCTCATATGTTATATCTCCCCTCTTTGGTTTTCATACATGAAGCAAATTTCACAGGGTATAGGGATTATTTGATACTGAAGATACTCATAATCGTAGCCTATTTACAAAAGAGGGGAGATATAACATATGAGAAATTTTATCACATAAATTAATATACGAAAGTATAATTTTATGCGTAAATTAAGTATTTACTTCAACAGTTCTCAATACATAGGTGGAGCTAGGTAGTAAGTTAGAAAAATATATATGGCAATTAAGCTACACAGAATGTTCCGCGTTTCATCCACACAAGGCTTGATGAATCCTAGTGTGGATGAAACGCGGAGCATTCTGTGTAGCTTAATTGCCATATATATTTTTCTAATTTACTATATATATATATATATATATATATATATATATATATATATATATATATATATATATATATATATATATATTTGAATTACAACGGACATATTTGTTAAAAAAAAATATGAACTGCATCATATCATTTTGAACATATTAACGGATACATTACATCATAAATTAAAAATCATACTCTATTTCCCAACGCTAGGCCCCCACTTTTTTTTCAATTTCCAGCGACTATTTTCGTTTCTGAAATGGGACAAGGGCATACATTTCATTACATCAAAAATATATTTCAAAATATTTGTACTAGTGTTTTGTTTTCTTAATTTCATTCCTCAAGGGAAAGTCTCGGAATAAAGGCGTAACGTTAAGGAACACATAACTTGGTTTGTTCATTGTTTTTATCTCTCTATTTCGTCGGGATCGTACTCCCATTATTCTCATCATACATACATACATACATATATATATATATATATATATATATATATATATATATATATATATATATTAGCAAAAGTACCCGTCGTTGACTGGCTTCAAAAACAGCCTACAGAAAATGGACTCTGATTTATTAAAGTATGATAGGTTATGAAAAGGAAGGGTTGTAAAGAGATAGCTTCGAATTTGGGGGTATTAAAACCAAAGCAATATATGATGAAAGTAAAAATAAAATAGATAATCCCCATAATTTATTATACCATACCTGTTCACACTGAAACACTTATCACAATATTCTGTGGATCTATATTAAAAAACCTTGTTAAACTTTGTGACATATTTCCATTCTATGGAGGTCAGGCGTGAACGAACACCCCATAATTTTATTATACCATATTTCTTCAAACTGAAGCATAATTATCAAAGTATACTTACGCTGATAGATATGAAAAGTCTTTATTAAAGTTTTTGCCTATTTCCATTCTATGGAGGCCAGGCGCGAACGCAGACCCCACAATTTTATTATATCATCCCTATTTAAGTTAAAACATACTTATCAAAGTATTCTTATGTACATCTATATCAAAAACACTTGTAAAAGTTTTTTTTAATTTTTTATTTCCATACTTTGTGGACCAGACGCGAACGCAGACCCCACAATTTTAATGAATCATTATTATGCCAGATCAAACATACCCATTCCTGTGTCTCGATACATCTATCATTATATGTAATCAGTTTTTTAAAATAGTCAACCATATAGAAGCCTATTCGTGACCAAACACACACACACACACACACACACACACATTCAGCTTTAGATGAAGGGGAGAGATTAAACGTTTCATGAACCATAGCAGCAAGTTTTATTCACCCCTTCATCAAGGCCAGAGATCGTGAATATATTAATAACATCTATATATATATATATATATATATATATATATATATATATATATATATATATACATATGTGTGTGTGCGCGCGTGTGTGTGCGCGCGTGTGTGTGTGTGTGCGCGCGTGTGTGTGTGTTATTTATTTGTTTTTATTTTGCGAATTTTGTGATACGTTTGAATGAAATTCAATTACTTATGCGAAAGTGCATTTTTACCTAAATGCGAGTTGGGAATAATTTTTCTTTTCACCATAGAAGAGAGAGTGGCGGGGAGAAGCTAAACGTTTCATGAACAACAATGCAATGCGTGTGTGTCTTCAAAATACCTTTCCGTCGGCCATTAGTCGAGTATTCAATTTATAACACACAAAAGAAACCAAACAAAAAGTGTTTCAATTAAGATCACTTTTTTAACGCTTAACAGAGAGATCCGCTAAGCGTATCGCTTTCGACAATTGCTACTATTGAACCTAACCGGAAGTGCAGTAGCCGTCAGCCATATTGTCCTGATGGGATACAGTTTCATCCAACCGGAATTAACTCTACCGCCATTTTTTTGATTATTAGTTTTCACCCACAATCTTTATCTTTAGGTTTTTGCTTCATAATTACAAATATATATATATATATATATATATATATATATATATATATATATATATATATATATATATATATATATATATATATACTGGGTTTTTCCGACGTCAAATATGACAGTTGAATGCGTAAAAGAGGAGGAATCAGGCCTATTGTCTGTCTGCTCGGCATGTGATGACATGTTAGTCATTACGGCTGCAACCTGAAGTTCTTGTCAGCAGTGATTGCGTTCTGATTTGTTATTTGTTCGCCTTTTGCGCAGCACTCGACGCTATTTTTTATAAACGAAAACTAAGTACAAGCGAGTCAATGATCCAGAGTGGCCCTCTTAGATGCTGAAAACAATTATTGTGACGGAGGGAGGTGCTACATCAGATGCTCATCTATATATCGATCTATCTAAATATTTGTTTACTTGTCCAACATCCGGTGTCACAAAAAAAACATCATCATCGCAAGCATTAATTAATGAAAAACAGATTATCTCACTTTATCGTCACTCTTTATCAGTTAAAAATCGTTAAAACCATTTCCTCTCTAAAAAATTTTCAACGCACGGTTTGAAATTGGCTTTTTTATTTCATAATTTAAGAAAAATAGATATGCTGAAAGGAGACTCTAAGTTTTTTTTATTATAGATCCTTTTTAAAATTAAAAAAGATGTGCAAGTGAATTGACATCTGTTTCTTTATAATTTATATCAAAAATATATTCAGAAAAAAAAATGTGTTGTGTGTTGAATTTTCCTTGAAAAAAAAGTAAATTTTTTAAAATCGATTCTTTTCAGCTTTAAAAGTTTAAAAAAGAATTTACTAAAAAAAAATGTATTGAAATTCGTCGTGATTTGTTTGATTTTATTTTTTTATTAATTTTATTTTTAATGTGTTTTAAAAATTTTCAACCACCGTGGAATTTCCACGGGTTCTGCTAGTTTGTATTATTATTGGCTCACATGGAGCTTTCACACAAATCATCAAAGATCTTATTGAAAAACCTGTGGTATTCCCTGGAAGCTGAATGACAACAAGTCTCCCCACACGTCCAGCACTCTCCACCGCCTTCGATAGCATCTGCAAATAAATTTGTATTATCGCAACAGCTTCTCACCATTGATTTCTCTCTGATGATGATTATTATTATTATTATTATTATTATTATTATTATTATTATTATTATTACTAAACTTTATCTGGGATAGATAAAATAAACAAACGTGAAAAGCGTAAATAGACACTCCATAAAAAATATCTAACTATTATTATATTAAAGGAATGTGTGTGTGTGTGTGTGTGTGTGTGTGTGTGTGTGTGTGTGTGTGTGTGTGTGTGTGTGTGTGTGAGAGAGAGAGAGAGAGAGAGAGAGAGAGGGGGGAGATTCCCAATGGACTCGAAAACGGCTGGGTCGATTTTTATGAAATTTTCACACGCCTGCCAGTGTTCTTAGATAGGTTTTGTGTTGGAATGTTTTCGAAAATTATCGATAATCAATAATCGAAAAAAATCCAATTCAAGAAGAAACAGACAATTTTTACACAGCCTTACATCACAAGACCGTTTGAGGAGTTTTATTGCCACATAAGTTGAAAGGCCCGGCATACAAAATCAACAATAGGTTCTTTGATATGACAGGGGCGCG